>NC_041393.1:754893291-754920814 GCF_002162155.2 Triticum dicoccoides | reverse complement strand
GGACAAGGGGCGCAGCCCCCCTTTCCTTCTTCCTCTCCCCCTCTTTCCCCTTCTCCTACTCCAACAAGGGAGGTGGAAACCTACTAGGACTAGGGAGTCCTGGTAGGACTCCACACTTGGCGCGCCCCCTCCTAGGGCCGGCCTCCTCCCCCCTTGCTCCTTTATATATGGGGGCACCCCATGACACACAAGTTGATCTTCGTGATCGTTCCTTAGCCGTGTGCGGTGCCCCCCTCCACCATATTCCACCTCGGTCATATCATTGCGGTGCTTAGGCGAAGCCCTGCATCGGTAGAACATCATCATCGTCACCACGCCGTCGTGCTAACGGAACTCATCTCCGACACTTTGCTGGATCGGAGTCCGGGGATCGTCATCGAGCTGAACGTGTGCTGAACTCGGAGGTGTCGTACGTTCGGTACTTGGATCGGTCGGATCGTGAAGACGTACGACTACATCAACTACATTGTCATAACGCTTCCGCTTACGGTCTACGAGGGTACGTGGACAACACTCTCCCCTCTCGTTGCTATGCATCACCATGATCTTGCGTGTGCGTAGGAATTTTTTTGAAATTACTACGTTCCGCAACAGTGGTATCAGAGCCAGGTTTTATGCGTAGATGTCATATGCATGAGTAGAACACAAGTGAGTTGTGGGCGATACAAGTCATACTGCTTACCAGCATGTCATACTTTGGCTCGGCGGTATTGTGAGATGAAGCGGCCCGGACCGACATTACGCGTACGCTTACGCGAGACTGGTTTCACCGTTACGAGCACTCGTGCTTAAAGGTGACTGGCGGGTGTCTGTCTCTCTCACTTTAGCTGAATCGAGTGTGGCTACGCCCAGTCCTTGCGAAGGTTAAAATAGCACTAACTTGACGAACTATCGTTGTGGTTTTGATGCGTAGGTAAGAACGGTTCTTGCTCAGCCCGTAGCAGCCACGTAAAATTTGCAACAACAAAGTAGAGGACGTCTAACTTGTTTTTGCAGGGCATGTTGTGATGTGATATGGTCAAGACGTGATGCTATATTTTATTGTTTGAGATGATCATGTTTTGTAACTGAAGTTATCGGCAACTGGCAGGAGCCATATGGTTGTCGCTTTATTGTATGAAATGCAAACGCCCTGTAATTGCTTTACTTTATCACTAAGCGGTAGCGATAGTCGTAGAAACAATAGATGGCGTAACGACAATGATGCTACGATGGAGATCAAGGTGTCACGCCGGTGACGATGGTGATCATGACGGTGCTTTGAAGATGGAGATCACAAGCACAAGATGATGATGGCCATATCATATCACTTATATTGATTGCATGTGATGTTTATCCTTTATGCATCTTATCTTGCTTTGATTGACGGTAGCATTTTAAGATGATCTCTCACTAAAATTATCAAGAAGTGTTCTCCCTGAGTATGCACCGTTGCGAAAGTTCTTCGTGCTGAGACACCACGTGATGATCGGGTGTGATAGGCTCTACGTTCAAATACAACGGGTGCAAAACAGTTGCACACGCGGAATACTCAGGTTAAACTTGACGATCCTAGCATATAACAGATATGGCCTCGGAACGTGGAGACCGAAAGGTCGAGCGTGAATCATATAGTAGATATGATCAACATATTGATGTCCACCATTGAAACTACTCCATCTCACGTGACGATCGGACATGGTGTAGTCAATATGGATCACGTAATAACTTAGAGGATTAGAGGGATGTCTATCTAAGTGGGAGTTCTTAAGTAATATGATTAATTGAACTTTAATTTATCATGAACTTAGTCCTGATAGTATTTTGCAAATTATGTTATAGATCAATAGCTCACGTTGTTGCTTTCATATGTTTATTTTGATATGTTCCTAGAGAAAACTGTGTTGAAAGATGTTAGTAGCAATGATGCGGATTGGATCCGTGATTTGAGGTTTATCCTCATTACTGCGCAGAAGAATTATGTCCTCGTTGCACCGCTAGGTGACAGACCTATTGCAGGAGCAGATGCAGACGTTATGAACGTTTGGCTAGCTCAATACGATGACTACTTGATAGTTTAGTGCACCATGCTTAACGGCTTAGAATCGGGACTTCAAAGATGTTTTGAACGTCATGGACCATATGAGATGTTCCAGGAATTGAAGTTAATATTTCAAGCAAATACCCGAGTTGAGAGATATGAAGTCTCCAACAAGTTCTATAGCTAAAAGATGGAGGAGAATCGCTCAACTAGTGAGCATGTGCTCAGATTGTCTGGGTACTTCAATCGCTTGAATCAAGTGGGAGTTAATCTTCCAGATACGATAGTGATTGACAGAATTATCTAGTCACCATCACTGAGTTACTAGAACTTCAAGATGAACTATAGTATGCAAGGGTTGACGAAAACGATTCCCGAGCTCTTTGTGATGTTGAAATCGACGAAGGTAGAAATCAAGAAAGAGCATCAAGTGTTGATGATTGACAAGACCACTAGTTTCAAGAAAAGGGACAAGGGAAAGAATGGGAACTTCAACTAGAATGACAAGCAAGTTGTCACTCACACGAAGAAGCCCAAAGCTGAACCAAAGCCTGAAACTGAGTGCTTACACTGCAAAGGAAATGGTCACTGGAAACGGAAATACCCTGAATATTTGGTGGATAAGAAGGATGTCAAAGTGAACAAGGGTATATTTGATATACAGGTTATTGATGTGTACCTCACTAGTGTTTATAGTAGCCCCTGAGTATTTGATACTTGTTCGGTTGCTAAGATTAGTAACTCGAAACAGGAGTTATAGAATAAACAGAGACTAGTTAAAGGGGAAGTGACGATGAGTGTTGGAAGTAGTTCCAAGATTGATATGATCATCATCGCACACTCCCTATACTTTCGGGATTAGTGTTAAACCTAAATAAATGTTATTTGGCGTTTGCGTCGAGCATGAATATGATTTGATCATGTTTATTGCAATACGGTTATTCATTTAAAGTTAAAGAATAATTGTTATTCTGTTTACGTGAATAAGACCTTCGATGGTTATACACCCAATGAAAATAGTTTGTTGGATCTCGATCGTAGTGATACACATATTCATAATATTGATGCCAAAAGATGCAAAGTTAATAATGATAGTGCAACTTATTTGTGGCACTGCTGTTTGGGTCATATCGGTGTAAAGCGCATGAAGAAACTCCATAAAGATGGATCTTCGGAATCACTTGGTTATGAATCATTTGATGCTTGCGAACCGTGCCTTTTGGGCAAGATGACTAAAACTCCGTTCTCCGGAACAATGGAACAAGCTACTGACTTATTGGAAATAATACATACCAATGTATGCGATCCAATGAGTGTTGATGCTTGTGGCAAGTATCGTTATTTTCTGACCTTCACAAAATGATTTGAGCAGATATGGGTATATCTACTTGATGAAACATAAGTCTGAAATAATTGAAAGGTTCAAAGAATTTCAGAGTGAAGTGGAAAAATCATCATAACAAGAAAATAAAGTTTCTGCGATCTGATCGCGGAGACAAATATTTGAGTTACGAGTTTGGTTTTCAATTAGAACAATGTGGAATAGTTTCACAGCTCACGCCACCTGGAACACCACAATGTTATGGTGTGTCCGAACATCGTAACCGCACTTTATTGGATATGGTGCGATCTATGATGTCTCTTACTAATTTACCACTATTGTTTTGGGGTTATGCAATAGAGATAGCTGCATTCACGTTAAAAGGGCACCATCTAAATCCGTTGAGATGACACCATATGAACTGTGGTTTAGTAAGAAACCCAAGTTGTCATTTCTTAAAGTTTGGAGTTGCAATGCTTATGTGAAAAAGGTTTTCAACCTGATAAGCTCGAACCCAAATCGGAGAAGTGCGTCTTCATAGAATACCCAAAGGAAACTGTTGGGTACACCTTCTATCACAGATCTGAGGGCAAGATTTTCATTGCTAAATTCGGATCCTTTCTAGAGAAGGAGTCTCTCTCGAAAAAAGTGAGTGGGAGGAAAGTAGAGCTTGATAAGGTAATTTGTACCTTCTCCCGAATTGGAAAGTAGTTCATCACGGAAATCAGTTCCAGTGATTCCTACACCAATTAGTGAGGAAGATAAGGATGATGATCATGAAACTTCAGATCAAGTTACTACAAAACCTCATAGGTCTTCCAAAGTACAGTCCGCACCAAAGTAGTACGGTAATACTGTTCTGGAAGTCATGTTACTAGACCATGATGAACCTACGAACTATGAGGAAGCGATGATGAGCCCAGATTCCGCAAAATGGCTTGAGGCCATAAAATCTGAGATATGATCCATGTATGAGAACAAAGTATGGACTTTGATTGACTTGCTCGATGATCAGCAAGCCATGTTAAATAAATGGATCTTCAAGAGGAAGACAGACACTGATAGTAGTGTTACTATCCACTAAGCTCGACTTGTTGCAAAAGGTTTTCAACAAGTTCAAGGGGTTGAATACGATGAGATTTTCTCACTCGTATCGATGCTTAAGTCTGTCCGAATCATGTTAGCAATTGCCACATTTTATGAAATCTGGCAAATGGATGTCAAAACTGCATTCCTTAATGGATTTATTAAAGAAGAGTTGTATATGATGCAATCAGAAGGTTTTGTCAATCTTGAAGATGCTAACAAAGTGTGCAAGCTCCAGCAATCCATCAATGGACTGGTGCAAGCATCTCGGAGTTGGAATATACGCTTTGATGAGTGGATCAAAGCATATGGTTTTATACAGACTTTTGGAAAGGCCTGTATTTATAAGAAAGTGAGTGGGAGCACTACAGCCTTTCTGATAAGTATATGTGAATGACATATTGTTGATCGGAAATAATGTAAAATTATTCTGCAAAGCATAAAGGAGTGTTTAAAAGAAGTTCTTTAAAAGAAAGACTTCAGTAAAGCTACTTACATATTGAGCATCAAGATCTATTGAGATAGATCAAGACGCTTGATAAGATTTTCAATGAGTACATACCTTGACAAGATTTTGAAGTAGTTCAAAATGGAATAGTCAAAGAAAGAGTTCTTGCCTGTGTTGCAAAGGTATGAAATTGAGTAAGACTCAAATCCCGACCACAACAGAAAATAGAAAGAGAATGAAAAGTCATTCCCTATGCCTCAGTCATAGGTTCTATAAAGTATGCTATGCTGTGAACCAGACCTATTGTATACCTTGCTCTGAGTTTGATAAAGGAATACAATTTTGATCTAAGAGTAGATCGCTGGACAGCGGTCAAGAATATCCTTAGTGAGGACTAAGGAGATGTTTCTCGATTATGGAGGTGATAAAAGAGCCCGTCGTAAAAAGTTACAATGATGCAAGCTTTTACACCGATCCAGATGACTCTAAAGTCTCAATCTGGATACATATTGAAACTGGGAGCAATTAGCTAGAGTAGCTCCGTGTAGAGCATTGTAGACATAGAATATTTGCAAAAGACATACGGCTCTGAATGTGACAGACCCGTTGACTAAGCTTCTCTCACGAGCAAAACATGATCACACCTCAGTACTCTTTGGGTGTTAATCACATAGCGATGTGAACTAGATTATTGACTCTAGTAAACCTTTTGGGTGTTGGTCACATGACGATGTGAACTATGGGTGTTAATCATATACAGATATGAACATTGGTGTTAAATCACATGGCGATGTGAACTAGATTATTGACTCTAGTGCAAGTGGGAGACTGAAGGAAATATGCCCTAGAGGCAATAATAAAGTTATTATTTATTTCCTTATTTCATGATAAATGTTTATTATTCATGCTAGAATTGTATTAACCGGAAACATGATACATGTGTGAATACATAGACAAACATAACGTCACTAGTATGCCTCTACTTGACTAGCTCATTAATCAAAGATGGTTATGTTTCCTAACCATAGACATGTGTTGTCATTTGATTAATGGGATCACATCATTAGGAGAATGATGTGATTGACATGACCCATTCCGTTAGCCTAGCACTTGATCGTTTAGTATGTTGCTATTGCTTTCTTCATGACTTATACATGTTCCTGTAACTATGAGATTATGCAACTCCCGTTTACCAGAGGAACACTTTGGGTGCTACCAAACGTCACAACGTAACTGGGTGATTATAAAGGAGTACTACAGGTGTCTCCAAAGGTACATGTTGGGTTGGCGTATTTCGAGATTAGGTTTTGTCACTCCGATTGTCAGAGAGGTATCTCTGGTCCCTCTCGGTAATGCACATCACTATAAGCCTTGCAAGCAATGTGACTAATGAGTTAGTTACGGAATGATGCATTACTTAACGAGTAAAGAGACTTGCCGGTAACAAGATTGAACTAGGTATTGGATACCGACGATCGAATCTCGGGCAAGTAACATACCGATGACAAAGGGAACAACGTATGTTGTTATGCAGTTTGACCGATAAAGATCTTCGTAGAATATGTAGGAGCCAATATGGGCATCCAGGTTCCGTTATTGGTTATTGACCGAGAATAGTTCTAGGTCATGTCTACATAGTTCTCGAACCCGTAGGGTCCGCACGCTTAAGGTTTCGATGACAGTTATATTATGAGTTTATGAGTTTTGATGTACCGAAGGAGTTCGGAGTCCCGGATGAGATCGGGGACATGACGAGGAGTCTCGAAATGTTCGAGACGTAAAGATTGATATATTGGACGACTATATTCGGAGTTCGGAAAGGTTTCGAGTGATTCGGGTATTTTTCGGAGTACCGGAGAGTTACGGGAATTCGCCGGGGAATATATGGGCCTTATTGGGCCATACGGGAATAGAGGAGAGAGGCCAAAAGGAAGGAGGCCTGCGCCCTCCCTCTGGTCCGAATTGGACAAGGGGCGCAGCCCCCCTTTCCTTCTTCCTCTCCCCCTCTTTCCCCTTCTCCTACTCCAACAAGGGAGGTGGAATCCTACTAGGACTAGGGAGTCCTAGTAGGACTCCACACTTGGCGCGTCCCCTCCTAGGGTCGGCCTCCTCCCCCTTGCTCCTTTATATACGGGGGCAGGGGGACACCCCATGACACACAAGTTGATCTTCGTGATCGTTCCTTAGCCGTGTGCGGTGCCCCCTCCACCATATTCCACCTCGATCATATCGTTGCGGTGCTTAGGCGAAGCCCTGCGTCAGTAGAACATCATCATCGTCACCACGCTGTCGTGCTGACGGAACTCATCTCCGACACTTTGCTGGATCGGAGTCCGGGGATCGTCATCGAGCTGAACGTGTGCTGAACTCGGAGGTGCCGTATGTCCGGTACTTGGATCGGTCGGATCGTGAAGACGTACGACTACATCAACCGCGTTGTCATAACGCTTCCGCTTACGGTCTACGAGGGTACGTGGACAACACTCTCCCCTCTCGTTGCTATGCATCACCATGATCTTGCGTGTGCTTAGGAATTTTTTTGAAATTACTACGTTCCCCAACAGCTATTACTCCCCGGCAAGGGCACCAGAAAAAGGTCTTGATAACCCACAAGTATAGCGGATCAATTGCCACTGATACAACTCTACACACACTTAACATCCGCTTTACCTAGACAAGTATGAAACTATAAGAGCTTTGTAGGTGTAATGCTAGAATTCCTTTGCAAGAATAAAACTAGGAGCACTTTGCATGATAATAAAAGTTAGTTGTTTAGTAGGAAGCTTTTTGTAACACATGAGAAGGATTTGTCCCTATGCAATCAATAACTAGACCGTTAATCATTATTGCAATTTTATATGAGGGAGAGGCATGAGCTAACATACTTTCTGTGCTTGGATCACATGCACTTACGATTGGAACTCTAGCAAGCATCTGCAACTACTAAAGATCATTAAGGTAAAATCCAACCATAACATTAAGTAACAAGTCCTTTACTCCCATACGCAACAACCCCCTTACTTGGATATGTGTTTCTGTCACTCACGCAACCCACTATAAGCGAATTATGAACATATTGCAACACCATGCAATGGTAATCCCACACACTTGCGCGTCACAGAGGGCACCATAGGACAACACCAAAATAAAACATACAACTCAAACCAATCACAATCATCAATTAACCCATAGGACAAAAAGAATCTACTCAAACATCATGGGACGACAACACATCATTGGATAATAATGTAGCATTAAACACCATGTTAAAGTAGAGATTACAGCGGGGAGAAGAGGTGTTACATCGCTGCATAGAGGGGGAGAGAGTTGGTGATGACTGTGGCGAAGTTGTTGGTGTGGATCGCCGTCACAGTAGTTGCCCCGACGGTGTTCTGGCGCCACCAAGAGAGGGGGAGAGAGCCCTCTCCTTCTTCTTTCTTGCCCCCTCCCCTAGATGGTAAGAGGGTTTTCCCTATGTTCCATGGTTTCCATGGCTCCCGGAGGGCAGGAGCCCCTCCGAGATTGAATCTCTCTCTCTCTCTCTCTGTGTTCCCTTCTATTTCGCGTTTCTGTTTTCTCGCCGAAAAACGTTTCTTAAATTCCTGGAGATCCATAACTCCGATTTGGCTGAAATTTTGAGGGGATTTTCTTCTGGATATTATCTTTCTTGCGGCAGAAGAAGGGCCCTGACCGCCTTACAAGGGCGCCACAAGCCTGCCAGGCGTGCCCCTAGGGCTTGTGGGCCAGTCGGGCATCGTCTCGTGTTGATTCTTTTTCTCAAAAATCATATATATTCCAAAAAAATCTCCGTAAATTTTTATCACGTTTGGGCTTCGTTTGATAGGGTATTCTGCGAAACAAAAAACATGCAACAAACAAGAGCTGGCACTGGGCACTGGATCAATATGCTAGTCCAATATATCATATAAACTGTTACCAAAAGTATGTGAAAGTTGTAGAATATTAGCATGAAACATTAAAAATTTATAGATACGACGGAGAGTATCAGCCTGCGATCCGCGAACGGTATGTCCTACCAACAACGCTTTCTACATGCACGCTAGTTGTTGATGCTGCCAAGTAGGATCGTGCAGGCGTCAGCCCTAAATTTGTTGTTCGTGTAGCAACGCTCATAAAGCTATGGCACACATTTTGCGCCTTTTGAATATTTCTTCATAGAATATCCAAGAGACGATGCAAAATAAGGCAAGGCTGAAAGGTTAGTAAGGCCAACTCCAACGCACGACCCCATCTTGTACGTTTCTATCCGTTTAGGCCCAAATGGACAGGCCGCACGGCCCAGCGCGACTGCATCCGCATAATCTGTCCATTTGGCGTCTAGACCGTGCCATTTCCTTCGCAAACCTGCACCCGTTTCGCATCCACACTGATGACGAACGGAATCCCACGCGTCTGCCGCGGGCCCGCTTGGCTGCCACCCACCTACGACCCACCGCCCACATTTACCACGCACGCGCGGGCGGTCCCACCTGGCAGTCACCCCCGCCGAACGGACGTCGTCCTTTTTAATGTGGAAGCCGTGGATCGGTGGGAGTCCACACTTCCACTGCCCCACTCCGGCAACGTGTGACTCCTCGTAGCCCGACAACCAAACCCTAGCCTGCCGCTCCTCCACCTCCCCGCTGACGACAATGGTGGGCCGATGGTTCTCAGCCGCAAGACGAGGCAGGACCATGAGGCCGGGTCATCGTCCAGCCGCCGTCGCTGCTCCACTACTCCGCATCCACCTCCACCTCTGCCTCCACCAAACACGTTCCACATCACGTCGGATGATGCCTTGCCCCGCCAGCGGCCGTACGTTAAGGCCGAGGTCTGCCAAAGGTACTGGGAGATGGGCACACCGCTGCCGTGGAGTGACGTGCACCTCCCCCAACAACTCGCACTTCTCCGCGGATCGGGTGCCCATCCCGTCGGTCCCGGTGAGCGGCCGCGCCCGCCGGGAGGAGATCAACCATCGTCGCGCCCGCTTGCCACATGACCTCATCGACGGCTGGGGGTTCACCATCGACTCGACACTCTAGGATACATGGCTCTGCGACGAGCACGACATCTGGTGGCAGTCGTTCTTTGCAGGACGTCCACCGAGCCCGCAGTAGGCACGCTCTGACCGCCGCGAGCGCTCCCAGCCCGCCCCAGCCGCGCGGGCGCAGGCTGGTTCGCGGCCTCACTCCTACGTCGTTGTCGTCTTCGTCCCCGCCACCACCCGAGCCAATGACGGTCGAGGAGGAGGAGGACCTCATGAGGCAGGTGATGGAGGACTCCCTCCACACCCACAACGAGAGCCAATGGCAGGGCCTCGAGGAGTTGATGGCCATGTCAGCGACCGGCGACGTCGCCTTCCCTGAGCTTGACGCTTACGTCAACGAGGAGGCCATGGAGGAGGTACGACCAGAGGCACCGAAGGAGGAGTCGACAGGATGGAACCCAACATTGGTCGGGCAGTCCTGGACGTGGACGGAGACCGTGTCATGCACGCTCGAGGTGGACGCCGGCCAGTGGTCATCATCCTCGCCGTGCGAGAGGTCGTGCAAGCGCCTTCAGTCTGGTTGAGGCCGCCATCCCACCTCTGCCAGCCACCTCCATACGTCGACCTCACCGAGGACGACGACGAGTAGACGGCAGCGACGACGACCCTAATCTAGTTTCTTTTAAGTGTTTTTACTGTTTTGTTTATATTAATGTGCTGAACTTGGGTAAAGTGGACGTTTTAATGTTTATATTAACATTTTTAAGTTATTTCCAATGTTTATTTGGGTTTTTGGGGTTTAAATTCACGTCCAAAAAAACTGACAGTTTGCGGTGCGATCGGTCCGTTGGGCGCACCGACAACCGCATGACCACAAGCGAACGACCGTGTCCGTTTTCTGCCTCAACCGGACAAAAAACAGATGAAACAGACGTCGTTTGGGTCGTGCTTTAGGGTTGGCCAAGGGCATGTACAATGGTTAATAAGATAGTCTTACCTTAAGTCTTGCATGTAATTTAGAGTTGCAAAAAACATGTCTACAATGAATCATCTTTTAGCCTTATCTTAAATAACTAGCTATTTTTTAAAAATATGGTGAGACATATTGTGCTAAGAGATCATCTCATGTTTTCTTTTAAATAAAAAAGACAAGCTTTTTCTTATGATTTCTTTCTCATCTACTCATCATTTATGGTATTTCTAAGATCAAACCATTGTACATATGCCCTAATTTTGCTTGATTCACTGCGCCATCTCAGCCCACCGACGTGCGGTCCCAGGCCAAAATCTCCGCCGAGCAGAACAAGGAAGCGGGAAACGGAATAAACAACGCGCGGTTCCGAACGAAGATGGCAACCGCCCCCCCGCTCGATCCGACTACTCGAATTCGGACGCGAAACTTAATTAGTCGACAAAGGTCGCGCGGTGCTCCGCGAAGGCGCGGCGGCAACCCCATCTACGCAGGCCGCCCGCCGCACTCCGATTTCAAGCAGGAATCACGGACCAACCCGATCCTCCCGCCCATAGATACTGTCCCTCCACGCATCGGCCCATCTGACCACCTCGCTGCAAACCAAGATCCGCATCTACGGATTAGGGTTTACGATTGGTATTTGGTAAGCAGCTTCGAAAGGGGATGGGTACGGTTGGCGCTTGGAGGCGAGCACAGGATGGTTCCGTCACTACCGGTGAAGCCGTCGTGGACTTGGATGGATCCCCCATCGCCGGTGGCGGCGGCGGCCAGCACGAGGCCTCGATCACCGCGGGCACACGGGCCTCGCCCATTGACGTCGAAGCGCTAGGCGACGAGGTGCGTTTGGTCTCTGCCCCCTTGTTTCAATCAGCATGATTTATTTTGACATCGAGATGATGTTTCGTTTTAATAGGGGAGGTCGAGAGCTAAGATAAGGCGCCGTGTGGATGTTGTGGATCTGGAGGCGGATGATGATCACGAAGGTGAGTTTACTGCTGATCTCGAGTAGTTTAATACTGCGAGTGCTAAATTGCAAATCAATGTTTGTAGTTACCGCAGAATATTGAGTACTTGGTTCAATTTACTTCTACCTTTTATGTTCATGTTTCGATTGGCGCATATTTCTATCTTTGGGATAAGTGTGAAACTGAACTTAAGATTTTTATTTCACATGCTCTGTTTTGCTTTCGTTCCAAGAGTACTCTGTAGTTTATTGTTACAACAAACTTCAGTCTAATGGAGGCATAAATAAGACGTCATAAATATTAGACTGATAAAGACGTTTGTTTCGGTGGCATCTGATTCCATGTTTTCCTTGCGACTAAAGGTTGTGGTGATGCAAGAACAACATTTAACCGTCTCAGTGGGAACAAAAGGCGGAAGGTCCCACCTGTTATATCCCTTTCTCCGGACAGGGAAGAAAGATCCAGCAATCAGGTTTTAATTTTCTTCTTTTGTTTTGTGAATTAAAGTTTTTATGCTTTACAGATTACAATAATTAGCCTATGCATTATTTTCTCAAGGTATATGGCATCTATCTTTATCCACTAAACTTAAGCAAACCGGTAGAGTGGAACATCTATAATTATGCTACATCTGTGCCGTGCTTTGCTCCCTGTCTCTCTTTTTTTCAGAATATTCAGGTGGGCATTCTGCAATGCACTAGAGTGTACATATGTCTTTCCATTTATTTGTTGAGCAGAAACGGAACCAGTGACCTGAAACTTTGATCCATATCCAACATCTTGTGAAGACTGCACTACTAATGCTACATACTCTCAATTGATAATTTTGAAGATGTACCTTCAATTTTGTTTTGAAACACCACATCCTTATTTCTGGTTGAATTGTGATTCTTTTGTGCTGTGCGTGGGCTATGTCTTAGGCTCACCCTTTCTAACCTTCACAGCGAAACAGCACGGTCCGAGTCAGTAGACTAAGTGCCAATGCTGCTCCAAAGGAACCGACGTTCACTTGCCCAGTGTGCCTGAACAAGATGGAGCTGCCGTCCGCGACGAGCTGTGGCCATGTCTTCTGTGAGAAGTGCATCAAGGCGGCCATCAAGGCCCAGAAGAAATGCCCTACTTGTAGGAAGAGGCTAGGGCCGAAGAGCCACCGCCGAGTTTACCTCCCTGCAACTGCTGATCAAGTCTGAGCTTAAAGTCCTCTATTTAGTTCAGACTATCTTGGCGGCAAACAGCTTAGGATGGTGCGCACTCAAGAAGTTAGAGCCGCTGCCTTTTGCAAGTATTGCATGAACTTCATAGCGTGTGACCTGTGTTCTGGAACAGGTCGGTGACTATAGATAGAGTGATGCTCTGGTCGGTTGTGTGCATCGATCGATGCACCACCTTGGGTACCACCTTAGTTTTCTTCTAAAAGATACTGCCTGATGATCTTGACTTGAGATCATGGTTCTTGAATTTGCATGCCGTTCTGAAGTCTGGTGCAATAGTAGGTTTGGCATTTTCTATGTTTGGCATAGTTTTCTTGGGAGACAATGACGCATCAGTGTCCTTTCTCCATTCCATGCACATAAACAGTCAGCATGCAGGTTTCGGATCAAACGGTAGATCTCCTGAAAAACGAAGAGGAATTTTGGACTTGTCCCTTTGTCGATGTCGCAACAGCTGGCTAACCCAATTCTCTGAAGTGATGGGAGGTTCTGACCCTAAGAAAATGACTGAACCCTTACCCTTCATTGGCCGATCAGATTCGCCCGAACTGGTGATGTGATTTGATCTGATCTGATCGACTCGGGCTGGAGCGCTAACTTGACGAACATGTCTATTCGAGAAACTTGACGAACATGCCATCGCTCTCGCACTGGCAAGGATTGCTTCTTTTGACGAAACATCTTTCAGAGAAGCTCCACTAGCCTGTCTTTCTTTTACTTTATTTATTATTCCTCCTTACTTAATCCTTTAGGTCTTCTTTTTCTTTCGGTATCGCTATCCGGGGGGAAGGGCGGGGAATAGCATAATACTCCATCACATGACAGTATTCCTCTTTGTTTTACCCCAAGCAAGGATCATCAAGTCCACGAGAGCGCCCCGTGCCCGGAGCAGATGCCGAAATGGGCTTCGATTGGACCTGCCTTGATTTGGACACCCGCCCTTGTGTTGAATGGAACCAGATCGAGATTTCGATCATCATGACCGCATGAGCCTGAACCCTCAAGGTTCGTCCATGGGAATCATGGCGCCTCACTCAAGAACCTTCCATGCATCATGTACTCAGGCGGTCAGGCCCACCCCCCGGGCCGGGCTACCCACTGTATTGTGGGCCTCGGTCATGTGAGCCTGGCCCGGGGGCCACCTGCTGCCGGTTGACGACGTACCGCCTCTGTCATCAGTCGTCACCGGATGCTTCAGGTTTGTGCGTGAGATCAGTCGATTCCTCGTGCGCGCGCCAAAGTATGGCGTGGATTACCTTCATTTGCTCTCGGCGTGATGCCGGAAGTATGGTAGGCGTGGACATGGAGCGCAGCAACATCCAACAATGTCGAACGCGTCATTTTCTTATAGCGATTTTTGAAAGAAGAAGAAGCTTCAATGTTGTCCTCGCTGTTGCGCTTTTGTGCGCTCTAGAGTCTAGACCATAGTAATGGCTGAGTGCTGATGGTTGGCAGCATTTCAGGGCACAAGTGTTCTTGTTTACGGGCAAGAAGACAAGCTCTTTGACCTCTGTTCGGAGAGAGAGAAATAACTGGAGGACCTGGACGCAAATCCGGAAAACGACGAGTCTGACGACGCGTTATCATATCATAGTACGACGACACTGAAGAAAATATTTACTAGGCAAATCTATGACGGGCCAATCTTGGCATGCCAGAGCTACCGAGAAGTCCTAGGCAAATCTTGGTTTAGTCTAAACTCGACCTAGTGTGGCGCAGCGTACGAATGTGATTAATTAACCCGGCCGCGAGGAGACTGGCGAGGCGACAAACATCCCGTGTGGTTTTACTTTGTGCGCGTCCGGCTCTGAATCTTATCTGACCTGCTGTCTCCCCTAAACGCATGGAATTATTTAGCCGCGTAGCCTGTGCTGGAAATCTTCCTGCTACTAGCACGATCCAAGACCAGCCAGCCAGAGCGCGTTGTCCGCCCTGACGGCCTCTCGTTTCTCTCCGAACATCGACAAGGCATGCATAGTAATTCCGTGTAGGCCAAGGAGGCCTTGGCAATGATCCACCACGGGTGCACGCACCGGCACCGGTCAGCTTCCTCGTGAACAGTGGTCTCCCTGTGTGCACAGTGGTGCGTACTCCGCCTACTGCCCATGCCGCGGCGCCGCGTGTGCACGTGAGACTCTTGATCCCGCGTCGCGCTCTCACGCGCACGGGTTGAATCGATCCATCTCGTGCCGATCCTTTCAACGGTTTGCTCACGGCGGAGACCGTTCGGCGAATCAAACCCTGAAGTCCAAATCCATGTCGTTTGCACCATGAACTAATAAATCCCAGTCTAAATCAAACCTTGATGTCGTTTCCCAGACGCGGATTGTCGACGTGGCAAAGGGATAGCCTGGATGGGCTGCATCGATAAGAGTGGCGGGCCCAGTTCAGCCCATCATTTCCCTTCGTTCTCTCCATGCCCCCGCCTTCCATCTTCTCCCGCGACAGCAATGGCGACCGGCGTTTGATCGGCAGGGCTGCCACGATTGTGATGATGCGTCTAAGAAGAAGGTAATGTCCGAGACTCCCTCCTCCCATGTTATTCATAGTTTAGAATAATTACGACATTAGGGTTAGGGTTTTGAGCGGCAAATTTGGGGATGATTTGAGCGACACAAAAGGCTAGATTTTTTGTGAAGAGGAAAAGCTTCATATGCTTTAGTTTGATCGCGTTGTATGTTTATTTCAATGAAATCATGGACCCTAGTGAGATTTTGAACGTTCGGTTTCATATCGGAGGGGAGTTCGTCCGCATTGGTCCAAAATTAGACCGTGTCGGGGAAGAAGAAGCAATGTCAGAGATTGAGAGGAATAGATTGTCTACATGAAGTGAAATGTTATCTGAAAGATCATATTCAATTGAAGAAATTGATGAAGTTCTATTTTCTGCTTCCTGGAAAAGAGCTTATCAATGGCTTGGTGTTCATTAATGATGATTGTGGGTGTGTGAAGACGGTTGATCATATTTGTGTTGGAGGAGTTGATGATGTGTATGTGGAGTACCATGGAGAGGAAGATAATAATGACAGTAGCAGTGGGAGTGACTTTGAGATTGAAATCATGGAACAGAGTGACGATGAACCAGATGTTGTGATAACTGTTGTCGAACCTGTAGAATTTGACACTGATGCGCTCATTCCTGATGAAAGTGGTGTGATCACACAGATAATTAGCAACCCACTCAAGCAGAGAACAAGAAATACAAGACCGGTAGTTGTTGATCATGATGTAGATGAAATGCCAGGAAATGAAGTAGCTTTTTCTTAGGTTTTGAATCCAACTCAAGGTGCATCCGCCTCTGCATCTAAATCTCAAGCCTCCGGGCATGGGAATAACCAAATGGTGACAACTGCACATGTCGACAATGCATGATCTTGCTAAATTCAGATCAATTGATGGCCAGAACAGAAAGAAGGCAATACACATCATTGCATAGAACTTCCGCTTAACTCCAGTTGAAACATTGCATACAACTTCCAGATCACATCATTGCATACAATCCACTTAACTTGCTAAAATATGAAAAAAAAAATTAGTCTAAACCACTGACTAGTACTACATTGCATACAACAACCTTAATGCAGTAGCATTTTCCCTACCACTAAACCTACCACAGATACAACAAAAACAAACACAACATTATGATATTTTCCCCTTCAACGCATCTATCTCTGCATTTTTCTCTTTCAGTTGATCTTGTAGGGGCATAACCAGCACCTCCCTTCCTGTTCGAAAAATTTAGTTGTGCGTACTCATGACACTGTCTATTTTCCTTTGTATCTTAAATCACTTCATATGATGTCATGGTATCTGGTTCTAGTGAACGCATAGAGAGTAACAAAGAAATCAAAGATCCCCTCCCCCAGATCATGCATGATAAGGCAAAGGACAGAAGCAGACGAGAGGCACTACAAAATCCTCGAAGGCTCCCAAAGCTTTGAAAAAGAAAAAGAAAGAAAACACAGAGGGCGCAACTCCATCAGAGACAATTTAGCGTGAAGCAATTGTTTAGCCTCAAGAACTTGCTTAGAGACAGAGCTAAATCCCGTAGATCTTGGGTAGGGGGTCCCGAGCTGGCGATTTTGGCTAGATGGTAGCAGGATGAAGAAACACCACAGAACCCAGGTTCGGGCGCTCTCGAAGAGGTAGAACCCTACGTCCTGATCGTATTGTGTCGATTGTGGATGGGGTAGAGAGTATAGGTTGATCTACCTTAAGATCGTATGTGTGAATGAATCTACCTCTATAGCCTAAACACCTAGGCTTATATAAACATCGGGGGTACTAAACCGATTCCAGATCAATGATTTGATATCCTGTCTGGGCTGTGAGTTCCGAGCTAGATGCTCGTCTTTCAAGGATTTTGACATCGACTCAGTTTATCCGACATGCCTTCTCCGCTGTGTATGTGCTCTAGTGGCCCCCATGGAATCTTTAGTGCAAAATTATGAATCCGAGGAACATAGTCCTCGGTCATGTACTTGGAGAGATGGAGCGTGTATCCCTATTTAGGGTCGCCATTGGCAGCTCCCGAGGTAGTGTCCATTATGTCCTCATGATGTACCTGACGTATGCCGAAGTCGTCATCAGATGCAGCATGAGTTGACTTTAGGTCTTTTGGAGGGGCAAGGACACCTGATCCAACTCTTAACTTTGACACCATCTCAACATCATGAACTTAGGCCACAAAGTCCACAATATGTTCTTCTCTTCGAAGCGAGCGCTCCGTGTTGCCATTTACTGTTATGGTGTCATACGGTCCTGTCATGTTTTGCTTTAAATAAGCATAGTGTGGGACGACGTGAAAATGAGCAAAGGTTGTTCTCCCAAGGAGTGTGCATAACCGCTCCTGCAAGGGGCGATGCCGAAGGTTAAATCTTCGTTTCAATTTTTTTTGGATGTTCCGAAGACTACATCCAGGGCCACCCTTCCTGAGCATTGTGATTCAACTCCTGGTATGATACCCTTGAAGGTGGTATTATTGGGTTTGATTCTTGCTGGGTTGATATGCATAATCCTGACAGTATCTACATATATGAGGTTGAGGTTCTTGTCGTCGTCCATAAAACTAGGGTCTGGTGAAAGACGTCAACTATGGGATCGAGCACCAACGCCATTGTGCCGCCATGACAGTTGTTGGTCGAGTGGTCTCGTCAGTCAAAGACGATTGGGATTTTCAACCATGGATTATTGATGACCCACAAGTATAGGGGATCAATCGTAGTCCTTTTGATAAGAGTGTCGAACCCAACAAGGAGTAGAAGGAAATGACAAGCGGTTTTCAGCAAGGTATTTTCTGCAAGCACCGAAATTATCGGAAACAAGTAGTTTGATAGCAAGGTAATTTGTAACGAGCAACAAGTAACAATTGTAAAAAAGGTGCAACAAGGTATCCCAATCCTTTTTGTAGCAAAGAATAGGTTAGAACGGTCTCTTATAATAAACAAAGCATTCTTGAGGACACACAGGAATTTCATCTAGTCACTTTCCTCATGTTTGTTTGATTCATGTTCGCTACTTTGATATTTTGATATGTGGGTGGACCGGTGCTTGTGTGTTGTTCTTACTTGAACAAGCCTCCCACTTATGATTACCCCCTCTCACAAGCATCCGCAACTATGAAAGAAGAATTAAGATAAATCTAACTATAGCATAAAACATATGGATCCAAATCAGCCCCTTACGGAATATCACATAAACTAGGGTTTAACCTTCTATCACTCTAGCAACCCATCATCTAATAACTAATCCACAATGCCTTCCCTTAGGCCCAAGGATGGTGAATTGTCATGTAGTCGATGTTCACATGACACCACTAAAGGAAGCAACAACATACATATCATTAAAATATCGAACGAATACCAAATTCACATGATTACTTATGACAAGACTTCTCCCATGTCCTCAAGAACAAAAGTAACTACTCACAATCATATTTATTGAATATCATCATGGATCTGAACATATAATATTCCACCAAATAAACCAACTAGCATCAACTACAAGACGTAATCAACACTACTAGCATCCCACAGGTACCATTTTGAGACAAAGATTGAATACAAGAGATGAACTAGCGTTTGAGATGAGATGGTGTTGTTGAAGATGTTGATGAAGATTGGTCCTACCACGATGAGAGGATAATTGGTGATGACGATGACTTCGATTTCCCTCTCCCGGAGGGAAGTTTCCTTGGCGGAATCACTTCGCTAGAGAGCAAAAGTGCTCCTACACAGGCTCCGCCTTGAGACGACGGCGCTTCCTCCCAAAACCTTTCTTCTGATTTTTTCTAGGTCAAATGGCACCATTTAGCAGAAGATGGGCTCCGGAGGCCTGCCAGAGGCCCCACAAACTCAGGGGGCACCCAGGGGGTAGGGCGCCCCCCAGGCTTGTGGCTGCCTGGTGGGTCCCCCTCTGGTAATTCTTTCGCCAATAATTTTTATATATTCCAAAATAATTTTCCATCAATTTTCAGCTCATTTGGAGTTGTGTAGAAAAGGTGCCTCCGATATAGCCCTTTCAGTTGCCCCCCAGAATTGTAGTTGCCGGCAATCGCCCTCATCACGTGCTTGCAAAATAAGAGAGAAAAGGCATAAGAATTGTATTATAAAGTGAAATAACAACCTATAATGCAATAAATATCAATATGAAAACATGATGCAAAATGGACGTATCAACTCGCCCAAGCTTGGACCTTGCTTGTCCTCAAGCAAAAGCCGATATCGATAATCATGACCACATGTTTAGAGAGAGAGGTGTCGATAAAAATAAAATACGGACGTGGAAGCATCATGGTCATTATCATAACAACAATATATCATCATAAAACTTCTCATGCTAGAGTAACAATTCATTCACAAGGTAAAGTATGAAACATAAACTTTATTGAAAACTAACAAACTATGATCGCAGTCACTGAAGCAATCACAGTCAATCATATTTTCATAAGGAGTCTATGTAAGAGCTTTGTTTAGAAAGTTCACATACTCAACCATCATTTAGTCTTCTATGATTGCTGACATTCAAAGCATATTTATAGAGCCAAAGTTTCGGTCAAACACATAGAAAGATAGGGGCTTATAGTTCTGCCTCCCAACTTATTTTACCTCAAGGGTAATGTCAACAATAATAATTCATGATCACCTACATTCATTTGTATATATATATATATATATATATATATATATCTGGATCTATCTACCACATGATGCTTGCCACTAAAAGAGTACATAGAGAGGAATAGAGACGAACACTATTGACTCTTGCATAAAAGTAAATACATGAAAGTAAAAGATAGGCCCTTCGCAGAGAGAAGCAGAGGTTGTCATGCGCTTTCTGTTTTTGGATGTGCAAACTCTTAATGTAAAGGAACCTCACTTTATATTGCCCCTTGTGATAGAAACCTTTATTATGCAATGTGTTGCTTTTATTTCTTTGCCATCACAAGATTGTAAAAAGCTTACTTTCCCTTACAATAAAAGATCATGCATATTTATGAGCAATTTTTATTGCTTTTACATTGATGAAAACTTACTTGAAGGATATTATTCAATCCATAGGTAGATATAGTGGACCCTCATGACATGAAACCGAGTTTAAGGGTTTTGTATGCACAAGTAGTATCTCTACTTAGTGCGAATTTTTGGCTAGCAAAAGATCCTAGGCAAGCACCACATATTAGAAGATCCATAACAATATAACTTCTATGTGAATGTAAACAACCATAACTCATTTTGTTGTCTTCCTTGTCCAACATCAACTAATTGATATAGAATATTTGATGGGGGTTCACAATCATAAAAGATGTCCAAGATAGTATATTTATATATGAGACCTCTCTTCCTTTATTACTTTTTCATGGATTGCACCAATGACCAATGCTATGCTTGTCAACTTCCAACAAATTTTATCAACTATACTTCTTTTATGTGAAGTCATTACTCCCCATGGGAGTAGCATATGATCTTTTTATTCTTTTTTTCATTGCTAAGATTGAAACAAGAAAGCAAAGCAAAACTCAAACTACTCTTTATTATGTATCTCGCACATGATTACATAGATATATAGATAGATATATCACTAATCAAGCACTCAAAAATATATCATACTAAAACTTCATTCTTCTAAATCACGAAATAACTAAGGATCGAACTAAGATATATACTGATGATAAAAGTGGTGGTGATACGATACCGGGGCACCTCCCCCAATCTTGGCACAAGCCAAGGGGAGTGCCCATACTCGTGTACTCACGTCTCCTTCTTTGGTGATGGTGGTGATGAAGTAGTAGGCTTGTCCTCTGGCTTGCCCATGAGGATATCCCTCAAACTCTGAATCTCCCAGAGCACATGACGTATCATCTCAGTATTCTTCTGAACCTCGGCCATAGTATGCTTATTTTCCGGCCACCAAGAGCTTGTTCCTGCATCACTCTCTCTTGGGTGCGATGTGTCCCAATTGGATGGTATGTGCATATAAGGAGTATCCTCGACTCCATAATTACGAACCAAATTATGAAAATTGTTCCGATGCAACCTGTGTAAGGGCCTCCTAGGAGGTAGTCCTGCTTGTACCTCTTGGACTTTGTGGTTGCTTGTAGTCCCCATTGCCTGATGAGGATTTGGGGTAGTGGTGATGCCAACTAGAGTGCCCCTCTCCAAAGCCGGAGGGTGGACCTCAAGTGAATCTCCTTTATCTTCTTCCATGGTGACTTCCTCGACTTCCTCCCTCCCGAGTTCCATCTGCATCAACCAAGCATAGTCTCCCACATCATTGGAGGAGGAAAAAGACATGATGCATGGCTTTGGAATCTGGCAGAAAATAGCACGAAATAAGAACCAAAGAGAATCTCGCGATATGGTGGTCAAAACACCAGGAAGTATATATAATGATTTTTTTCGTGCAGGACAAGTAACATGAAAGAAAAACGGAGTCAGGAAAGTCCACGAGGGGGCCACAAGCCTGGGAGGCATGCCCAGGGGGGTAGGGCGCGCCCCTCGGGCTTGTCGCTCCCTCGTGCACTTTTCGGACTGTTTATTATTTTTGCTAATTTTTTATATATTCCAAAACGGATAGAAAGTACTTTTTGGAAATTTTGTAGTCGGTTTACTTACCGTACCACGTACCTACCCCCTTTTCAGGGTTCTGGAGCGTTCCGGTCGATTTCCCTTATGTGTTCTTTTGGTGTCATAGTTTGGATAATATTGGTTTCAACATTAATGGGTGTACCTGAGATATAATGTTTAATTCTTTGCCCATTAACCACCTTCGGATTAGTGCCTTCGGCATTGTTTATCTTGATAGCTTCGGAACGATAAATTTCCTCAACGATATAAGGTCCTTCCCATTTAGAGAGAAGCTTTCCTACAAAGAATCTTAAATGAGAGTTGTACAATAAACCTTGATCTCCTATTTTCAATTCCCGTTTTTGGATTCTTCTATTGTGCCATCTTTTAACCTTTTACTTAAATAACTTAGCATTTTCATAAGCTTGTGTCCTCCATTCACCCAGAGAACTAATATCAAATAACCTCTTTTCACTGGCAAGTTTGAAATCATAGTTAAGTTCTTTTGATTGTCCAATATGCTTTATGTTCTAACTCAATAGTCGGTAACAAGTAGTTTGATGGCAAGATAATTTGTAACGAGCAATTAACAGTAATGGTAAACAAAGTGCAGCAAGGTAGCCCAATCCTTTTGCGGCAAAGGACATGCCAAAATGGTCTCTTATGATAAGCAAAGCGTTCTTGAGGGTACACGAGAATTTCACCATATCACTTTCATCATGTTCGCTACTTTGATAATTTGATATGTGGGTGGATCAGTGCTTAGGTGTTGTTCTTACTTGAACAGACCTCCTACTTATGATTAACCCCCTCGCAAGCATCCGCAACTACAAGAAAAGTATTAAGATAAAATCTAACCACAACATTAAACTTTTGGATCCAAATCGATCCCTTACGAAGTAGCACATAAACTAGGGTTTAAGATTCTGTCACTCTAGCAACCCATCATCTAATAACTACTCCACAATGCACTCCCTTAGGCCCAAATATGGTGAAGAGCCATAGTCGACGTTCACATGACAGCACTAAGGGAATCACAACATACATATCATCAAAATATCGAACACATATAAAGTTCACATGATTACTTGCAACATGACTTCTCCCGTGACCTCGAGAACAAAAGTAACTACTCACAAATGATAATCATGCTCAAGATCAGAGGGATATTAAATAGCATAATGGATCTGAACATATAATCTTCCACCATAAACCATATAGTAATCAACTACAAGATGTAATCAACACTACTAGTCACCCACATGTACCAATCTGAGGTTCCGATAAGAAGATTGAACACAAGACATGAACTAGGGTTTGAGAGGAGATGGCGCTGAAGATGTTGATGGAGATTGCCCTCCCAAAGATGAGAGGGTTGTTGGTGATGACGATGACGATGATTTCCCCCTCCGGGAGGGAAGTTCCCCCATCGGAATCGCTCCTCTTGACGGCAAAAGTGCTCCTGCCCAAGTTCCGCCTCAAAATGGCGGCGCTTCGTCCTGAAAGCCCCCGTGATTTTTTCTAGGTCAAAAATGACCTATATACAGAAGATGAGCACCAGGGTGGCCCCCTCCATAGTTATTTGCTCTAGTATTTCTTATATATTCCAAAAACAATTCTCCTTAAATTTTCAACTCATTTGGAGATGTGCAGAATAGGTAACTCTGACATAGCTTTTTCAGGTCCAGAATTCTAGCTACTGGCATTCTCCCTCTTTGTGTAAACCTTGCATATTATGAGAGAAAAGGCATTAGAATTACTCCAAAAAGCATTATTATGCATAAAAACATTATAAATAACAGTAGGAAAATATGATGCAAAATGGATGTATCAACTCCCCCAAGCTTAGACCTCGCTTGTCCTCAAGCGAAAAACCAAAATTGAAAAACATGCCCACATGCTTAGAGAGAGAGAGAGAGAGAGAGAGAGAGAGAGAGAGAGAGGTGTCGATAAAAACAAAATACAGACATAGAAGCATAATGTTTATTATTATAACAACAAAGAACTTTAACATAAAACTTTATCACACAACTTCATCATATAACTTCGCATGAACAAGTAACAATTCATCACAACATTGAAGTATAATGCATAAACCTTATTGAAAACCAACAAACTATGCTCTCTTTCAACTTTGCAACTATAATTCATCATATTTTCAGGAAGGGTCACGTGTCAGAGCCTTTTGGCAAGTACACATACTCAACCATCATTTAACCTTCTATAATTTCTAACACTCATAGCATACCCATGAACAAAAAGTTTCAACCGGACACATAGAAAGATAGGGGCTTAAAGTTTCATCTCCCAACGTATTCACCTCAGGGGTGATGTCAACAATAATAACTCATGCTCACTCATATCCAACTGGATATTTGTGCCTAGATCTTTCCTCACCACGTGAAGCTTGCAAAAGGAGAAAAATAAAAGGAATAGGGAAGAATACTTTGACTCTTGCATAAAAGTAAACGATAGGCCCTTCACAGAGGGGAGCAGAGGTTGTCATGCGCTTATTTGTTTGTATGCTAAATCCCTTAATGCAAAATAACGTCACATTATATTGCCCCTTATGATGGCAACCTTTATTACGTAGTCTGTCACTTCTATTATTTTTCCATCACAAGTTCGTACAACTCTCAATTTTCGCTTACACTAAATGGTCCAACACATTTAGAATCAATTTTTATTGCCTTATTGCACCGATGACAACTTATTTGAAGGATCTCACTCAATCCATAGGTAGGTATGGTGGACTCACAAAATAAGATTTTGGGTTAAGGGTTTTTGGATGCACAAGTAGTATGTCTACTTTGTGTGGAGTTTTTGGCTAGCAAAGATACTGAGCAAGCACCACATGTTGAAGGATCTATGACAATATAACTTCTATGTGAATATAAACAAACATAAATCATTACATTGTCTTCCTTGTCCAACGTCAATAATTTTGATAGTTAATATTTAATGGGGGCTCACAATCATAAAAGGTGTCCAAGATAGTGTATTTGCATGTGAATCTTCTCTTCCCTTATTAATTCTTTCATGAATTGCATCATTGACCAATGCTATGTTTGTCAATCTCTAATAAATTTTACCACTTATACTTCTCCTTATGTGATGTCATTACTTACCATAAGATTAGCATATGATCTTTTTCATTTATTTTCCTTTCTTTTTTTATTGAAACAAAAAGGTAAAGAAGAAAACTCAAACTACTCTTTGTTATATATCTCACAAACGATTACATAGATAGATAGATCACTAAGCAAGCACTCGAAAAGAAAGGGTCAAGCTAAACTTTTATTGACCTGAACCATAGGATAACTAAAGATCAAACTAAAATAGATAGGCAAAGATAGTGGTGGTGATACCATACCAGGGCACCTCCCCAAGCTTGGCACAAGCCAAGGGGAGTGCCCATACCATGAATTCAAGTCTCCTTTGGTGGGGAAGATGACGATGGTGGCGAGGTAGTATGTTTTTCAAGCTTGCGTCAAAGGATGAAGTTGCTTTCCCTTAGATCCTCGTTCTCCAGCTCGAGCTTTAGTATATTTTTGCATAATTCTTCCTTGCTTTCCATTGGGAAACAAGGAGGGATAGGTTCATCTTCATCCTCCTGATCTATGAACCACACAAAGGGAAAAGTATCCTTGAAGATATTTGGGTCTAGAGGCTGGTGAGAAACAGGGCACTCTTCCTCCGAATCTTGAGACAACATATTTCCAGATCTGCTAGAAAAACAACACGAAAGAAGAACAGAGGATTTCACCACAATATGGGGGCCAATATGTTCAGGGATAAAGATTTTTTATCTTGGAAAACAAGAAAACGAGAGGAAAACGAAGTCGGGAAGGTACCCGAGGTGGGCACAACCCACCTGGGCGCGCCAGGCAAGCCAGGCGCGCCCTGTTGTCTTGTGCCCTCCTCGGTTGCCTTCCTGGTTGTTTCTTATTTTCCTAATTTTTGTAATATTCCAAAACTGACAGAAAATATTTTTGCAGATTTTTCGGAGTCCGTTTACATACCGTATCACGTACCTCCTCTTTTTTTCAGTATTGTGTAGTGTTCCGAAAGGTTTCTTTTATGTGTTCCTCTGGTGTCATGATTTGAATAATATTACTTCCAACATTAATAGGCATACTTGAGATATAGTGTTTAATTCTTTGCCCATTGACCACCTTCGGGTTAGTACCTTCGGCATTATTAATCTTAACAACTCTACAGCGGTAAACCTCCTCGATAATGTATGGTCCTTCCCTTTTAGAGAGAAGTTTTCCTACAAAGAATCTGAAATGAGAGTTCTACAAAAGAACATATTCTCCAACTTTGAATTCCCGCTTTTGGATTCTTTTTTCATGCCATCTTTAACCTTTTCTTTAAATAATTTAGCATTTTCATAAGCTTGGCTTCTCCATTCATCTAATGAGCTAATATCCAATAACCTCTTCTCATCGGCAAGTTTGAAATCATAGTTAAGTTCTTTAATTGCCCAATATGCTTTATGTTCTAACTCAAGAGGAAAATGACAAGCTTTTCCATAAACCATTTTATAAGGAGACATACCAATAGGATTTTATATGTTGTTCTGTAGGCGAAAAGTGCATCATCCAATTTCTTAGACCAATTCTTTCAGGACCTATTAACAATTTTTTGTAATATTAATTTTATTTCTCTATTGCTAAGTTCAACTTGGCCACTATATTGAGGATGATAGGGTGATGCAATTGTATGGTTAACATCATATTTAGAAAGCATTTTTCAGAAAGCACCATGAATAAAGTGTGAACCACCATCAGTCATTAAATATATAGGGACTCCAAAACTCGGGAAAATAACTTCTTTAAGCATTTTAATGGAAGTGTTATGATCAAAACTACTAGTTGGAATAGCTTCTACCCACTTAGTAACATAATCAACAACAACCAGAATAGTGTTGGGGAACGCGGTAATTTCAAAAAAAACCTACGATCATGCAAGATCTATCTAGGAGATGCATAGCAATGAGTGGGGAGAGTGTGTCCACGTACTCTCGTAGACCAAAAGCAAAAGCGTTTAGTAACGCGGTTGATGTAGTCGAACTTCTTCGCGATCCAACCGATCCAAGTACCGAACGTACGGCACCTCCACGTTCAGCACACGTTCAGCTCGATGACGTCCCTTGTTCTCTTGATCCAGTTGAGGACGAGGGTGAGTTCCGTCAGCACGACGGCATGGCAACGGTGATGATGATGCTACCAGCGCAGGGCTTCGCCTAAGCACTACGATGGTATGACCGAGGTGTGTAACTGTGGAGGGGGCACCGCATACGGTTAAGAGAAACTTGTGTGTCCTAGGGTGCCCCCTACCCACGTATATAAAGAAGGGAGGGGGAGGCCGGCCGGCCCTAGGGGGCGGGCCCAAGAGGAGTCCTACTAGGACTACCAGTCCTAGTAGGATTCTCCTACAAGGAA
>NC_041393.1:754768618-754893054 GCF_002162155.2 Triticum dicoccoides | reverse complement strand
CTGCCCTCCTCCCTCTCCACTAAAGCCCATGGTGGCCCATTAGTCCCCCGGGGGGTTCCGGTATCCCCTCTGGCACTCTGTTTTTTACCCGAAACTACCCGGAATACTTCCAGTGTCCGAATAACATGGTCCAATATATCAATCTTTATGTATCGACCATTTAGAGACTCCTCGTCACGTCCGTGATCTCATCCGGGACTCCGAACAAACTTCGGTCATCAAAAACAGATAACTCATAATACATATCGTCATCGAACGTTAAGCGTGCGGACCCTACGAGTTCGAGAACTATGTAGACATGACCGAGACACATCTCCGGTCAATAAGCAATAGAGGAACCTGGATGCACATATTTGGCTCCTACATATTCTATGATGATCTTTATCGGTCAAACCGCATAACAACATATGTTGTTCCCTTTGTCATCAGTATGTTACTTGCCCGAGATTCGATCATCGGTATCATCATACCTAGTTCAATCTCGCTACCGACAAGTCTCTTTACTCGTTCCGTAATACTTCATCCAGCAACTAACTCATTAGTCACATTGCTTGCAAGGCATATAGTGATGAGCATTACCGATAGGGCCCAGAGATACCTCTACGAAACACGGACTGACAAATTCTAATCTCGATCTATGCCAACCCAACAAACACCTTCGGAGACACCTGTATAGCATCTTTATGATCAACCAATTATGTTGTGACGTTTGATAGCACACAAGGTGTTTGTCGGTGTCAAAACCGGCGGATCTCGGGTAGGGGGTCCCGAACTGTGCGTCTAGGCGGATGGTAACAGGAGACGAGGGACACGATGTTTTACCCAGGTTCGGGCCCTCTTGATGGAGGTAAAACCCTACGTCCTGCTTGATTAATATTGATGATGTGTATTACAAGAGTGGATCTACCACGAGATCAAGGAGGCTAAACCCTAGAAGCTAGCCTATGGTATGATTGTTGTAATGGAGGTTATGTCCTACAGACTAAAGCCCTCCGGTTTATATAGACACCGGAGAGGGCTAGGGTTACACAGAGTCGGTTACAATGGTAGGAGATCTACATATCCGTATTGCCAAGCTTGCCTTCCACGCCAAGGAAAGTCCCATCCGGACACGGGACGGAGTCTTCAATCTTGTATCTTCGTAGTCTTGGAGTCCGGCGGACGATGATAGTCCGGCTATCCGGACACCCCCTAGTCTAGGACTCCCTCAGTGTTCCTCCGATATTCGGGAGTTGCATAATCTCATAGTCCGAGGAACATGTATAAGTCATGAAGAAAGCAGTAGTAATGAAACTGTAACGATCATAATGCTAAGCTAACGGATGGGTCATGTCATCACATCATTCTCCTAATGATGTGATCCTGTTCATCAAATGACAACATATGTCTATGGTTAGGAAACATAACCATCTTTGATTAATGAGCTAGTCAAGTAGAGGCATACTAGGGACAATATGTTTTGTCTATGTATTCACACATGTACTTAGTTTCCGGTTAATACAATTCTAGCATGAATAATAAACATTTATTATGAAATAAGGAAATAAATAATAACTTTATTATTGCCTCTAGGGCATATTTCCTTCAGTCTCCCACTTGCACTAGAGTCTATAATCTAGATTACAAAGTAATGATTCTAACACCCATGGAGTTTTGGTGCTGATCATGTTTTGCTCGTGGAAGAGGCTTAGTCAATGGGTCTGCAACATTCAGATCCGTATTTATCTTGCAAATCTCTATGTCTCCCTCCGACACTTGATGATGGATGGAATTTAAGCATCTCTTGATGTGTTCGGTTCTCTTGTGAAATCTGGATTCCTTCGCCAAGGCAATTGCACCAGTATTGTCACAAAAGATTTTCATTGGACCCGATGCACTAGGTATGACACCTAGATCGGATATGAACTCCTTCATCCAGACTCCTTCATTTGCTGCTTCCGAAGTAGCTATGTACTCCGCTTCACACGTAGATCCCGCCACGACGCTTTGCTTGGAACTGCACCAACTAACAACTCTACCATTCAATAAAAATACGTATCCAGCTTGTGACTTAGAGTCATCCGGATCTCTGTCAAAGCTTGCATCGATGTGACCATTTACGACGAGCTCTTTGTCACCTACATAAACGAGAAACATATCCTTAGTCCTTTTCAGGTATTTCAGGATGTTCTTGACCGCTGTCCAGTGCTCAACTCCGGGATTACTTTGGTACCTCCCTGCTATACTTATAGCAAGGCACACATCAGGTCTGGTACAGAGCATTGCATATGATATGTCTCCAATGTATCTATAATTTTTGATTGTTCCATGCTATTATATTACCCCTTTTGGATGTTTATGGGATTTATTTTACACATTTATATCATTTTTAGGACTAACCTACTAACCGGAGGCCCAGCCCGTATTGCTATTTTTTTGCCTATTTCAGTATTTCGAAGAAAAGGAATATCAAACGAGTCCAAATGGAATGAAACCTTCGGGAGCGTTATTTTTGGAACGAACGTGATCCAGAAGACTTGGAGTGCAAGCCAAGAAGCAGCCGAGGCGACCACAAGATAGGAGGGCGCGCCTACCCCTACAGGGCGCGCCCCTGTCTCATGGGCCCCACGGGCGGCCACCGACCTACTTCTTCCTCCTATATATACCCACGTACCCCGAGAACATCCAAGGAGCCAACGAAAAACAATTTCCACCGCAGTAACCTTTTTTATCCGCGAGATCCCATCTTGGAGCCTTCGCCGGTGCTCCGCCGGAGGGGGAATCGACCACAGAGGGCTTTTACATCAACACCATAGCCGCTCCGATCAGTTGTGAGTAGTTTACCACAGACCTTCGGGTCCATAGTTATTAGCTAGATGGCTTCTTCTCTCCTTCTGGATCTCAATACCATGTTCTCCCCCTCTCTTGTGGAGATCTATTTGATGTAACTCTTTTTGCGGTGTGTTTGTCGAGATTCAATGAATTGTGGGTTTATGATCAAGTTTATCTATGAGAAATATTTGAATCTCCTCTGAATTCTTTTATGTATGATTGAGTTATCTTTGCAAGTCTCTTCGAATTATCAGTTTGGTTTGGCCTACTAGATTGATCTTTCTTGCCATGGGAGAAGTGCTTAGCTTTGGGTTCAATCTTGCGGTGTCCTTTCCCAGTGACAGCAAGGGGCAGCAAGGCACGTATTGTATTGTTGCCATCGAGGATGAAAATATGGGGTTTATATCATATTGCTTGAGTTTATCCCTCTACATCATGTCATCTTTCTTAATGCGTTACTCTGTTCTTATGAACTTAATACTCTAGATGCATACTGGATAGCGGTCGATGTGTGGAGCAAGAGTAGTAGATGCAGGCAGGAGTCGGTCTACTTGTTGCGGACGTGATGCCTATATACATGATCATGCCTAGATAATCTCATAATTATTCGCTTTTCTATCAATTGCTCGACAGTAATTTGTTCACCCGCCATAACACCTATGTCATCTTGAGAGAAGCCACTAGTGAAACCTATGGCCCCCGGGTCTATCTTTTATCATATAAGCTTTCAATCTACTTTTATTTGCATCTTTACTTTTCTTATCTATATTATAAAATACCAAAAATATATTTATCTTATCATACTATCTCTATCAGATCTCACTTTCGCAAGTGGCCGTGAAGGGATTGACAACTCCTTTATTGCGTTGGTTGCGAGTTCTTTGTTTGTTTGTGTAGGTGCGTGGGACTTCTGAGGAGCCTCCTGCTGGATTGATACCTTGGTTCTCAAAAACTGAGGGAAATACTTACGCTACTATTGCTGCATCACCCTTTCCTCTTCAAGGAAAACCAACGCAAGCTCAAGACGTAGCAAGAAGGATTTCTGGCGCCATTGCCGGGGAGGTCTTCGCTCAAGTCAAGACATACCAAGTACCCATCACAAACTCATCTCCCTCGCATTTACATTATTTGCCATTTTCCTCTCATTTTCCTCTCCCCCACTTCACCCTTGCTGTTTTATTTGCCTTCTCTTTCCCAATCTTCTCCTCTCTCTTTTCCGTTTGCCTTCCCATTGCTATGGCCGAATCAAAAAGAACTAAGGGTCCTCTCCCGGGTTCTAGTACCTTGGATAACCCCTCTATCCTCTCTAACTTCATAAATAATGATGCTATGGAAAGACCCACCGGGGTCATCAATGAGAGCTTAAATAATTTTGATGAAGATGACTCCGGAATTTTTCGCTTGATGAGTCTTTAAAAGATGCTTGGGATAGGTTATTAAGGATTCGGGCTAGCTATGTGCCACAATATCAAATTGAAGTTTACTTAAAAAGTTTCTATGTTGGCCTACCCGCTTCTTTCAAGCAAGTCCTAGATTCTATTTTTGAATAAGGTTTTCTTGAAGGGGATGCTATAGATACCTATGAAATAATGAAAACTATATTTGGGCACCCCATGAATGATAAGGTTGAATCTACTACCCTCTTATGCTTTTATCAAAATGAAATTATCAAAGAGATGAAGTCTAGTTTAGATGCAAACTTTCGTAACGTGCTTAATCTTAATTCCTCCATTAATGGCAATGTGCTTTCCCAAAATATAAAGATGAATTCCATAGAAAGGAAATTTGCTCTTTTCTTTCCAAGTGCCAAATATGGCACTACTTAGATCTATCTTCGCTTTTATGCCTAGCTAGGGGCGTTAAACGATAGCGCTAGTTGGGAGGCAACCCAATTTTATTTGTGTTTTTTGTTTTTGTTTCTGTTTAGTAATAAATTTTGCATCTACCTTCTGTTTAGATGTGTTTTTATGTTTTAAGTAGTGTTTGTGCCAAGTAGAACCTATAGGATAACCTATGGTGATAGTTAATTTGATTTTGCTTAAAACCAGAAACTTTGCACGGAAGAAATTAGTTTTGTTAAATCACAGAAACGGGATTTTGCGTTTATTCTTTTTTCTGCTGATCAATAGACAAATTTCCCAGGACTTCCTATTTTGGTAGGACTTTTAGAGTTCAGAAGTTGCGTTAGTTACAGATTGCTACAGACTGTTCTGTTTTTGACAGATCCTGTTTTTCGTGTGTTGTTTGCTTATTTTGATGCATCTATGGCTAGTATTAAGTGGTATGAACCATAGAGAACTTGGAATACAGTAGGTTTAACACTAATATAAATAAATAATGAGTTCATTATAGTACCTTATGTGGTGGTTTTGTTTTATTTCACTAACGAAGCTTATGAGATTTCCTGTTGAGTTTTGTGTTGTGAAGTTTTCAAGTTTTGGGTAAAGATTTGATGGACTATGGAATAAGGAGTGGCAAAAGCCTAAGCTTGGGGATGCCCATGGCACCCCAAGATATTCAAGAGTAGCCAAAAGCCTAAGCTTGGGGATGCCCCCGGAAGGCATCCCCTCTTTCGTGTTCGTTCATTGGTAACTTGGAGCTATATTTTTATTCGCCACATGATATGTGTTTTGCTTGGAGCGTCGTGTATGATATTAGTATTTGCTTTTTAGTTTACCACATTCATCCTTGCTGTACACACCCTTTTGGGAGAATCCCACTTGATGGAATTTATTATAATACTCTATGTGCTTCACTTATATCTTTTGAGCTAGATAGTTTTTGCTCTAGTGCTTCACTTATATCTTTTAGAGCACGGCGGTGGCCTAATTTTGTAGAAATTGCTAGTCTCTCATGCTTCACTTATATTACTTTGAGAGTATTTTAGAACAGTATGGTATTTGCTATGGTTATAAAATTGGTCCTAGAATGGTAGGCATCCAAGTTGGGTATAATAAAAAACTATCATAGGAAGTGAATTGGATGCTATGATCAATTTGATACTTGATAATAGTTTTGAGATATAGAGGTAGTGATATTAAAGTCATGCTAGTTGGGTGATTATGAATTTAAAGAATGCTTGTGTTGAAGTTAGCAAGTCCCGTAGCATGCACATATGGTTAAAGTTGTGTAACAAATTTGAAACATGAAGTGTACTTGGATTGTGCATCCTTATGAGTGGCGGTCGGGGACGAGCGATGGTCTTTTCCTACCAATCTATCCCTCTAGGAGCATGCGCGTAGTGCTTGGTTTTTTACGACTTCTAAATTTTTGCAATAAGTATATGAGTTCTTTTGACTAATGTTGAGTCCATGGATTATACGCACTTCTACCTTTCCACCATTGCTAGCCTCTTCGGTACCGTGCATTGACCTTTCTCACCTTGAGAGTTGGTGCAAACTTCGCCGGTGCATCCAAACCCCGTGATATGATACTCTCTATCACACATAAACCTCCTTATATCTTCCTCAAAACAGCCACCATACCTACCTATTATGGCATTTCCATAGCCATTCCGAGATATATTGCCATGCAACTTTCCACCATTCCGTTTATCATCATGACACGCATTACTTTTGTCATATTGCCATTGCATGATCATGTAGTTGACATCGTATTTGTGGCAAAGCCACCATGCATAATTTTTCATACATGTCACTCTTGATTCATTGCACCATCCTGGTACACCGCCGGAGGCATTCATATAGAGTCATATCTTGTTCTAGTTTTGAGTTGTAATTCATATGTTGTAATCAATAAAAGTGTGATGATCATCATTATTAGAGCATTGTCCCAAAGAAAAAAAAGAAAAAAAAAGAAAGGCCAAAAAGAAAAAAAAAGGCCAAAGAAAAAAAAGAAAAGAAAATAAAAAGGGGCAATGTTACTATCTTTTTTCCACACTTGTGCTTCAAAGTAGCACCATGTCCTTCATATAGCGAGTCTCATATATTGTGCTTCAAAGTAGCACCATGTTTTTCATATAGAGAGTCTCATATGTTGTCACTTTCATATACTAGTGGGAATTTTTCATTATAGAACTTAGCTTGTATATTCCTACGATGGGCTTCCTCAAATGCCCTAGGTCTTCGTGAGCAAGCAAGTTGGATGCACACCCACTAGTTTTCTTTTGTTGAGCGTTCATTCATTTATAGCTCTAGTGCATCCGTTGCATGGCAATCCCTACTCCTGATGTTGACATCAATTGATGGGCATCTTCATAGCCCGTTGATTATCCTCGTCAATGTGAGACTTTCTCCTTTTTTGTCTTCTCCACACAATCCCTGTCATCATATTCTATTCCACCCATAGTGCTATATCCATGGCTCACGCTCATGTATTGCGTGAAAGTTGAAAAAGTTTGAGATTATTTAAGTACGACACAATTGCTTGGTTTGTCATCGGGGGTGTAGAATTTGGGAACATTTTTGTGTGACGAAAATGAAGCATAGGTTAACTATATGATTTTGTAGGGATGAACTTTCTTTAGCCATGTTATTTTGAGAAGACATGATTACTTTTATTAGTATGCTTGAAATATTTCTATTTCTTTTGTCAATATGAACTTTTATTTTGAATCATTTGGATCTGAACATTCATGCCACAATAAAGAAAATTACATTGAGAATTATGCTAAGTAGCATTCCACATAAAAAATTCTGTTTTTATCATTTACCTACTCGAGGATGAGCAGTAATTAAGCTTGGGGATGCTTGATACGTCTCCAACGTATCTATAATTTTTGATTGTTCCATGCTATTATATTACCCCTTTTGGATGTTTATGGGCTTTATTTTACACATTTATATCATTTTTGGGACTAACCTACTAACCGGAGGCCCAGCCCGTATTGCTATTTTTTTTGCCTATTTCAGTATTTCGAAGAAAAGGAATATCAAATGGAGTCCAAACGGAACGAAACCTTCGGGAGCATGATTTTTGGAACGAACGTGATCCAGAAGACTTAGAGTGCAAGCCAAGAAGTAGCCGAGGCGGCCACGAGATAGGAGGGTGCGCCCACCCCTACAGGGTGCACCCCCTATCTCGTGGGCCCCTCGGGCAGCCACCGACCTACTTCTTCCTCCTATATATACCCACGTACCCCGAAAACATCCAGGGAGCCAACGAAAAACAATTTCCACCACCGTAACCTTCTGTATCCGCGAGATCCCATCTTGGAGCCTTCGCCGGCGCTCCACCGGAGGGGGAATCGACCACGGAGGGCTTCTACATCAACACGATAGCCCCTCCGATGAGTTGTGAGTAGTTTACCACAGACCTTCGGGTCCATAGTTATTAGCTAGATGGCTTCTTCTCTCTTTTTGGATCTCAATACCATGTTCTCCCCCTCTCTTGTGGAGATCTATTTGATGTAACTCTTTTTGCGGTTTGTTTGTCGAGATCTGATGAATTGTGGGTTTATGATCAAGTTTATCTATGAGAAATATTTGAATCTCCTCTGAATTCTTTGATGTATGATTGAGTTATCTTTGCAAGTCTCTTTGAATTATCAGTTTGGTTTGGCCTACTAGATTGATCTTTCTTGCCATGGGAGAAGTGCTTAGCTTTGGGTTCAATCTTGCGGTGTCCTTTCCCAGTGACAGTAGGGGCAGCAAGGCACGTATTGTATTGTTGCCATCGAGGATAAAAAGATGGGGTTTATATCATATTGCTTGAGTTTATCCCTCTACATCATGTCATCTTTCTTAATGTGTTACTCCGTTCTTATGAATTTAATACTCTAGATGCATGCTGGATAGCGGTCGATGTGTGGAGTAAGAGTAGTAGATGGAGGCAGGAGTCAGTCTACTTGTCGCGAACGTGATGCCTATATACATGATCATGCCTATATAATCTCATAATTATTCACTTTTCTATCAATTGCTCAACAGTAATTTGTTCACCCACCGTAATACCTATGCTATCTTGAGAGAAGCCACTAGTGAAACCTATGCCCCCCGGGTCTATCTTTTATCATATAAGCTTTCAATCTACTTTTATTTGCATCTTTACTTTTCTTATCTATATTATAAAATACCAAATATATATTTATCTTATCATACTATCTCTATCAGATCTCACTTTTGCAAGTGGCCGTGAAGGGATTGACAACCCCTTTATTGCGTTGGTTGCGAGTTCTTTGTTTGTTTGTGTAGGTGCGTGGGACTTCTGAGGAGCCTCCTACTGGATTGATACCTTGGTTCTCAAAAACTGAGGGAAATACTTACGCTACTATTGCTGCATCACCCTTTCCTCTTCAAGGAAAACCAACGCAAGCTCAAGACGTAGAAACATACATGATAGAACCTATGGCTGAAGCATAGGGAATGACTTTCATTTTCTCTCTATCTTCTGCAGTGGTCAGGCTTTGAGCCTGACTCAACTTCACACCTTGTAACATAGGCACGAACCCTTTCTTTGACTGATCCATTTTGAACTTCTTCAAAAATTTATCAAGGTATGTGCTTTGTGAAAGTCCAATTAAGCGTCTTGATCTATCTCTATAGATCTTGATGCCCAATATGTATGCAGCTTCACCAAGGTCTTTCATTGAAAAAATTCTTATTCAAGTATTCCTTTATGCTATCCAAAAATCCTATATCATTTCCAATTAACAATATGTCATCCACATATAATATTGGAAATGCTACAGAGCTCCCACTCACTTTCTTGTAAATACAGGCTTCTCCAAAAGTCTGTATAAAACCATATGCTTTGATCACACTATCAAAGTGTTTATTCCAACTCTGAGAGGCTTGCACCAGTCCATAAATGGATCGATGGAGCTTGCACACTTTGTTAGCACCCTTTGGATTGACAAAACCTTCTGGTTGCATCATATACAACTCTTCTTCGAGAAATGCATTTAGGAATGCAGTTTTTACATCTATCTGCAGAATTTCATAATCATAAAATGTGACAATTTCTAACATGATTCGAATAGACTTAAGCATCGCTGCGGGTGAGAAAGTCTCATCATAGTCAAATACTTGAACTTGTCGAAAACCTTTCGCAACAAGTTGAGCTTTGTAGACAGTAACATTACCGTCAGCGTCAGTCTTCTTCTTGAAGATCCATTTATTCTCTATGGCTTGCCGATCATCGGGCAAATCCACCAAAGTCCACACTTTGTTCTCATACATGGATCCCATCTCAGATTTCATGGCCTCAAGACATTACGTGGAATCTGGGCTCATCATCGCTTCCTCGTAGTTCGTAGGTTCACCATGGTCTAGTAACATGACTTCCAGAACAGGATTACCGTACCACTCTGGTGTGGATCGCACTCTGGATGACCTACGAGGTTCGGTAGTAACTTGATCTGAAGTTTCATGATCATCATCATTAACTTCCTCACTAATTGGTGTAGGAATCACTAGAATCGATTTATGTGATGAACTACTTTCCAATAAGGGAGAAGGTACAGTTACCTCATCAAGTTCTACTTTCCTCCCACTCACTTCTCTAGAAAGGATCCATTTTTAGCAACAAAGATTTTGCCTTCGGATCTGTGATAGAAGGTGTACCCAACAGTTTCCTTTGGGTATCCTATGAAGACGCACTTCTCCGATTTGGGTTCGATCTTATCAGGTTGAAGCTTTTTCACATAAGCATCACAACCCCAAACTTTAAGAAACGACAACTTTGGTTTCTTGCCAAACCACAGTTTATAAGGTGTCGTCTCAACGGATTTTGATGGTGCCCTATTTAAAGTGAATGCAGCCGTCTCTAAAGCATAACCACAAAATGATAGTGGTAAATCAGTATGAGACATCATAGATCGCACCGTATCCAACAAAATACAGTTACGATGTTAGGACACACCATTTCATTGTGTTGTTCCAGGTGGCGTAAGTTGTCAAACTATTCCACATTGTTTCAAATGAAGACCAAACTTGTAACTAAATATTCTCCTCCACGATCAGATCGTAGAAACTTTATTTTCTTCTTATGATGATTTTCCACTTCACTCTGAAATTCTTTGAACTTTTCAAATGTTTTAGACTTATGTTTCATTAAGTAGATATAAGCATATATGCTCAAATCATCTATGAAGGTAAGAAAATAACGATACCCGCCACGAGCCTCAACACTCATTGGACCGCATGCATCAGTACATATTATTTCCAATAAGTCAGTATCTCATTCCATTGTTCCAGAGAACAGAGTTTTAGTCATCTTACCCATGAGGCACAGTTCACAAGCACCAAGTGATTCATAATCAAGTGATTCCAAAAGCCCATCAAAATGGAGTTTCTTCATGCACTTTATACCGATATGACCCAAACGTCAGTGCCACAAATAAGTTGCACTATCATTATCAACTTTGCATATTTTGGCTTCAATATTATAAACATGGGTATCATCATGATCGAGATTCAACAAAAATAGACCACTCAGCAAGGTTGCATGACCATAAAAGATATTACTCATATAAATAGAACAACCATTATACTCTGATTTAAATGAATAACCGTCTCGCATCAAACAAGATCCAGATATAATGTTCATGCTCAACGCTGGCACCAAATAACAATTATTTAGGTCTAAAACTAATCCCGAAGGTAGATGTAGAGGTAGCGTGCCGACTGCGATCACATCGACCTTTGGAACCATTTCCCACACGCATCATCACCTCGTCCTTAGCCAATCTTCGTTTAATCTGTAGCCCCTATTTCGAGTTGCAAATATGAGCAACAGAACCAGTATCAAATACCCAGGCGCTACTACGAGCATTAGTAAGGTACACATGAATAACATGTATATCAAATATACCTTTCACTTTGCCATCCTTCTTATCCGCCAAATACTTGGGGCAGTTCCGCTTCCAGTGAACAGTCCCTTTGTAGTTGAAGCACTCAGTTTCAGGCTTAGGTCCAGACTTGGATTTCTTCTCCTGAGCAGCAACTTTATTGAAGTTCCCTTTGCCCTTTTTCTTGAAACTAGTGGTCTTGTTGACCATCAACACTTGATGCTCCTTTTTGATTTCTACCTCTGCAGCCTTTAGCATTACGAAGAGCTCGGGAATTGTCTTGTTCATTCCTTACATATTATAGTTCATCATGAAGCCTTTATAGCTTGGTGGCAGTGATTGAAGAACTCTGTCAATGACACTATCATCAGGAAGATTAACTCCTAGCTGAGTCAAGTGGTTATGGTACCCAGACATTCTGAGTATGTGTTCACTGATAGAACTATTCTCCTCCATTTTGCAGCTGTAGAACTTGTTGGAGACTTCATAGCTCTCAACTCGAGCATTTGCTTGAAATATTAACTTCAACTCTTGGAACATCTCATATGCTCCATGACGTTCAAAACGTCTTTGAAGTTCCGATTCTAAACCGTAAAGCATGGCACACTGAACTATCGAGTAGTCATCAGCTTTGCTCTGCCATACATTCTTAACGTCATTAGTAGCGTCTGCAGCAGGCCTAGCACCTAGTGGTGCTTCCAGGACATAATTTTTCTGTGGAGCAATGAGGATAATCCTCAAGTTATGGATCTAGTCCGTGTAATTGCTGTCATCATCTTTCCACTTAGCTTTCTCTAGGAACGCATTAAAATTCAAAGGAACGGTAGTACGAGCCATTGATCTACAATAGAATAGACAGGCAAAATAACTATCAGGACTAGGTTCATGATAAATTGAAGTTCAATTAATCATATTACTTAAGAACTCCCACTTAGATAGACATCCCTTCAGTCATCTAAATGATCACGTGATCCAAATCAACTAAACCATGTCCGATCATCATAGGAGATGGAGTAGTTTTCACTGGTGAACATCACTATGTTGATCATATCTAATATATGATTTACGTTTGACCTTTCGGTCTCAGTGTTCCGAGGCCATATCTACATATGCTAGGCTCATCAATTTTAACCCGAGTATTCTACGTGTGCAAAACTGGCTTGCACCCATTGTATGTGAACGTAGAGCTTATCACACCCGATCATCACGTGGTGTCTCGGCATGACGAATTGTAGCAATGGTGCATACTCAGGGAGAACACTTATACCTTCAAATTTAGTAAGGGATCAACTAATAATGCTACCGCCGTACTAAGCAAAATAAGATGCATAAAAGATAAACATCACATGCAATCAAAATATGTGACATGATATGGCTATCATCATTGTCTCATGATCTCCATCACCGAAGCATCATCATGATCTCCATCGTCACCGGCGCGACACCTTAATCTCATTCGTAGCATCGTTATCATCACGCCAACAATTGCTTCTACGACTATCGCTACCGCTTAGTGATAAAGTAAGACAATTACATGGCGATTGCATTGCATACAATAAAGCGACAACCATATGGCTCCTGCCAGTTGCCGATAACTTTGTTATAAAACATGATCATCTCATACAACAATTTATATCATATCATGTCTTGACCATATCACATCACAGCCAGCCCTGCAAAAACAAGTTAGACGTCCTCTACTTTGTTGTTGCAAGTTTTACGTGGCTGCTACGGGCTTCTAGCAAGAACGATTCTCACCTACGCATCAAAACTACAACAATTTTTTGTCAAGTGTGTTGTTTTAACCTTCAACAAAGACCGGCCATAGTCAAAATCGATTCAACTAAAGTTGGAGAAACAGACACCCGCCAGCCACCTATGTGCATAAGCACGTCGGTAGAACCAGTCTCATGAATGTGGTCATGTAATGTCGGTCCAGGCCGCTTCATCCAATAATACCGCCGAATCAAAGTAAGACAGTGGTGGTAAGCAGTATGACTATTATCGCCCACAACTCTTTGTGTTCTACTCGTGCAAAAAACATCTACCCATAGACCTAGCTTGGATGCCACTGTTGGGGAACACGGTAATTTCAAAAAAATTCCTATGATCACACAAGATCTATCTAGGAAATGCATATCAACGAGAGTGGAGACTGTGTCCATGTACCCACGTAGACCGAAAGCGGAAGCGTTTAGTAACATGGTTGATCTACTCGAACTTCTTCGCGATCCAACCGATCCAACCAATCCAAGTACCGAACGTATGACACCTTCGCGTTCAGCACATGTTCAGCTCGATGACGTCCCTCGTGCTCTTGATCCAGTTGAGGACAAGGGTGAGTTCCGTCAGCATGATGGCGTGGTGACGGTGATGATGATGCTACCGGCGCAGGGCTTCGCCTAAGCACTACGATGGTATGATCGAGGTGTGTAACTATGGAGGGGGGCACCGCACACGGTTAAGAGAAACTTGTGTGTTCTAGGGTGCCCCCTGCCCCCATATATAAAGGAGGGAGGGGGAGGCCGACCGGCCCTAGGGGGCGGGCCCAAGAGGAGGAGTCCTACTAGGACTACTAGTCCTAGTAGGATTCTCCTACAAGGAAGAGATGGGGAAGAAAGGAGAGGGGAAGGGAGTAGGAAAGGGGGCAACGCCACCCTTCCATTGTCCAATTCAGACTGCTAAGGGAGGGGGGGGGGTGGCGCGCCCTGCCTGGCCGCCCTCCTCACTCTCCACTAAGGCCCATGGTGGCCCATTAGTCCCCCGGGGGGTTCCGGTAACCCGTCCGACACTCCTTTTTACCTGAAACTATCCGAAACACTTCCGGTGTCCGAATAACATGGTCCAATATATCAATCTTTATATCGCGACCATTTTGAGACTCCTCGTTACGTCCGTGATCTCATCTGGGACTCCAAACAAACTTCGGTCATCAAAAACACATAACTCATAATACATATCATCATCGAACGTTAAGCGTGCGGACCCCTACGGGTTCGAGAACTATGTAGACATGACCGAGACACATCTCCGGTCAATAACCAACAACGGAACCTGGATGCTCATATTGGCTACTACATATTCTACGAAGATCTTTATCGGTCAAACCGCATAACCACATACGTTGTTCCCTTTGTCATTGGTATGTTACTTGCCCAAGATTCGATTGTCCGTATCATCATACCTAGTTCAATCCTGTTACCGGCAAGTCTCTTTACTCATTCCGTAATACTTCATCCCGCAACTAAGTCATTAGTCACATTGCTTGCAAGGCATATAGTGATGAGCATTACCGAGAGGGCCCAGAGATAACTCTCCGAAACACGGAGTGACAAATTCTAATTTCGATCTTTGCCAACCCAACAAACACCTTCGGAGACACCTGTAGAGCATCTTTATGATCACCAAATTACATTTTGACGTTTGATAGCACACAAGGTGTTCCTCTGATATTCGGGAGTTGCATAATCTCATAGTCTGAGGAACATGTATAAGTCATGAAGAAAGCAGTAGCAATGAAACTGTAACGATCATAATGCTAAGCTAACGGATGGGTCATGTCCATCACATCATTCTCCTAATGACGTGATCCCATTTGTCGGTGTCAAAACCGGCGGATGTCGGGTAGGGGCTCCCGAACTGTGCGTCTAGGCGGAATGTAACAGGAGGCAAGGGACACGATGTTTTTACCCAGGTTCGGGCCCTCTTGATGGAGGTAAACCCTACGTCCTGCTCGATTAATATTGATGATATGGGTATTACAAGAGTGGATCTACCACGAGATCAAGGAGGCTAAACCCTAGAAGCTAGCCTATGGTATGATTGTTGTAATGGAGGTTATGTCCTATGGACTAAAGCCCTCCGGTTTATATAGACACTGGAGAGGGCTAGGGTTACACAGAGTCGGTTACAATGGTAGGAGATCTACATACCCGTATTGCCAAACTTGCCTTCCACGCCAAGGAAAGTCCCATCCGGACACGGGACGGAGTCTTCAATCTTGTATCTTCGTAGTCTTGGAGTCCGGCGGACGATGATAGTCCGGCTGTCCGGACACCCCCTAGTCCAGGACTCCCTCAGTAGCCCCTGAACCTGGCTTCAATGACGATGAGTCCGGCGCGCATAATGTTCGGCATTGCAAGGCGGGTTCCTCCTTTGAATAATCCAGAGAAGATTGTGAACACCCGGATAGTGTCCGGCTCTGCAAAATAAATTCCACGTTCCACCGTAGAGAGAATAATATATACACAAGTTCAATCTGCTGACGTATTTTGCGGCGTGACATCACACCACTACCAAGCCTTTACTTGAATTGTTTTTTATTATACCGCCTTAGCGCGTTTAGCGAAGCGGTTTCCTTGGCACGTCTTGTCGAAGCAGAGATCGTGTTCCCCTTATTCTGTGATTCTCATCAATACGGACGTGGGTAACCCAACCGCGCCATTGATGGTGGCGCTTGGGAGATAAGCGAGTTTTACCGGGCTAGTGGGGACGCATAGTCTTCGTCCGCCTATATATAAGGGATAAGGATTCACCTTTTCACCTACGCCTTCTTCATCCTTTGCTTATCCATCTCCGTGCACTCGAGCTCCAGCGCCCAAGTTCGCGCATCTCGCCTCGACCTTCTCCGACCATGTCCGGAGCGGGAGGTAAATGGTTGGCCTCCACCGTTAAGGAGGAGCACATCACCAAGCTGCGCAGCGCCGGATACCTTTCCGACGACATCGCGCATTGGCTGCCCGACGAGGGGCAGCTCATCCCCACCCCGGGGCCCCATGAGAGGGTCGTTTTCCTTCCCCACTTCCTCCGCGGACTGGGCTTTCCACTTCACCCCTTTGTCCGGGGGCTCATGTTCTACTACGGCCTGGATTTCCACGATCTGGCGCCGAACTTCATCCTCTAACATCTCGGCGTTTATCATCGTGTGCGAGGCCTTCCTCTGCATCCAGCCCCACTTCAGCTTGTGGCTCAAGACCTTCAACGTCAAGCCGAAGGTTGTGAAGGGTACGCAAGAGGAGTGTGGATGCGCCATGTTGGGCAAGATGCCCAACGTCCTTTGGTTCGAAGGGGCCTTCGTGGAATCCGTCAAGGGGTGGCAATCGGGGTGGTTCTATATCACCGAGCCGCGCGAACCTACATGGGCGGCGGCCCCCGAGTTCGGATCTGGCATCCCTACGCAGCTCACCTCCTGGAAAGAGAAGGGCTTGCTGTGGGGTAATTCGAAGGAGCTGACGGGACTCCAAGCCTGTATCCAGAAGCTGGTGAACAAGAAGCTCAGGCTGGTTAACATGGTCCAAGTCATGCTCGTTCGCCGGATTCTCCCATGCCAAGAACGGGCATTCAATCTGTGGGAGTTCAATCCGGAACAGCACCAGGCGCTGAGCGGGCTCTTCGACACAACGTACGAAGGCGCCTGGAGGGTGCTGTTTAAGGGCGCCGAAGCCCCCGCATCCGCGACAGAAGATCGCGGATTCCACTCGCAACGTCCAGCTGACGAGGTAAGTGATTCTACCCCTTTACGGGACACTTGTTGTCAATAGTTCGACCCTAAGCAGGTTTTAATCTCCCTTTTCCTTTGACAGGAATGGATGAAGAAGGCCGAGCAGCTCATCTGCCCGGCTCCCATGCCAGAAGTCCTAGTGGACGCCCGTCTAGCGGGGCTGCTGGTTCCGGCACTGCACGTGGTGCCGGAGAAGAAGGCCAAGAAGGTGGCCACGGGTACTCGAAAGAGTTCCCGTTTTTAGGTGTCCGACGACTCCGAGGCGGATTCCTCCCCCAAAAATGAGGAGGAAGAAGACTCTCTCCCAGAGGAGGGAGAGAGGAAGAGGAAGGCCTCCCCAACAGGGGAGGCCGAAGGGTCCAAGAGGGGAAGAACTATTCCCCCGGACAGCTCCGCCAACTCCAACGTTGGCGATGAAGAGTGGCCCTCGAGGGCCAGGCCTCAGGCGAGATCGTAAGCATCCGGATCCCTGAATAATCTGCAATTTCCTTTACGTCACATAGTGTCCTTCTAATGCCGCATACTGCCTATATCCGGCCGACGATGATCTCCCTGCTTCGTCAAGCGGGTCGTTGGCTGCGTCGGATGTGGAATCCATTCCGACCGCCTCCACCCCTCGCGCCGCTGAGGTCGCCGAGGTGGGATCCCGGGAAGGGACCCATCAGGAGGAGGCTTCGGAGGCACCGCAAGGCAGCCTCCCAGACTTTGCGCCGGACTCTACGCCGGAACCTGCAGTGGTTCCAGAGTCCGGCAGGCGGCCCCTTTGGAAGAAGGGCAAGACCGTGACACCGGCGGCCCCCGTCCAACCGGAGGCGCCAGACAACTTGTTGGAGGCGCTCAAAGGCGCTTCCATCGAGGAAGAACACCGCACTATCATGAGTGCGGTGATTCAGAAGGTTCAGCTCGCCAAGAGCGGGCTGACCGAAGCCTGCAGCAGCCTTCTAACAGGCTTTGAGGTAAGAAGTTAAAATTGTGTAATGTAATACCGCATAGACAGTAGCCCCTGATGCTCAGTTCGGTGTTCGGAAAGAAAAGCCGGACTGAGGATCTAAAAAGATATACGCAGGGTTGCTAAAAAATATGTCAATATGGGTTTGCAGGCTGCGCTGCTGACCTCTGCTGCACTGATTGTGGAGGTCGGTGCATTGAAGCAGGATCTCGAGCGGTCCGAGCAAGAGCTCGGTCGTGCCAAGAAGCAACTCGAGGACAAAGAAGGTGAGTAACACCACTTTAAAGATTTACCTTACAGAAAAGGATTTAGGTTGCAATAAAAATGACAAGGATAACATGGGTACTGCAGGGGCCACTAACGAGGTGGCGACCCTGAAGGAGGCTGTGTCCGCGGCCGAGCGTAATGCGGCCGTGGAACGGGCAGAGCGAGAGAAGCAGGAGGCGCGGGTGGCGGAAGTGCGGCAAGAGCTCCAGGCTCTCATGGAAAAGCATGAGAGTTTGGAGCGCGACTCAAAGACTCGAGAGTCCGAGCTCGCCTCGGCTCTCGGAAGTGCCAAGTCCGCCAAGGCCGAAGCCCGTAAGGCCCTTCAGGAGGTTGAAGATGTGAAGAAGATAGCGGCGGGTAAGGCATTTTTCATGCAAAGCAAGCATGTTACTGTGAACTACCTGACACTTACCCGAATTCGGAGCTCTCCAGGGGTGTTTGCAGATCTGCCGCGCAGTGTATCCGATGCCGCCGCATTTTACCGTGGCCAGGAGGGGAGCTCAATGGAGAAGGTCTTATGGTCTCAGTACGCTGAGGCCGGCCATCCGGTGCCCCCTAGCGACCAGCTGAAGCAGCTGGTCGAGCTCCACAAGGCGGCTGAGGAGGCCATGAAGGGCCTTATAGTCCGGCTGTGGCCTGGACAGGCCATGCCTGGGAGCTACTTCGGCCTCGTGCGGCGGCTGGTGGATGCATGCCCCTGGGTGGAGGTCATCAAGCACTCCGCCTGTATTGAAGGTGCTCGTCGGGCCCTTGCCCGCACAAAGGTGCACTGGGGCAGGCTGGATGCGGAGAAGCTTCTTACTGACCCGCCGCCGGCGGGCAAGGAGTATCGTACGCCCGAAATGTACTATAAGACTGTCCTGAAGGGTGCCCGCAATATTGCGGATGAGTGCCCCAGAGATGTAATTTTTGAGTAAACTCGCTATGTATTATCCTGTGCGCTGAAAACTTTGTTCATATGTGCTAAGCAACACTTGTTTAATTTAAAATATTACCTTCTGTGCGGCCGTTTATAAGATCTGAGAGATGGCAAGTCGTTGGCTTCAGCCCCCAAGCCGCGAGTGCTGGGGTGTTCGGGATAAACTTGAGCACTCTTGTTCCCATTTTTGGGTCCATCGAGGGAGGCACTCAACACAACGAACAAGGCAACCGGACTTATAATGCTTGAACACTCTCACTTAGCCATAGAATTCTATAATTTTAAATTTCGGCGAAGCCCCTAGTATTCGGAGGACCGAATTCGGGGCGCTATCCACGCCTTCGTCGGACATTATCCGGTACTTCGCTCGAAGCGGCATAAGTCTTTAAGGACCCGAAAAGACCTCTCGAACAGCGACCGGTCTCTCGCCTTATCATGCCAGTCAGTTTTAGCTTTCTCCACTGAGGCGCTCGCCCAGCTCAACCGGGGCGCAATCGCAGTGGTTCTCCCAGTGCTACCTTAGCCGACAGAACGGAACGTAAGGCACCAAAATGTGGGAGCCGGGCAAACCCAACTATTGACCCAAGACATGATTCGGAGACGATTCATATAATGCTATAAGTTCGGGGTGCCGCACTTGTGAAAGTGTTCGGACTTATCACACCATAATGCGGGGAACGTAAGCCCCTGGTGTATTCCGCCGTACCAAAATATAGGGGTGCAAGATGTCATTTAATGAACATATATGTAAAGTAATGTAATTACAGGCAAAAAGTGCTGCATTATTTATTCAAGGAAGTCTGCTATGAGTGCGGAGGGATACAAATAGTGCGATAAGCAAGGGATTGGACTAATTAGACATGTCCCCCTCCAGGGGTGGGCTGCGGACTGGTGTATATAATCAAATTTAATGCTCGTAATGGAGACCACCTGAGTGTTTCATCACAGCCTTCTTTCTTCCCTGGCTGTTGCATCATGAATTCGGCACGTTCACCGCCGGACAGGGCCTCTGGTTAACGGAGTCCTGTGTATACAAAGAAGGAAAATAATAATAATAATAATAAAGGAATGACACACTTGCGAGCCCCTGGTGTGGTCGAGCCGCACTCTGGGTCTATTGTGGTCGTGCCCCTCCCCTACGCCCATGGTATCTCCAAAGCGTAATGATGTACGCGGAGGGTTGGTCTTGCAATCATGCGAGGGCTGGGGTCGGGGCCGCATTGCTACGCGTGCTCGGATCGTGCCAGGTGGTCTTGGTTGATGTTGCTCCGGGCGCGTTTGGCTGTATCCGGCCATTTAGCGGCCGGACTCGAAAATTGCCTTAAGAGGCTGCTCTGTACATCTGCCGCGAGGGCCGCTGTATGTTCCTCCGTTCGGAGGGAGCGTTCCGTATTTCCGTTGACCGTGATGACTCCATGAGGGCCTGGCATCTTGAGCTTGAGGTATGCATAATGCGGCACCGCGTTGAACTTTGCAAACGCGGTTCGTCCGAGCAGAGCGTGATAGCCGCTACGGAATGGGACTATGTTGAAGATTAACTCCTCGCTCCGGAAATTATCCGGGGATCCGAAGACCACTTCCAGTGTGACTGAGCCTGTACAATTGGCCTCAACACCTGCTATGACGCCTTTGAAGGTCGTCTTTGTAGGTTTAATCCTTGAGGGTCTATGACCATCTTGCGCACTGTGTCCTGGTAAAGCAGGTTCAGGCTACTGCCGCCGTCCATCAGGACTCTTGTGAGGTGAAATCCATCGACGATTGGGTCTAAAACCAATGCGGCGAATCCGCCATGGCGGATGCTGGTCGGATGGTCTCTTTGATCGAAAGTGATCGGACAAGAGGACCATGGATTGAACTTCGGGGCGACTGGCTCCATCGCATATACGTCCCTTAGTGCACGCTTCTGCTCCCTCTTGGGTATATGGGTTGCGTATATCATGTTCACCATCCGCACTTGTGGGGGGAAACCCTTCTGTCCTCTACTGTTCGGCGGCCGGGTCTCTTCCTCGTCATCGCTATGCAGCCCCTTGTCGTTGTTTTCGGCAATTAACTTACCTGCCTGCTTGAATACCCAACAGTCTCTGTTGGTGTGATTAGCTGGCTTTTCGGGGGTGCCATGTATCTGGCATAGGCGGTCAAGTATTCGGTCCAAATTGGACGGACCCGGAGTGGTTCTTTTGAATGGCTTCTTCCGCTGACCGGGTTTGGAGCCTCGGAATCCGGCGTTGACTGCCGTATCCTCCTTGTCGTCGCCATTAATACGGCATTTATTTTTGCTTCAACGCGACCTGCCATTGTGGTCCTTAGTGTCCGGACTGCCAGAATTTTTACTGAGGTTATTGCTGCGAGCTAGCCAGCTATCCTCTCCCGCACAAAAGCGGGTCATTAACGATGTGAGGGCTGCCATGGATTTCGGCTTTTCTTGTCCTAGGTGCCGGGCTATCCACTCGTCGCGGATGTTATGTTTGAAGGCTGCGAGGGCCTCTGCATTCGGACAGTCGATGATTTGATTTTTCTTTGTTAAGAACCGTGTCCAGAACTGTCTGGCCGATTCGTCTGGCTGCTGAATTATGTGGCTTAGGTCATCGGCGTCTGGTGGTCGCACATATGTGCCTTGGAAGTTGTCGAGGAATGCGGCTTCCAGGTCCTCCCAACACCCAATTGACTCTGCGGGCAAGCTGTTAAGCCAATGCCGGGCTGGTCCTTTAAGCTTCAGTGGGAGGTATTTGATGGCGTGCAGATCGTCGCCGCGGGCCATATGGATGTGAAGGAGATAATCTTCAATCCAAACCGCGGGGTCTGTTGTGCCATCGTAGGATTCAATGTTTACGGGTTTAAACCCTTCAGGAATTTGATGATCCATTACTTCATCAGTGAAGCATAGCGGGTGTGCGGCGCCTCTATATTGAGCAATATCACGACGTAGCTCGAGTGAGAGTTGTCCGCTGTGTTCGGCCCGGCCGGGGTTGTTGTGTCTGGCGCGACGGTATTCATCGTGGGTCGTGGGGCGCCCACGTGATCCGTAGATGGATCTGGATTGCCTTGCTTTGTCCTCCAATATATCTCGCAAGTCCGGCGCGTTCCCTCTTGGCTTCGCACTTTTGGAGCGGTGCCGGGGTACGGTCTTGGTGGAGGGTCTGGATGCCTCTCTGTCCCGACCACGGGGTGGTCGGTCGGCCGTAATGTGCGCTGGTGCTTGTTCTTCTAATTGGGGGAGCAACTTGCATTTTGGGTAGCTCTTGGAGGGACGTTCGAGTTCGTACTCTTCGGCCGCGAGGACCTCGGTCCATCGATCGGCCAGCAGGTCTTGATCAGCCTGAAGCTACTGCTGCTTTTTCTTTAGGCTATTTGCCGTGGCCATTAGCCTGCGTTTAAAACACTCTTATTCGAAGGGATCCTCGGGCACGACGAATTCGTTGTCGCCGATGCTTGCTTCGTCTCCGGAGGGAGGCATGTAGTTATCATCCTCGACCTCTTCGTCTGTCGCTCTCTCGCGAGGGCTTGCTTCTGCATCCTCCTGCGCTGAATCTTGCTGGAGGGGATTGTCTTCGGCACTGTCTGGGGTGTTATTATCTCCTATGTCGGAATCTCCGTTCTTGCTGTGGCGGGATTTAGAGCGGCGCCGCTGACGCTGGCGCTTATGCTGTTTCTTTAAGGAATCTGCCTCCGCTGCTTCTTCGCCGTCCCCATCTTTTGGGGTGTCCACCATGTATATGTCATATGACGAGGTGGTCTTCCAGTGCCCTGTAGGCGCTGGTTCCTGTTCGTCTCCGGCATCGTCGTCCATACCGTCGATGTCTTCGGAGTCGTAGTCTAGCATGTCGGTTAGATCGTCGACAGTGGCTACAAAGTGGGAGGTGGGTGGGCTTTGAATTTCTTCGTCGTCCGTGTCCCAACCATCCTGGCCATAATCCGGCTAGGGCTCTCCGGATAGCGAGAGATGCTTTAGCGAATTTAGGATGTCGTCAAAGGGCGAGTGCTGAAAGACGTCTGCCGCGGTGAACTCCATGATCGGCGCCCAATCGGATTCGATTGGCAGGGGCGCAGGAGGTTCGGAGTCCGGCAGGGAGTCTGGCACCTCGGAGTCACAAGCTTTATAGGGGACAAGGTCAGAGTTGGGCTCCATCGCCGCGAAAGTTGCAGCCCCCGAGGCGGTGTCCAGCCACCGGTCCTCGATCTGGGTGATCGGCTCCGGACTGAGGGCCGGAGCGGATTCGTGTGCGGCCACTAAGGCACTGTCCGGCGGCAGAGCTAAATCATGCCCATCGTGACAGCGCGGCACGCTCGGCTGTGGCTCGAGTCCGTCGAAGATCAAGTCCCCGCGGATGTCGGCCGTGAAGTTTAGGCTTCCGAACCTGACCTGATGGCCAGGGGCGTAGCTTTCGATCTGCTCCAGATGGCCAAGTGAGTTGGCCCGCAGTGTGAAGCCGCCGAATACGAAGATCTGTCCGGGGAGAAAAATCTCACCCTGGATGGCGTTGTTGATTGAAGAAGCCATCGAGCCTGTCGGTGACGACACAGAGGAACTCTCAATGAAAGCACCAATGTCGGTGTCAAAACCGGCGGATCTCGGGTAGGGGGTCCCGAACTGTGCGTCTAGGCGGATGGTAACAGGAGGCAAGGGACACGATGTTTTTACCCAGGTTTGGGCCCTCTTGATGGAGGTAAAACCCTACGTCCTGCTCGATTAATATTGATGATATGGGTATTACAAGAGTGGATGTACCACGAGATCAAGGAGGCTAAACCCTAGAAGCTAGCCTATGGTATGATTGTTGTAATGGAGGTTATGTCCTACGGACTAAAGCCCTCCAGTTTGTATAGACACCGGAGAGGGCTAGGGTTACACAGAGTCGGTTACAATGGTAGGAGATCTACATATCTGTATTGCCAAGCTTGCCTTCCACGCCAAGGAAAGTCCCATCCGGACACGGGACGGAGTCTTCAATCTTGTATCTTCGTAGTCTTGGAGTCCAGCGGACGATGATAGTCCGGCTGTCCAGACACCCCCTAGTCCAGGACTCCCTCACCATTCATCAAATGACAACACATGTCTATGGTTAGGAAACATAACCATCTTTGATTAACGATCTAGTCAAGTAGAGGCATACCAGGGACAATATGTTTTGTCTATGTATTCACACATGTACTAAGTTTCCGGTTAATACGATTATAGAATGAATAATAAACATTTATCATGAAATAAGGAAATAATAATAACTAAATTATTGCCTCTAGGGCATATTTCCTTCAAATATGTTTATACCCATTAGAGGAAGGAAAACGTCCCATATAATCAAAACCCCTAACATCAAATGGTTCAACAACAAGTGAATAATTCATAGGCATTTGTTGATGCTTACCGATATTACCAATTCGTTGGCATTCATCCCAAGATAAACCAAACATATGGGCATCCTTGAAGAGAGTAGGCCAATAAAAACCAGATTGCAATACCTTGTGAGCAGTTCTATCTCCCGCATGATGCCCTCGATAAGCTTCAGAGTGACATTTCCGTAGGATTTATTCCTGTTCATGCTCAGGTACACAACGTCTAATAATACCAGCTACTCCTTCTTTATAGAGATGTGCGTCATCCCAAAAGTAATGTCTTAAATCATAGAGGAATTTTTTTCTTTTGTTGGTATGTGAAACTAGGTTGTATATATTTAGCAACAATATAATTAGCATAGGTCAGCATACCAAGGAGTCTTATGAGAAGCATTTATTCCAGCTAGTTGTTCATCAGGAAAGCTATCATCAATAGGTAGTGGGTCGTCAATAATATTTTCTAACCTAGACAAGTTATCAGCTACGGGGTTCTCAGCTCCTTTTCTATCAGTGATATGTAAATCAAATTCCTGTAGCAAGAGAACCCACCTAATGAGCCTAGGTTTAGCATCTTTCTTTCCATAAGATATTTAATAGCAGCATGATCAGTGTGAAAATTTACTTTGGAATCAACAATGTAAGATCTGAATTTGTCACAAGCAAACATGACTGCTAAAAATTCTTAGTAGTAGCATAATTTCTTTGGGCACTGTCTAGAGTTTTACTAGCATAATGGATAACATTAGTTTATTGTCAACTCTTTGTCGTAGTACAACACCAACAACATAGTCACTAGCATCACATAATTTTAAAAGGCAAGTTCCAATCAGGTGCTTGAACAATAGGTGTAGAAGTTAAGGCTTTCTTAAGTGTTTCAAAGGCTTCTAAAAAATCATTATAAAAACAAATGGAACATCCTTATGTAAAAGATTTGTAAGAGGCCTAGAAAATTTTAGAGAAGTATTTAATAAATCTCCTATAGAAACCAGCATGACCAAGGAAACTACGAATACCCTTAATATCTTTAGGACATGGTATTTTCTCAATTGCATCAACTTTAGCTTTATCCACCTCAATACCTCGTTCAGTAATTTTAAGCCCCAAGACAATACCTTCGTTAACCATAAAGTGTCACTTCTCCCAATTCAAGACAAGATTAGTTTGCTCACATCTCTATAAAACTCGATAAAGGTTGCTTAAGCAATAATCAAAAGAAGTTCCATAAATAGAAAAACCATCCATGAAAACCTCAACAATCTTTTCACAAAAATCAGAGAATATAGCAGTCATACATCTTTGAAAGGTGGCAGGTGCGTTGCATAAACCAAAAGGCATACATCTATAAGCATAAGTTCCAAAAGGGCACATAAAGGTGGTTTTCTCTTGATCTGGTTGTGAAACAGGTATTTGAGAGAAACCAGAATATCTACCAAGGAAACCGAAATGCGTATGCTTCAACAACCTTTCTAACATTTGATGAATAAAAGGCAAGGGGTAATGATCTTTTCTAGTAGCTTTGTTTAATTTCCTAAAATCAGTTACCATCCTATAACCAGTTACAATTCATTGTGGAGTAATTTCATTTTTATCATTAGGAACAACGGTAATGCCTCTTTTCTTAGGGACATATTGAACATGACTTACCCCTCTACTATCAGCTATGGGATAAATTATACCTGCTTCCAGAAGCTTTATTATTTGATCCAACACCGCGCTCTCACGCACATGGATTGAATCAATCCATCTCGTGTCGATCGTTTCACCGGTTTGCCGATGGCGGTTCGGCGAATCAAACCCTGAAGTTCAAATCCATGTCGTTTGCACTCTGAACTAATAAATCATGGTCTAAATTAAACCCTGGTGTCGATTCCCAGACCAGGATTGTCGACGTGTCAAAGGGATAGTCTAGCTGGGATGCGTCGAGAAGAGTGGCAGGCCCAGTTCAGCCCATCATTTCCCTTCGTTCTCTCCACACCCCCTGCCTTCCATCTTCTCTCATGACAGCAATGGTGACCGATGGTTGATCGGCGGGGCTGCGATGATTGTGACGATGCATCTAAGAAGAAGGTAATGTCCCAGACTCCCTCCTCCCCTGTTATTCATAGTTAAGAATAGTTACGACATTAGGGTTAGGGTTTTTAGCGCAAATTTGGGGATGATTTCGGTGACACAAAAGTTTAGATTTTTGATGAAGAGGAAAAGCTTCATACACTATTGCAGGATGCTGCTAATGCGACACTACAATCAAAGACCCTTCGACGGAACTGTGTGCGAAGCATTAATCGCAAACGGTGACATAATAAAGCCATAAAAATGATATGAAACGTTTGCGATGGCAGAGACATCAAACACAATTCAGATTATAGTTGCGTGTGCGATGTGTTTGCATACGATTGATCCATATGAACTATTTGCAATAAAGCAGAACAACAGAAATGAACATCCATATTAAGGTGTGTGCGATATACGACATACAGTTCACTCAGATAAACTGTTTGCGATGATCAAGAAGAACACAAATGATCCGGCGTACAAAGATGTGTGTGATACCCGGAAAACAGGTCGGTAATAAGAATTGTGTGGGATCATTATAGACATCACATGCGATTTTTAGTTTTGAATTGTGTGCTCGACAGGGCACACAATTCAAAAAAACCAACCTATGGGCAATAATGTAAAAGAGCTCTATCGAATACGTATTGCTAACTGTCTTCTATGAGATTGACAGGGTAAACAGAGATAACGAATTAATATGAACGAATGCAACAGAGATACATCCAGTCTGCTTAATTTGGTCCTTCTTCTTCTTCTTCTTCTTCTTGTTGTTGGATGGCCCCGCTGAAAGGATCAATATGGTTGACCAGAGGGGGTTGAGGGAGTCCTGGACTAGGGGGTGTCCGGATAGCCGGACTATCATCGTCAGCCGGACTCCAAGACTATGAAGATACAAGATTGAAGACTTCGTCCCGTGTCTGGATGGGACTTTCCTTGGCGTGGAAGGCAAGCTTGGCGATACGGATATGTAGATCTCCTACCATTGTAACCGACTCTGTGTAACCCTAGCCCTCTCCGGTGTCTATATAAACCGGAGGGTTTTAGTCCGTAGGACGAACAACCATTACAACAATCATACCATAGGCTAGCTTCTAGGGTTTAGCCTCCTTGATCTTGTGGTAGATCCACTCTTGTACTACCCATATCATCAATATCAATCAAGCAGGAGTAGGGTTTTACCTCCATCGAGAGGGCCCGAACCTGGGTAAAAACATCGTGTCCCTTGTCTCCTGTTACCATCCGCCTAGACACACAGTTCGGGACCCCCTACCCGAGATCCGCCGGTTTTGACACCGACATTGGTGCTTTCATTGAGAGTTCCTCTGTGTCGTCACCGATAGGCTTGATGGCTTCTTCAATCAACAACAACACAGTCCAGGGTGAGAATTTTCTCCCCGGACAGATCTTCTTGTTCGGCGGCGTTGCACTGCGGGCCAATTCACTTGGCCATCTGGAGCAGATCGAAAGCTACGCCCCTGGCCATCAGGTCAGATTTGGAAGCCTAAACTTCACGGCCGACATCCGCGGAGACTTGATCTTCGACGGATTCGAGCCACAGCCGAGCGTGCCGCACTGTCACGATGGGCATGATCTAGCTCTGCCGCCGGACAGTACCTTGGAGGCCGCACACGAGTCCGCTCCGACCTATAGTTCAGAGCCGACCGCGCAGATCGAGGACAGGTGGCTGGACACCGCCTCGGGAGCTGCAACCTCCATGGTGATGGAGCCGAATACTGACCTTGTCCCTTATAAAGCTCGTGACTCCGAGGTGCCGGACTCCTTGCCGGACTCCGAACCTCCTGCGCCCCTACCAATCGAATCCGATGGGGCGCCGATCATGAAGTTCACCGCTGTGGACATCTTTCAGCACTCGCCCTTTGGCGACATCCTGAACTCACTAAAGCATCTCTCGTTATCAGGAGAGCCCTGGCCGGACTACGGTCAGGATGGTTGGGACTCGGACGACGAAGAAATTCAAATCCCACCCACCACCCACTTTGTAGCCACTGTCGACGATCTAACCGACATGCTAGACTACGACTCCGAAGACATCGACGGCATGGACGACGATGCCGGAGACGACCAAGAACCAGCGCCTACAGGGCACTGGAAGACCACCTCGTCATACGACATATACATGGTGGACACCCCAAAGGACGGGGACGGTGAAGAAGCAGCGGAGGCAGATTCCTCTAAGAAACAGCCCAAGCGCCAACGTCAGCGGCGCTGCTCTAAATCCCGCCACAGCAAGAATGGAGACTCCGGCACCGGAGATAATAACACCCCAGAGAGTGCTGAAGACAACCCCCTCCAGCAAGATTCAGCACAGGAGGACGGAAAAGCCAGCCCTCAAGAGAGAGCGGCAGGCGAGGAGATAGAGGACGACAATTACGTGCCTCCCTCCGGAGACGAGGCAAGCCTCAACGACGACGGATTCATCGTGCCCGAGGATCCCGTCGAACAAGAGCGTTTTAAACACAGACTGATGGCCACGGCGAACAGCCTAAAGAAAAAGCAGCAACAGCTTCGAGCTGACCAAGACCTGCTGGCCGACAGATGGACCGAGGTCCTCGCGGCTGAAGAGTATGAACTCAAACGCCCCTCCAAAAGCTACCCAAAACGCAAGTTGCTCCCCCGACTAGAGGAGGAAGCATACAAACCTTCATCACCAGCGCACAATACGGCAGACCGACCACCTCGTGGCCGCGACAGAGAGGCATCTAGGCCCTCCGCCAGAACCGTACCCCGGCACCGCTCAAAAAGCGTGAAGCCACGGGGAAATGCGCCGTACTTGCGAGATATATTGGAGGACAAGGCAAGACAATCCAGATCTATATACGGATCACGTGGGCGCCCCACGATCCACGACGACTACCGTCGTGCCAGATACAGCAACTCCGGCCGGGCCGAACACAGCAGACAACGCTCTCTTGAGCTACGTCGTGATATTGCTCAATATAGAGGCGCTGCACACCCACTATGCTTCACAGACGAAGTAATGGATCATCAAATCCCTGAAGGGTTTAAACCCGTGAACATTGAATCCTACAACGGCACAACAGACCCCGCGGTTTGGATCGAAGATTATCTCCTTCATATCCATATGGCCCGCGGGGACGATCTCCATGCCATCAAGTATCTCCCACTCAAGCTTAAAGGACCAGCTCGGCATTGGCTTAACAGCTTGCCCGCAGAGTCAATTGGGTGTTGGGAGGACCTGGAAGCCGCATTCCTCGACAACTTCCAGGGCACATATGTGCGACCACCAGACGCCGATGACCTAAGCCACATAATTCAGCAGCCAGACGAATCGGCCAGACAGTTCTGGACACGGTTCTTAACAAAGAAAAATCAAATCGTCGACTGTCCGGATGCAGAGGCCCTCGCAGCCTTCAAACATAACATCCACGACGAGTGGCTGGCCCGGCACCTAGGACAGGAAAAGCCGAAATCCATGGCAGCCCTCACATCACTCATGACCCGCTTCTGTGCGGGAGAGGATAGCTGGCTAGCTCACAGTAACAACCTCAGCAAAAATTCTGGCAGTCCGGACAACAAGAACCACAATGGCAGGTCGCGTCGCAACAAAAACAAACGCCACGTTAACGGCGACAACACTAAGGATACGACAGTCAACGCCGGATTCAGAGGCTCTAAATCCGGTCAATGGAAGAAGCCATTCAAAAGAACTACTCCGAGTCCGTCCAATTTGGACCGAATACTCGACCGCTCTTGCCAGATACATGGCACCCCCGAAAAGCCAGCTAACCACACCAACAGGGATTGTTGGGTATTCAAGCAGGCAGGCAAATTAATTGCCGAAAACAATGACAAGGGGCTGCATAGCGATGACGAGGAAGAGACCCGACCGCCGAACAGTAGAGGACAGAAGGGTTTTCCCCCACAAGTCCGGACGGTAAACATGATATACGCAACCCACATACCCAAGAGGGAGCGGAAGCGTGCACTTAGGGACGTGTATGTGATGGAGCCAGTCGCCCCGAAGTTCAACCCATGGTCCTCTTGCCCGATCACTTTCGATCGAAGGGACCACCCCACCAGTATCCGCCATGGAGGATTCGCTGCATTGATTTTAGACCCAATCGTCGATGGATTCCACCTCACTAGAGTCCTGATGGACGGCGGCAGCAGCCTGAACCTGCTTTATCAGGATACAATGCGCAAGATGGGCATAGACCCCTCAAGGATTAAACCTACAAAGACGACCTTCAAAGGCGTCATACCAGGTGTTGAGGCCAATTGAACAGGCTCAGTAACACTGAAGTGGTCTTCGGATCCCCGGATAATTTCCGAAGTGAGGAGTTAATCTTCGACATAGTACCGTTCCGCAGTGGCTATCACGCTCTGCTCGGACGAACTGCGTTTGCAAAATTCAACGCAGTGCCGCATTATGCATACCTCAAGCTCAAGATGCCAGGCCCTCGTGGAGTCATCACGGTCAACGGAAACACTGAACGCTCCCTCCGAACAGAGGAACACATAGCGGCTCTCGCGGCAGAAGTACAGAGCAGCCTTTTAAGGCAATTTTCGAGTCCGGCCGTTAAACGACCGGACATGGCCAAACGCGCCCGGAGTAACATCAATCAAGACCACCTGGCACGTTCCGAGCATGCGTAGCAATGCAGACCCAACCCCAGCCCTTGCATGATTGCAAGACCAGCCCTTCGCGTACATCATTACGCTCTGAAGATACCATGGGCATAGGGGGAGGGGCACGACCACGACAGGCCCAGAGTGCGGCTTAACCACACCAGGGGCTCCCAAGTGTGTCACTCTTTTTTCTTCTTTTTATTTTTTTCCGACAGGACTCCGTTCAACAGATGCCCTGTCCGGCGGAAAACCTGCCGAACTCACGATGCAAAAGCCAGGGAGGGACAAAGGCTACGACGAACACTCAGGTGGTCTCCATTATGAGCATTAAATTTGTTAAAAACACCAGTCCGCAGCCTACCCCTGGAGGGGGACATGATTAAATAGTCCAATCCCTTACTTACCGCACTATTTGTATCATCCTGCACTCATATCAGAATTCCTTGAATAAGCAATGCATCACTTTTTGCCTATAATTGCATTCCTTTTTTTACATATATGTCCATTAATGACATCTTGCACCCGTACAGTTTGGTACGGCCGAATACACCAGGGGCTTATGTTCCCCGCATTATGGTGTGATAAGTCCGAACACTTTCACAAGTGCGGCACCCCGAACTTATAGCATTATATGCATCGGCTCCGAATCATGTCTTGGGTCAATAGTTGGGTTTGCCAGGCTCCCATGTTTTGGTACCTTATGTTCCGTTCTGTCGGCTAAGGTAGCACTGGGAGAACCACTGCGATTGCGCCCCGGTTGAGCTGGGCGAGCGCCTCAGTGAAGAAAGCTAAAACTGACTGTCATGATAAGGCGAGAGACTGGTCGCTGTTCGAGAGGTCTTTTCGAGTCCCTAAAGACTTATGCCGCTTCGAGCGAAGAACCGGCTGTGTCCGGCCCAGGCGTGGATAGCGCCCCGAACTCGGTCTTCCGAATACAAGGGGCTTCGCCGAAATTTAAAATTATAGAATTCTATGGCTAAGTGAGAGTGTTCAAGCATTATAAGTCCGGTTGCCTTGTTCGTTGTGTTGGGCGCCTCCCTAGATGTTCCCAAAAATGGGAACAAGAGTGCTCAAGTTTATCCCGAACACCCCAGCACTCGTGGCATGGGGGCTGAAGCCGACGACTTGCCATCTCTCAGATTTTATAAACGGCCACACAGAAGGTAATATTTCAAATCAATAAGCGTTGCTTAGCGCATATGAACAAAGTTTTCAGCGCACAGGATAACACATTGCGAGTCTATTAAAAAATTACATCTCTAGGGCACTCATCCGCAATCTTGTGGGCACCCTTCAGGACACTCTTATAGTACATTTCGGCCGTACGATACTCCTTGCCCGCTGGTGGCGCGTCCGTGATAAGCTTCTCAGCATCCAGCCTGCCCCAATGCACCTTTGCGCGGGCAAGGGCCCGACGGGCACCTTCAATGCAGGCGGAGCGCTTGATGACCTCCACCCAAGGGCACGCATCCACCAGCCGCCGCACGAGGCCGAAGTAGCTCCTAGGCATGGCCTCTTCAGGCCACAACTGGACTATGAGGCCCTTCATGGCCTGCTCGGCTACCTTGTGGAGCTCGACCAACTGCTTCAGCTGGTCGCTAGGGGGCACCGGATGTCCGGCCTCAGCGTACTGAGACCAGAAGACCTTCTCCGTTGAGCTCCCCTCCTCGACCCGGTAGAATGCGGCGGCATCGGATACGCTGCGAGGCAGATCTGCAAACGCCCCTGGAGAGCTCCGAATTCGGGTAAGTAACAGGTAATTTACATTCACATGCTTGCTTTGCATGAAAAATGCCTTACCCGCCGCTATTTTCTTCACCTCCTCAATCTCCTGGAGGGCCTTATGGGCCTCGGCCTTAGCGGCTTTGGCATTTTCAAGATCCGAGGCAAGCTCGAACTCTCGAGTCTTCGAGTCGCGCTCCAAACTCTCATGCTTTTCCATGAGAGCCTGGAGCTCTTGCCGCATCTCCGCCACCCGCGCCTCCTGCTTCTCTCGCTCCGCCCGTTCCGCGGCCGCATTGCGTTCGGCCGTGGACACGGCCTCCTTCAGGGTCACCACCTCGCTCGTGGCCCCTGCAGTACCCACGTTATCCTTGTTATTTCTATTGCAACCAAAATCCTTTTCTGTAAGGTACAAACTTAAAAGTGGTGTTACTCACCTTCTTTTTCCTCGAGCTGCTTCTTGGCAAGGCCGAGCTCACGCTCGGACCGCTCGAGGTCCTGCTTCAAAGCACCGACCTCCGCAGTCAGTGTGGCAGAGGTCAGCAGCGCAGCCTGCAAACCCATATTGACATAATTTTTAGCACTCCTGCGTATATATTTTATAGATCCTCAGTCCGGTTTTTCTTTCCGAACACCGAACCGAGCATCAGGGGCTACTGTCTATGCGGTACTACATTACGTATTTTAAAACTTCTTACCTCAAATCCTGTTAGAAGGCTGCTGCAGGCTTCGGTCAGCCCGCTCTTGGCGAGCTGAACCTTCTGAATCACCGCACTCATGATAGTGCGGTGTTCTTCCTCGATGGAAGCGCCGTTGAGCGCCTCCAACAAGTTGTCCAGCGCCTCCGGTTGGACGGAGGCTGCCGGTGTCACGGTCTTTCCCTTCTTACGAAGGGGCCGCCTGACGGACTCCGGAACCACTGCAGGTTCCGGCATGGAGTCCGGCGCAAAGTCCGGGAGGCTGCCTTGCGGCACCTCCGGAGCCTCCTCCTGATGGGTCCCCTCCTGGGATCCCACCTCGGCGTCGTCAGCATCACGAGGGGTGGAGGCGGTCGGAATGGAATCCACGTCCGACGGAGCCAAGGACCCGCTCGATGAAGCGGGAAGATCATCCTCGGCCGGACTGCAGGTAGTGTGCGGCATTAGAAGGACACTACGTGACACAAAAGAGAAATTATAAATCATTCAGGAATCCGGATACTTACGATCTCGCCGGAGGCTTGGCCCTTGAGGGTCACCCTTCGTCGCCAACGTTGGCGTTGGCAGAGCTGTCCGGAGGAAGGGTCCTTCCCCTCTTGGACCCTTCGGCCTCCCATGTCGGGGAAGCCTTCCTCTTCCTCTCTCCCCCCTCTTGGGGAGAGTCTTCTTTCTCCTCCTCGTCTTCCGGGGAGGAGTCCGCCTCGAAGCCATCGGACGATGAGTCCGATATCACCTGGCGCCGGGAACTCCTTCGGGTTCCCGTGGCCTTCTTCTTGGCCTTCTTCTCCGGCACCACGTAAAGGGCTGGAACCAGCAGCCCCGTCAAACGGGTGTCCGCTGGGTCTTCGGGAAGGGGAGCCGGACAGTCTACCTGTCCGGACGTCCTCTGCCAGTCCTGTCAAAGGCATTGGGAGTTTTAGATCCCACATAGAATTAAACTATGAAAGAAAATAAGTGTCCCATAGAGGATAACAAAGCTTACCTCGCCGGCCGGGCGCTTGGTGCTGAATCCGCGGTCTTCCGTCGCGGACGCGGGGGCTTCTCCGCCCTTGAACAGCACCCTCCAGGCAGCTTCGTACGTCATGTCGAAGAGCCCTCTCAGGGTCCGGTGCTGTGCCGGATCGAACTCCCACAAATTGAAGGCCCGCTGTTGACAGGGGAGAATCCGGCGGACGAGCATGACCTGGATCACATTGACAAGCCTAAGCTTCTTGTTCACCAAGGTCTGGAGACAGTACCGGAGTCCTGTCAGCTCCTCCGAACTGCCCCATAGCAAGCCCTTCTCTTTCCAGGAGGTGAGCTGCATGGGGATACCAGATCTGAACTCGGGGGCCGCTGCCCATTTAGGGTCACGCGGCTCGGTGATGTAGAGCCACCCCGATTGCCACCCCTTGACGAACTCCACGAAGGCCCCCTCGAGCCAGGTGACGTTGGGCATTTTTCCCACCATGGCGCCTCTGCACTCCGCTTGGACGCCCTTCACTACCTTCGGCTTGACATTGAAGGTCTTTAGCCACAAGCCGAAGTGGGGCTGGATGCAGAGGAAGGCCTCGCACACGACGATAAACGCCGAGATGTTGAGGATGAAGTTTGGCGCTAGATCGTGGAAGTCCAGGCAGTAGTAGTACATGAGCCCCCGGACGAAGGGATGCAACGGGAAGCCCAGTCCGCGGAGGAAGTGGGGAAGGAATACGACCCTCTCATGGGGCCTGGGGGTGGGGATGAGCTGCCCCTCGTCGGGGAGCTGGTGCGCGATGTCGCTGGAAAGGTATCCGGCGCCGCGCAGCTTTTCGATGTGCCCCTCCGTAACGGAGGAGGCCAACCACTTGCCTCCCGCTCCGGACATGACTGGAGAAGGTCGAGACGAGATGTGCGGACTTGGGCGCTGGAGCTCGAGTGCGCGGAGATGGATAAGCAAAGGAGGAAGAAGGCGTAGGTAAAAAGGTGGATCCTTATCCCATTATATGGGCGGACGAATGCGTCCCCACCGGCCTGGTAAAACTCGCTTATCTCCCAAGCGCCACCATCAATGGCGCGGTTGGGTTACCCACGTCCGTATTGATGGGAATCCCGGAATAAGGGGAACACGATCTCTGCTTCGACAAGACGTGCCAAGGAAACCGCTTTGCTAAACGCGCTGAGGTGGTATGATAAAAAACGATTCAAGTAAAGGCTTGGTGGTGGTATGACGTCATGCCACAAAATACGTCAGTAGATTGAACTTGTGTACATATTATTCTCTCTACCGTGGAATGTGGAATTTATTTTGCAGAGCCGGACACTATCTTGGCGTTCAGAATCTTCTATGAGTTATTCGGAGGAGGAACCCGCCTTGCAATGCCAAACAATATGCGCACCGGACTCATCGTCATTTAAGCCTGGTTCAGGGGCTACTGAGGGAGTCCTGGACTAGGGGGTGTCCGGATAGCCGGACTATCATCGTCAGCCGGACTCCAAGACTATGAAGATACAAGATTGAAGACTTCGTCCCGTGTCTGGATGGGACTTTCCTTGGCATGGAAGGCAAGCTTGGTGATACGGATATGTAGATCTCCTACCATTGTAGCCGACTCTGTGTAACCCTAGCCCTCTCCGGTGTCTATATAAACCGGAGGGTTTTAGTCCGTAGGACGAACAACCATTACAACAATCATACCATAGGCTAGCTTCTAGGGTTTAGCCTCCTTGATCTCGTGGTAGATCCACTCTTGTACTACCCATATCATCAATATCAATCAAGCAGGAGTAGGGTTTTACCTCCATCGAGAGGGCCCGAACCTGGGTAAAAACATCGTGTCCCTTGTCTCCTGTTACCATCCGCCTAGACGCACAGTTCGGGACCCCCTACCCGAGATCCGCCGGTTTTGACTCCGACAGGGGTGAATAGGCAACTACCAATTTTTAACCTTCTTAGCAAATTAGGGTTAGCAACAAATAGGTTGTCTAGATATGCAACTAGGTGAACTACCTATATGATGCTAGCAACACAAGCAAGAAGAGGATACAACACAACTAAAGTTTGCACAAAGTAAAGGTAAGAGATAACCACAAGTGGAGATGGTGGAGACGAGGATGTGTTACCAAAGTTCCTTCCCTTTGAGAGGAAGTACGTCTCCGTTGGAGCAGTGTGGAGGCACAATGCTCCCCAAGAAGCCACTAGGGCCACCGTATTCTCCTCACGCCCTCACACAATGCGAGATGCCGTGATTCAACTAGTGGTGCCCTTTGAGACAGCGACCGGACCTTTACAAACAAGGTCGGGGCTCTCTCAACAACCAAATTGGAGGCTCCCAACACCACCACGAAGCTTCACCACAATGGAATGTGGCTCTGAGGTGACCTCTTCCGTCTAGGGTGCCCAAACACTCAAGATTAACAAAATCCACACAAGAAAGTATGGGGAATCAAATTTCCTTTGGTGGAAGTATAGATCTAGGTCTCCTCCTTCAATCTCTAGCAAATCAACAAGTTTGAGTGGCTAGAATGAGAGGTCGGGCAGGAAAGCTTGAAGGGCATGAATGGAGGAGGGAGAGAGGCAAGAGGTAAAGAGGTAGGTGGAAGAACCACCCTCTATATAGGAACACCCAATTTCCAACCATTACACCAGTTTTTACACTGCAGCGGTACAACCGCTCATGACCCAGGTACAACCGAGATTCACGGGTGCGCTGCGGAAACCCTGGCAAGTGGTACAACCGGTGGTATGAATGGTAGTACCGGTTAAAAAGAGTAACTGTACCAACCACTCTACTACCGCCTCAAACAGAAGGGAGTCACCCTATAGCGGTAGTCGAGCTGTAGTTGCACCGGAACTGCCGCCTGGTCCAAGTCAAGGAGGAGGCTAAGTCCAGAGCAGTAGAACCACTCCGGTCTCCAGTAGTACTGGTTAACAGAGTATAACCGGGACAACAGGGCCACCACAGCTCAAGGACCGCACCAAAATAGACGCTTGTCCGGTGGTTGGGCGGTACCGGGCTAGGATAACCTCCCGTGAAGATGTCCAAGGGTTTCCCAGAGCAGAGGCGGTACAACCACCCGGGGGCATAGGTACAACCACTAGGCATGAACCTAGGAGCAGCAACCCCAGGGCATCACCCCTGGGGCGGTGGTTGCACCGGTTGAACTGGGCAGGCGGTACAACCGCCCATACGAGCAGTACAACTGCTTCGAGGGTAAAACCACTGCTTTGGAAGGAAATGAGGACCTCTCTCTCCTCGAACAGAATATAACAATGGGTGTACAGGAATGTGTATGTGCATTGGTTCACCCAATACCTTCCGATGTGGATTCCCTCTTAATAGTGCGAATTCTCTACAACCAAAGAAATAAACACGTAGATTCAATCTTTTCCGTATGGAGGGAATGACTATTCGTCTTGTACTCAACAAAGTATACCTAAAGCACTAGGCACACGATTAGACCACAAGGTGAGTTTTCATCATCACCAAAACACAAAGGCGGGAAATGCCCTAACAATCTCCCCCTTTTGGTGGATGATGACAACTACAAGATTTGCACTAAAAAATCTAGAAAATATAGACGGGCTCCCCCTAGATGTGTGCACTATTTTGATTTGCTTTCGGAATGCAAGGTCACACATTAGGATCAATGCTTCCCCCTAGATTTTGTATACCAACCAATACGAAATGACCGGTAAGTAAACGAAACAATACTAACAAAAATACGATAGGATAGATAGGCATCGCATGTCTCACACCATGCAAGTCTCACACCACAAGGTCCACAAACCAAAGCAAATATAAGTTCAACTCGCAACTCAAAGCAAATGAAACACAACCATGCAAATCCCAAGACCTAATAGAACTCTCTCCCCCTTTGGCATCAGGACACCATAAAGGAAAAGAGCAAAGCTAACCACCCAGAGCTCACTAGTCCTCCTCTGACTCCTCGGTCGCATCTGGATCACCATCTCCAAACTCCTCTGACTCCTCATTGTTCTCCATGACATCATTGGCAGTAGCAGAGGTGGAGGTAGGAGGATGACTAGTGGCCTCATCATCAGTCCATGTGCTATGTTCATAGATTGATACGTCTCCAATGTATCTATAATTTATGAAGTATTCATGCCATGTTTACAACAGATTTATATTGTTTTGGTATGATCTGCATGGAACTAACCCGGACTGCCGCAGATTTCAGTAGAACTACCATGGTGTTGTTTTCCATGCAGAAATGAAAGTTGTCCAATTGAGCTAAAACTTTTTGACATTTTTTTGGAATAATAGAGCCACTAGAAGCTTCGTGGGAGGACCAGATGGTTAAGGAGGTGAGCATAAGACACTTGGGTGTGCCAGGAGGCCAAGGCGCGCCCAGGTGGGTTGTGCCCACCTCGAGGCCCATCTTCTCGTGATTCCAACGCTGAAAATTCCTATAAATAGAGAAACCATCAGAAATAACCCTAGATCAGAAGTTACGCCACCGCAGGCCTCTATAGCCACAAAAAACCAATCTAGACCCCGTTCCGGCACCCTGCCGGAGGGGGAAATTATCACCGGAGGCCATCTTTCCTCATCCCTATGGTCTTCATCATGAGGAGGGAGTATTCCACCCTCGGAGCTGAGGGTTTGTACCAGTAGCTATGTGTTTAATCTCTCTCTCTCTCTCTCTCTCTCTCGTGTTCTTGAGATGGCACGCTGTTGATGTATCGCGGGCTTTGTTAATATAGTTGGATCATATGGTGTTTTCCCCTCTCTATCTTGTTGTGATGAATTTATTTTTCCCTTCGATATTTCGTTTTATCGGATTGAATACTTTTATGGATATGAGAACACTTCATGTATGTCTTGCTATGAATACCCTTGGTGACAATGGGTATCATATATATTCACTTGATATGTGTTTTGGCACTCAACTCGCGGATTCCCGGGGTGACATTGGGGTAATCTATGCATAGGGGTTGATGCATGTTTTTATCCTTGTTTCTCCGGTAGAAATCTTGGGCCACTCTTTGAGGTTCTTTGTGTTGGATCGAGTATTATGAATCTGAAATTGTTTGATGTATGTCATATAATCAACTCATGGATACTTGTGGTGACATTGGAGTATCTAGGTGACATTAGAGTTGGTTGATGTGTATCATATGGTGTTATTTTAGTACGAACTCTTGGGTAGATCAAACGGAAAGAATAACTTTGCATTATTTTATTATGAACTCTTGAATAGATCGAACAAAAAGAATAACTCTAAGGGGGTTTCGTACCCTAAAAACAATTTATTCTTATGTTATCCTCTAGATAAGAACTTTGGAGTGATCCTTCATCAGACGTTGAGGGGTGGTTATAGGATCCAATTAGATTAGAATTATTGAGAGATTGCACTAGAGAAAATACGGACCCTAGGCCTCATTTTCAAGCATTGCAATACCATTTGTGCTCACTTTTTTTACTTGTTACTTTGCTATTTTTATTGTTCCTATTACAAAAATCAGTATCTACTATCATTACTACACTTGTATCACCATCTCTTCGCCAAACTAGTGCACCTATACAATTTACCATTGTATTTGGTGTGTTGGGGCCACAAGAGACTTTTTATTATTTGGTTGCAGGGTTGTTGGAGAGAGACCATCTTCATTCTACGCCTCCCATAGATTGATAAACCTTAGGTCATCCACTTGAGGGGAAATTGCTACTGTCCTACATAACTTTGCACTTGGAGGCCCAAGACGAGTCTACAAGAATAAAGTTGCATAGTAGACATCACAGATCCACTTGTCCTCTAGAGTGATGCTCTTCTCGGATCCACTAGTCACTGGCATGTTGAGGCTCTTCTTGAGACGTTTTTATGTGCTTCTCATTCACATGAGCCTCATACAACTTCTTATAAATGTGTGTCTGGAGGCAAAACATCATCTTCACCTTAGCGGTGAGTTTAGTCATTGTCGGTGTCTAAACCGGCGGATGTCGGGTAGGGGGTCCCGAACTGTGCGTCTAAGCGGATGGTAACAGGAGACAAGGGACACGATCTTTTTACCCAGGTTCGGGCCCTCTCGGTGGAGGTAAAACCCTACGCCTGCTTGATTAATATTGATGATATGGGTAGTACAAGAGTAGATCTACCACAAGATCAGAGAGGCTAAACCCTAGAAGCTAGCCTATGGTATGATTGTTATCCGTCCTACGGACTAAAACCCTCCAGTTTATATAGACATCGGAGAGGGCTAGGGTTACAAAGAGTCGGTTACAATGGTGGGAGATCTACATATCCATATCGCCAAGCTTGCCTTCCACGCCAAGGAAAGTCCCATCCGGACACGGGACGAAGTCTTCAATCTTGTATCTTCATAGTCTAGGAGTCCGGCCAAAGATGATAGTTCGGCTATCTGGACACCCCCTAGTCCAGGATTCCCTCAGTAGCCCCTAAACCAGGCTTCAATGACGACGAGTCCGGCGCGCATATTGTCTTCGGCATTGCAAGGCGGTTCCTCCTCCGAATACTTCATAGAAGATTCTGAACACAAGGATAGTGTCCGGCTCTGCAAAACAAGTTCCACGTACCACCGTAGAGAGAATAATATTTACACAAGTTCAATCTGCTGACGTATTCCGTGGCGTGACATCGCACCACGTCTAGGCCTTTATTCGAATCGTTTTTTACTGTCCCACCTCAGCGCGTTTAGCGAAGCGGTTTCCTTGGCACGTCTTGTCAAAGCAGAGATCGTGTCCCCTTATTTCGGGATTCTCATCAATACGGGCGTGGGTAACCCAACTGTGCCATTGATTACGACGCTTGGGAGATAAGCGAGTTTCACCAGGCTGGTGGGGACGCATAGTTTCGCCCGTCCATATAAGGGGATAAGAATCCACCTTTTTACCTACGCCTTCTTCCTCCTTTGCTTATCCATTTCCGCGCACTCGAGCTCCAGCGCCCAAGTCCGCACATCTCGCCTCAACCTTCCCCAGCAATGTCCGGAGCAGGAGGCAAGTGGATGGCCTCCTCCGTCACAGAGGGGCACATCAAGAGGCTGCGAAAGGCCGGATACTTGTCTAGCGACATTGCGCATCGGCTCCCCGACGAGGGCAGCTCATCCCCACCCCCGGGCCCCATGAGAGGGTGGTGTTCCTCACCCACTTCCTCCGCGGACTAGGTTTTCCACTTCATCCATTTGCCCGGGGGCTCATGTTCTACTACGGCCTGGATTTCCATGATCTGGCCCCGAATTTCATCCTCAACATCTCGGCATTCATCGTCGTGTGCGAGGCCTTCCTCTGCATCCAGCCCCACTTCGGCTTATGGCTGAAGACCTTCAATGTCATGCCGAAGGTAGTGGGCGGCCACCAAGCGGAGTGCGGAGGTGCCATGGTGGGAAAGATGCCCAACGTCCTATGGCTCGAGGGCTCCTTTGTGGAGACCATAAAGGGGTGGCAATCGGGGTGGTTCTACATCACCGAGCCGCGTGACCCTAAATGGGCAGCGACCCCCGAATTCAGATCTGGCATCCCCACACGACTCACCTCCTGCAAATAGAAGGGCCTATCATGGGGTGATTCGGAGGAGCTGACCGGACTCCAATCCTGCGTCCAAACCTTGGTGAACAAGAAGCTCAAGCTTATCAATGTAGTCCAGGTCATGCTCATCCGCCGGATCCTCCCGTGCCAACAACGGGCTTTTAATTTATGGGAGTTTGATCCGGCACAACACCGAACCTTGAGGAGGCTCTTCGATACTACGTACGAAGATGCCTGGAAGGTGCTGTTCAAGGGCGCCGAGGCTCCCGCATTTGCTACCGAAGATCGCGGATTCAGCTCGTAGCGTCAAGCCGGCGAGGTAAGCTATTTTACCCTTTACAGGACGCTTATTTTCCATAGTTTGACTCTATGCGGGATCTAAACTCCCTTTACCTTTGACAGGCCTGGCAGAAGACGTCCGGGCAGGTTAACTGTCCGACCCCCTTGCCAGAAGACCCAGCAGATGCCCAATTAACGGGGAGGCTGGCTCCGGCGCCTTCTGTGGTGCCGGAGAAGAAGGCCAAGAAGAAGGCCACGGGAACCCGAAAGAGTTCCCGGCGTCAGGTGTTATCGGACTCATCGTCCGATGACTCCGAGGCGAACTCCTCCCGCGAAGACGAGGAGGAGAAAAAAGAGGCCTGCCCCCCAGCGGGGGGAGAGAAGAAAAGGAAGGCCTCCCCAACGGGGGAGGCCGAAGGGTCCAAGAAGGGAAGGACCATGCCCCCGGACTACTCCACCAACGCCGACGACGATGACGAGGAGTGGCCACCACGGACTAAGCCCCTGGCGACTTCGTAAGTGTCCGGATACCAGAATAACTCATGGTGCTTTATTTGTTGCATAGAATCTCTTAACGCCGAATATAACCCTACAACCCGCCCAAGGACGGGCTCGATACTTGAACGAGTGGCTCCCTGGCACTGTCGGACGTGGATAGCACTTCTGGTCCGGCCGTCTCCTCTCCTCGCGCTGCGGATGACGCCGAGGTGGGATTCCAAAAGGGGCCCAGCCAGGAGGAGGAGGTTCCAGAGGTGCCGCAGGGCAACCTCCCGGACTTTGGGCACGAGGGGGATCAACCCCCAAAGGGTTCTGAGTTCGGCCTTGGGCCAGACTCCGCACCGGAACCTTTAGTGGTTCCGGAGTCCGGCGGGCGGCCCCTTCGTAAGAAGGGCGAGACTGCGACGCCGGTGACCTCCGTCCAACCGGAGGCGCCGGATAATTTGCTGGCGGCGCTTAATGGCGCCTCCCTCGACGAGGAGCACCGCACTGTTATGAGTGCGGTGATCCTAAAGGTTCAGTCCGCCAAGAGCGGGCTGACTGAAGCCTGTACCAGCCTTCTAACAGGCTTTGAGGTATGTAATTAAGATATGTAAAAATAGTACCGCATAGATAGTAGCCCCTGATGCTCAGTTTGGTGTTCGGAAAGAAAAGCCAAACTGAGGATCTAAAAAGATATACGCGGGAGTCTAACATAAGCATGTCAATATGGGAATGCAGGCTGCGCTGCTGACCTCTGCCGCACTGACCGCGAAGGTCAATGTGTTGAAGCAGAGCCTCGAGCGGTTCGAGAACGAGCTCGGCCGTGCCAAGAAGCAGCTCAAGGACAAGGAAGGTAAGTAATACCTTATTGAAGTAATACCTTATAGAAAGGATTTGGTTGCGAAAAGACAGGAATAACGTGAGTATTGCAGGGGCCACGAACGAGGTGGCGACCCTGAAGGAAGCGGTGTCCAAGGCCGAAAGCAATGCGGACGCGGAACGCACCGAGCGAGAGAAGCAGGAGGCACGGGTGGCGGAGGTGCGGCAAGGGCTCCAGGCTCTCGTGGAAAAACACGAGAGTTTGGAGCGTGACTCGAAGATTCGAGAGTCCGAGCTCGCCTCGGCTCTTGAGAGTGCCAAAGCCGCTAAGTCCGAAGCCCAAAAAGCCCTCCAATATATTGAGGCAAGAAAGAAGATAGCGGCGGGTAAGGCATTCTTCATGCAAAGCAAGCACGTGAAAGTGAATTACTTGTTACTTACCCGAATCCGGAGCTCTCCAGGAGCATTCGCAGATCTGCCCTGCAGTGTGTCTGACGCTGCCACATTCTACCGGGCCGAGGAGGGGAGCTCGACGGAGAAGGTGTTCTGGTCTCAATATGCTGAGGCCGGACATCTGGTGCCCCTGAGCGACCAACTGAAGCAGCTGGTCGAGCTCCACAAGGTGGCCGAACAGGCCATGAAGGGCCTCATAGTTCGGCTGTGGCCTAAAGAAGCCATGCCTGGGAGCTACTTCGGTCTAGTGCGGCGGCTGGTGGACGCCTGTCCATGGATTGAAGTCATCAAGCATTCCGTCTGCATTGAAGGTGCCCGTAGGGCCCTTGCCCGTGCTAAAGTGCACTGGGGCAAGATGGACGCTGAGAAGCTTGTGACGGATGCTCCACCGCTGGGCAGGGAGTATCGCAAGCCCGAGATGTATTATGAGAACGTCCTGAAGGGTGCCCGCCTTATAGCGGGCGAATGCTCCAAAGATGTAATTTTTGAGTAAACTCGCATTTGTTATCCTGTACGCTTGAAAACTTGTTCATATGCGCTAAGCAACGCTTGTTAATTTAAAATATTACCTTCTGTGCGGCCATTTATCAAATTTGAGAGATGGCAAGTCGTTGGCTTCAGCCCCCATGCCACGAGTGCTGGGGTGTTCGGGATAAACTTGAGCGCTCTTGTTCCCATTTTTGGGTCCTTCGAGGGAGGCGCTCAACACAACGAACGAGGCAAACGGACTTATAATGCTTGAACACTCTCACTTAGCCATAGAATTCTATAATTTTAAATTTCGGCGAAGCCCCTAGTGTTCGGAAGACCGAATTCGGGGCGCTATCCATGCCTGGACCGGACAAAACCGACTCCTCGCTCTAAGCGGCATAAGTCTTTAGGGACTCGAAAAAACCTCTCGAACAGCGACCGGCTCTCGCCCTATGATGACGGTCAGTTTTAGCTTTCTCCATTGAGGTGCTCAACCCAGCTCAACTGGGGCACAATCGCAGTGGTTCTCCCAGCGCTACCTTAGCCGATATAACGGAACGTAAGGTAACAAAACATGGGAGCCGGGCAAACCCAACTATTGACCCAAGACATGATTCGGAGCCGATGCATATAATGCTATAAGTTCAGGGTGCCGCACTTGTGAAAGTGTTCGGACTTACCATATTTTGGGGAACTTAAGCCCCTGGTGTATTTGGCCGTACCAAAGCGTACAGATGCAACATGTCATAAGTGAACATATATAGATAAAAAAAAGGAATGCAATAATAGGCAAAAAGCGATGCATTGTTTATTCGAAAAAAATACTGCAATGAAAGCAGAACGATGCAAATAGTGCGATAAGCAAGGGATGGGACTATTTAACATGTCCCCCTCCAGGGGTAGGCTGCGGGATGGTATGTAAAACAGGTATACTGCTCGTAATAGAGACCACCTGGACACTCGATGTAGCTTTTCTGCTTCCCTGTCTGTTGCATCGTGAGTTCGGTGGTTCTACTGTCGGACAGGGCTTCTGGAAAACGGAGTCCTGAGAATAAGAAAAAAATAATGACACAATTGGGAGCCCCTGGTGCGGTTGAGCCGCTCTCCGGGCATGCCGTGGTCGTGCCCCTACCCCTATGCCCATGGTATCTCTAGAGCGTAGTTATGTACGCGTGGTACTGGTCTCGCGATTTCACGAGGGCTGGGGTTGGGGCCGCATTGCTACGCGTGCTCGGAACATGCGAGGCGGTCTTGTTGTAGGTTACTCCGGGCGCGCTTGACGGTGTCCGGCCGCTTAACAGCCAAACTCGAGAATTGCCTTAAGAGGCTGCTTTGTACTTCCGCCGCGAGAGCCGCTGTATGCTCCTCCGTTCGGAGAGAGCGTTCGGTGTTTTCATTGACCGTAATGACTCCTCGAGGTCCTGGCATCTTGAGCTTGAGGTATGCATAGTGCGGCACCGCATTGAACTTTGCAAATGCGGTTAGTCCGAGCAGTGCGTGATAGCCGCTGCGGAACGGGACTCTGTCGAAGATTAACTCTTCGCTTCGGAAGTTATCCGGGGATCCGAAGACCACTTCAAGTGTAACTGAGCCAGTACAGTTGGCCTCTACACCTGGTATGACGCCTTTGAAGGTCGTCTTTGTGGGTTTAATCCTTGAGGGGTCTATGCCCATCTTGCGCACTGTATCCTGATAAAGCAGGTTCAGGCTGTTGCCGCCATCCATCAGGACTCTAGTGAGGTGAAATTCGTCGACGATTGGGTCTAGAACCAATGCGGCGAATCTGCCATGGCCGGATGCTAGTGGGGTGGTCCCTTCGATCAAAAGTGATTGGGCAGGAGGACCAAGGATTGAACTTTGGGGCGACTGGCTCCATTGCATATACGTCCCTGAGTGCACGCTTCCGCTCCCTTTTGGGTATGTGGGTTGCGTATATCATGTTCACCGTCCGCACTTGTGGGGGGAAACCCTTCTGTCCTCTATTGTTCGGTGGCCTGGTCTCCTCCTCGTCATTGCTATGCAGCCCCTTGTCATTGTTTTCGGCAGTTAACTTGCCTGCCTACTTGAACACCCAACAATCCCTGTTGGTGTGATTGGCTGGCTTTTCGGGGGTGCCGTGTATCTGGCACGAGCGATCGAGTATTCGGTCCAAATTGGATGGGCCCGGAGTATTTCTTTTGAATGGCCTTTTCCGCTGACTGGGTTTAGAGCCTCTGAATCCGGCACTGACTGCCGTATCCTCAGTATTGTTGCCATTAATGCGGCGCTTGTGCTTGTTGCGATGCGACCTGCCGTTGGTGTTCTTGGTATCCGAATTACCAGGGCTCTTGGTCATGTTGTTACTACGAGCTAGCCAGCTATCCTCTCCCGCGCAGAAGCGGGTCATGAGTGTTGTGAGGGCTGCCATTGATTTCGGCTTTTCCTGTCCTAGGTGCCGGGCAAGCCACTCGTCGCGGATGTTGTGTTTGAAGACTGCAAGGGCCTCTGCATCCGGACAGTCGACGATTTGATTTTTCTTGGTTAGGAACCGTGTCCAGAATTGTCTGGCCGATTCTTCTGGCTGCTGAATTATGTGGCTTAGGTCATCGGCGTCTGGTGGTCGCACATAAGTGCCCTGGAAGTTATCAAGGAATGCGGCTTCCAGGTCTTCCCAACAACTGATTGACTCTGCTGGCAAGCTGTTAAGACAATGCCGCGCTGGTCCTTTAAGCTTGAGTGGGAGGTATTTGATGGCGTGTAGATCATCACCACAGGCCATGTGGATATGGAGGAGATAGTCCTCGATCCAGACCGCCGGATCTGTTGTGCCATCGTATGATTCGATGTTTATGGGTTTGAAACCCTCAGGGATTTTATAATCCATCACTTCGTCTGTGAAGCATAGTGGGTGTGCGGCGCCTCTGTATTGGGCTATGTCACGACGCAGCTCGAATGAGCTTTGTCTACTGTGTTCGGCCCGGCCGGAATTGCCATATCCGGTGTGACAGTTATCATCACGTATCGTGGGGCGCCCACGCGATCCGTAGATTGATCTTGTTTGCCTTGCCTTGTCCTCCAACATGTCTCGCAAGTCTGGCGCATTCCCCCGTGGCTTTGTACTTTTCGAGCGACGCCGGGGTGCGGTTTGAGTGTAGGGCCGAGAGGCCTCTTTGTCGCGGCCACGAGGTGGCCGGTCGGCCATATTTGCGCTAGTGATGTAGGTTTAGGTGCTTCCTCCTCTAATCGGGGTAGCAGTCTGCGTTTTGGGTAGCTCTTGGAGGGGCGTTCGAGTTCATACTCTTCGGCCGCAAGGACTTCAGTCCATCTGTCGGCTAGCAAGTCTTGGTCAGCTCTAAGCTGTTGCTGCTTTTTCTTGAGGCTGCTTGCCGTGGCCATAAGCCTGCATTTGAAACGCTCTTGTTTGACGGGATCCTCAGGCACGACAAATTCGTCGTCGTCGAGGCTTGCCTCGTCTTCGGAGGGAGGCATATAATTATTGTCCTCTACCTCTCTGTCTGCCGCTCTCTCATGAGGGCTGGCTTCTCCGTCCTCCTGTGTTGAATCCTGCTGGAGGGGGTTGTCTTCGGCACTGTCCGGGGTGTTATTGTCTCCGGTGCCGGAATCTCCATTTTTGCTATGGCGGGATTTAGAGCGGCGCCGCTGACGCCGGCGCTTAGGCTGTTTCTTGGAGGGGTCGTCCTCCGTTGTTCCATCGCCATTCCCATCCTTTGGGATGTCCACCATGTAAATTTCGTATGACGAGGTGGCTTTCCAGTTCCCTGTAGGCGCTGGTTCTTGGTCGTCTCCTGCATCATTGTCCATACTGTCGATGTCTTCGGAGCCGAAGTCTAGCATGTCGGTTAAGTCATTGATAGTGGCTACAAAGTGGGTGGTGGGTGGGCTTTGAATTTCTTCATCGTCTGCATCCCAACCGTCCTGACCATAATCCGGCCAGGGCTCTTCTGATAAAGAGAGACACTTTAGCGAATTCAAGATGTCGCCAAAGGGCGAGTGCTGAAAGATGTCCGCAGCGGTGAACTCCATGATCGGCGCCCAATCGGATTTGATTGGCAGGGGCGCGGAAGGTTCGGAGTCTGAGAGGAGTCCGACACCTTGGAGTCACGAGCTTCACAAAGGACATGGTTGGTATTCGGCTCTATCGCCGTAGAGGTAGCAGCCCCCGAGGCGGTGTCCAGCCACCCGTCCTCGATCGGCGCAGTCGGCTCCGAGCTAAGGTTTGGAGCGGACACTTGTGCGGCCTCCAGGGCACTGTACGGCAGCAGAGCTAGATCATGCCCATCGTGACAGTGCGGCGTGCTTGGCTGTGGCTCGAACCCGTCGAAGATCAAGTCTCCGCGGACGTCAGCTGTATAGTTCAAACTTTCAAATCTGACCTGATGGCCAGGGGCGTAACTTTCAATTTGCTCCAGATGGCCAAGCGAGTTGGCCCGCAGTGCAAAGCCGCCGAATATGAAGATCTGTCCGGGGAGAAAAATCTCACCCTGGACCGTGTCGTTGTTGATGATCGAAGGAGCCATCGGGCCTAAAGGCGACGACACAGAGGAACTCTCAATGAAAGCACCAATGTCGGTGTCAAAACCGGCGGATCTCGGGTAGGGGGTCCCGAACTGTGCGTCTAGGTGGATGGTAATAGGAGACAAGGGACACGATGTTTTTACCCAGGTTCGGGCCCTCTCGGTGGAGGTAAAATCCTACTCCTGCTTGATTAATATTGATGATATGGGTAGTACAAGAGTAGATCTACCACGAGATCAGAGAGGCTAAACCCTAGAAGCTAGCCTATGGTATGATTGTTGTTCGTCCTACGGACTAAAACCCTCCGGTTTATATAGACACCGGAGAGGGATAGGGTTACACAGAGTCGGTTACAATGGTAGGAGATCTACATATCCGTATGGCCAAGCTTGCCTTCCACGCCAAGTAAAGTCCCATCCGGACACGGGACGAAGTCTTCAATCTTGTATCTTCATAGTCTAGGAGTCCGGCCAAAGATGATAGTTCGGCTATCCGGACACCCCCTAGTCCAGGACTCCCTCAGTCACCCAAGAGGGCTTGGCCCCGGGCGCAAGATCAAAGTCATCATCATTAGAGGAGGCATACACATCCTCAGGCTCATCAGCGGGAAAGCGAGGCTCAACATGTTTCTTCTTCTTGAGTTGCTTGATCTCATGCACGGTGAGGTTATCTGGGGAGGTGAGAGGCTCTCTAGGCCTGTGAACTACCCATACAGAGTTCAGAAAGAACATGACAAACGGAGCATAAATGGGACACTTCTTGTACATCACTATGTTGTACACCTCCTCCCACAGCCACTTGGACACATCAAATGTGGCACTAGAGCCCACTTTTGTCTTCATGGCCACAAGCAGATCCACCAGATATCCATAGATCCCATCTTGATTCCCCACCTTGTGTAGAAGCACATTTTGGAACACACGATGCATGATATCATAAAATTTCTCCAAATCCTTGGACTCACCAAGCACACTGAGGGAGTCCTGGACTAGGGGGTGTCCGGATAGCCGAACTATCACCGTTGGCCGGACTCCAAGACTATGAAGATACAAGATTGAAGACTTTGTCCTGTGTCTGGATAGGACTTTCCTTGGTGCGGAAGGCAAGCTTGGCGATACGGATATGTAGATTTCCTACCATTGTAACCGACTCTGTGTAACCCTAGCCCTCTCCGGTGTCTATATAAACCGTAGGGTTTTAGTCTGTAGGACGAACAACAATCATACCATAGGCTAGCTTCTAGGGTTTAGCCTCCTTGATCTCGTGGTAGATCTACTCTTGTACTACCCATATCATCAATATTAATCAAGCAGGAGTAGGGTTTTACCTCCACCGAGAGGGCCCAAACCTGGGTAAAAACATCGTGTCCCTTGTCTCCTGTTACCATCCGCCTAGACGCACAGTTCGGGACCCCCTACCCGAGATCCGCCGGTTTTGACACCGACATTGGTGCTTTCATTGAGAGTTCCTCTGTGCCGTCGCCATCAGGAAGGATGCCTTGTCCCGTCTTTAAATACGGCACCGTAGCTGAAGGAGCTCTGGCCATCGGCCAAACTCTCCGGCTGGGCGGTTTTCTCATGACCGCCTGTTCGGCCGCCGCGCCGACGATGACTTCTCGGGTCATCAAAAGCAATCTTCACGTCAACTCAGAACTCGCCGAGCAGCTAGATCCAATGGAGCTCTCCTCCTTAAACGAGCTCTTGGATCGCATCGCCGCCCTGGGAGTCGCTACAGACTACGATCAGATCAGGCCTAAAACCGATTTGAGAGAGATCAACTCTCCCCAGGCTACCCACCACATCGCTGTGGTGGAGGAACAATACGGCGACTCTTCTTCTATATTAAGGACTAGTTATGTCCGGATTCCTGATCCCTCCATGCCGGATTCCCACGGAGGGACGAACGTCGATCAAATCCTGAACCTAAAGTCAGGTAGCGGGCGGGATTCATTGGACAATACCCAAAAACCCAAGCTTCCAGGTTTGGAAACTTTTCGGCCCTTAAGTCTTAGATTGGACGGGGTTCCGAGTTTAAATCCACCCGCCCACCCAAACATAAGTGATTTATCCCAAATCCGGCAAGAGCCCGCTGAAATAGTACACCATTATTGGACCAGATCCCTCCTGGTCATGGACAGGATAAAGGACTGCCATGAGGAAAGCGCAATTTCAATTTTCTGCAATAATTGCACGGATAAGGGAATCATGAACGCCATAAGTCATCGTGAAATTACACGCTTCGCCGACTTGGCGTCCATAGTACGAAAGTACTGTGCGATGGAGAGCGCTTGGAAAAGCGAAACCAAATTTTGGGACAATCCGGCTCCGAATACAACCCTAGTCCGAAATAAAAGGGTGCATCATATTCAGGCACCTGGGTTAAAAACCAAAATGCAAAAACCCCATAAAGGGCACGGAACCGTACTGGAGGGATGGCTCAACGGACCCTGCAAAATCCATAGTACAGAGGGCGCCACTCCAACACATAGCCTTCGAGCATGTTGGATACTACGGCAGGTGGCCAAAAGTGGCGAAGAGCTTCTAGCTCCAGAGAACCAGCCCAGCAATACCAGTACGGTATTAACAGTCTTCGAGACTTTCGCATCAAATAATATGCGGAAACGAACACTCCGCAGCCTCGCCGAAGTCTACCAAGTAGCAACAATAAATCCATGGAGTGACATGGCTATTACCTTTAACGCCAGTGACGAACCAAAATTCCGAATAGCCCGAGCACCAGCCGCATTGGTCCTCAGTCCGGTAGTGGACGGCTTTCGCCTTACTAAGGTACTCATGGATGGCGGCAACGGATTAAACCTCATTTACGAGGAAACCCTTCGAAAAATGGAAATAGACTGGAGTCGCATTGAGCGAAGCAGCACAACCTTCAGAGAAATAATCCCTAGTCGGGAAGCATGCTGCACAGGAAAAATCACACTGGATGTGGTGTTCGGCTCGCCGGACAACTACAGGTCCGAGGAGGTCACGTTCCATGTGGCCCCGTTCAGCAACGGATATCACGCTTTATTAGGACGAGAGGCATTCACAATTTTTCAAGCTATACCCCATTATGGGTACATGAAGCTCAAAATGCCCGGGCCCAACGGAATCATCACCCTTGCCATTGATCCGGACGTAGCGCTCCGCGCCGAAAATAAGACAGCCAAATACGAGGCCCTTCTACATGGTCTCCGGATGGCAGTCTCCATGGGCATCTAGGGCCTAGAGGTCCGCGGGGATTCAAATCTCGCAATATCCCAAATAAATGGAGACTTTGACGCCAAGGATCCAAAAATGGCAGCTTACCGCAACGCCGTCTTAAAAATGTCAGCTCGGTTCGAAGGGCTCGAATTTCATCATATAGCCCGAGATAATAACCAGGCAGCGGATGTATTGGCACGCATCGGCGCAAAGCGTGATGCCATCCCTCCCAACATCTTCCTGGAGCGGCTTTTTAAGCCATCCGTACTATGGGAAGGGGAGTCCAGAAACAACAATCCGGACCCAACCGCACCACCCAACACCGAACATTCTGACACAATCGGTGGTTCTGCCAACGAAATAACACCTTCAGCCCACGACGTAATGGCAGTCATTGCCCCATGGACCAAGCCATTCCTAGCCTACTTAACTAGGCAGGAACTTCCTGAGAACCAAAACGAGGCCCGCTGCATAGTACGGCGATCTAAAGCCTATAAGGTCCATGAGGGAGAGCTTTATAAGAAAAGCACAACCGGAGTCCTTCAAAGGTGTATCTCCGAAGAGGAGGGGCGAAAACTTCTGGCCGAAATTCATGCCGGACTTGGTGGGAACCACGCCGCAGCCCGGGCCCTTGAAGGCAAGGCCTTCCGCACAGGATTTTATTGGCCGACAGCCCTGGCAGATGCGCAGGACTTAGTCCAACGATGCGTCGGTTGCCAGCTCTTTGCTAATCAAAGCCACATGCCACCCACCGCCCTCAAAACTATACCCATCACCTGGCCGTTCGCGGTCTGGGGGCTTGACATGGTTGGACCCCTTAAAGGGGGAACCCACAAGCAAAAATACCTGTTGGTCATGGTGGATAAATTCACCAAATGGATAGAGGCCAAGCTAGTTAAGACGGCCGAATCCGGACCCGTGATAGACTTCATATCGGGGATAGTACACCATTACGGCATCCCCCACAACATCATCACTGATAACGGCACGAACTTCACAGCCGACGAGGTTAAACTCTGGTGCAAAAGCATGGGCATTAAGATCGACTACGCTTCGGTCTATCACCCCCAAACCAATGGTCAAGTGGAGCGCGCAAATGGTCTAATCATGAGCGGCATCAAACCTGGACTAGTGCGGTCCCTCAGGGAATCTAACATGCACTGGGTAGAGGAGCTCGACTCCGTACTCTGGGGGCTGCGGACCACGCCGAATCGCATGACCGGATTCACACCATTTTTTATGGTATACGGCGCGGAGGCAGTTTTGCCCTGCGACATAATTCATGACTCACCTCGCGTGCGCATGTACGAAGAAAGAGAAGCCGAGCTGGATCGGCAGGACAATTTGGACGCCTTAGAGGAGGAGCGCGATGTGGCAAAAGCTCGTTCCACATTTTATCAACAGCAGGCTCGAAGATATCAAAGCAGAGAAGTACGGGCCAAAACTTACAATGTTGGCGAACTAATTCTACGCCTGCCGGACAAGAAAAAGGACAAACTCTAGCCCAAATGGGAAGGTCCCTTCATCATCGACCAAGTCCTGACCGGCGGAGCGTACCGTCTGCGAAACGCATCGGATAACCAACTCGAACCGGACCCATGGAACGCGGCCCGTCTTCGAAGGTTCTACGCCTAGCGCCGGACTCTGAGTTCGTCTCCTTCCTCCGACTACATTTTATACTTTAGCTGTCTTTTATTTCTCTCCTTCTCCCTCCCCTTTTCTCAAAGCCTTTGGAGGCTCGCCTGCGCATTGTTCGCACACACTTGACGTGCTACTCGCACTCATTATACCTGGGGGGCTTCTTTAACAGAAGCTTATTTACACGGGCCTTATGCCCAACACATGTGTCACACTTCCACATGTACCTTTTATTCACCATTATATGCATCGATATGACTTAAGTTTTGGCCAAGCTGGGTTGCCTGGCTCTTGTGCTTACCCCTACGTTCCCGATTGTTTGGCTAGGAGGTAAAGGGAGCACCTCTGCGATTGTTACTGCCGGGTCAGCCGGATGTGTACCTCAGACTGGGTGAAGCCGAAAGCTAGCGTTCTTAAGGGAATATTCGGTCGGTGAACTGAAAGATGATTTCTTACCTATCTATTTATTTGCCCCCAGATGCTTTCCTGCTTTTTTAGCAGTCCGGACATGCACTTTAGGGCATGCCTCCCAGGGAAAGGAACCCCTAATGGAACTATTCTCCCTGGAAGATGTTTCTTAGTAACCATGTAATATAACATAACTAGTTGGGCACTTGTCTGATAAAGCACTAATGACCCCTACGCCTGGTATCCATGCATGCCCCAGTTTTTTACATAACCGTGAGGGTATTCGGACACACTCCGGACTGTCGGGTCCCGAGGTTGAAGTGAAAAGGTCGGCAACGACAAACAATCTACAATCCGGCTAGAAGGCATTTTTCATGTCATTTTAAATTACATAGTCAAGCTGACTGATGGTATTCCTCTTCCATACCATCTAATAAACTGTCTAGTTTACAGTCCCGCTGTGAATACTTTGCGGCCAACTCTACTTGGTCGTACACTAAGCTCAAAGGGATCTCCTTCCCATTGGGCCCCACAGGTCCGACCTCGGCCATGTGGTTTGGGTCAGCCTTCGCATACCGTGTCTTCACCATGGCCCAGGCCTCCCAGGCGCCTTGACGGCAGGCCGATATCTTCCACAACCGGAAGCGCCGCCGTGCTCCCTGAAGCTTCTCCGCAAGCTCTCCAAGACCTTCGGGTAGGGACATGGATGGCCACAAGGCCTAGGCGACCCCGCTCATCACCTGCCGAACTCGTTCGTGCAGTTGCAGCAGCTTGGGAAGTAGGTCACCCGTTGAACTGGGCATTTCCTCCGCAGGACGACCTGTGAGCATGCCTACAGACATATTTCTGTCAATCGACTTCCTCGCCGAACTCTTCTTTTCAAAAGTTTGCTCAAGCACTTACTATAAATGCCGCGACAAAGCCGCCGATTCTCCTTCACGGAGTCAGATAGCTGGGCCCGAACATCTTTTAGTTCCTCGCCCAGCTGGGTGTTGGCATCTTGGAGCTTATTTTTCTCTTGCCGCACCCTCGTAAGCACCTTCTCGCCGGCCTTCAGCTGGCGTAGTAGCTGTTGCTTGTCCGGATCTAGTACGGCGCCATCTGTAATATTATTGTCATACTTATACACACGCCGCACTCCACAAACTACCAATCTTTCAAAGTATATATTACCGGAGGGGGTCTCTGTGGCTCCCCTTGTGGCGGCTAGTGCCGCCTCAAGTTGGGCCTTGCACACTTGAAGCTCCTGGGATAGGTGGGTATTCTTTTCTGTAAGATCCCGCATAACAAATGACCCTTAAATCAGTTATTCTAACTATTTTAAGTCTCGGGGGCTACTGGCATATATAACTGTCAAAATTCCTCACCCGTATGTCTTTCACATACTGCTTCGTGGCTCTGGCTAGACCATCTTGAGCGGCACGGAGGTGCGCATCTCCCGCATTGAAGGCATTCAATGCCTCCAGGGAGAAACACGCGTCACGAAGAACTGTCCAGCAGCGCCTGTGATTCATGGCGCTCTCCACCTCAGATCTGGTGGTGGATAATCTGTCGGCATCCTCCGTTGGAGGAGCATCCGGCGCGTGTCTTGTGTTCGTCTCCCCTTCCGGACCCGGCGTTGGAGCCTGGCTGGCGGAGCCTCGATTGGCGACCTCTCCGGAGATAGTCCGGCGAACGCTCTTTCTCCTGAAAAAATCACGAGCGTTAGTATGCCTTCCAGGAATATGTCGTTGAAACACAGTGGTGCGCCATACCGTTGCGGCGACGTCTTGATCCGCACCGCACTTCTTTTCCGCCTGCTGGGCCGAGCTGCCCCTTGTTGGCCAGCCGCTGCGGGCTCGGCTTCCCTCCTCAAAGGCACCTCCTATGGAACACCGTTGGTATGCGGTGATCAGAAATAAGCACGGATGGGCCATGGTATCAGGACTTCGGTCACAGTTACCTGGGAAGCTGGAAATATTCCGGGGTAGTCGGCCGTAATGGCGACCAAAGCATTGTCGATGCTAAGTTGGTGGAACACCCCATCGATCAGCTCCACCTTTATGTCCGGATCCTCTTCGGAGGCCGGATCGAGGGACCGTTCCGGATCCTCGGGTTGTGGAGCCAGGCTGTGTATATCCTCTATGGCCTGGCGCAGTTCCTGCGTCGAAATCACAAAGTGAGACACTTAACTTTGGGAATATGGATCGGATGGGCAAACGTCCGCTTACCCAGCTCCGAGGGTTGTTCATGGAAAATCCGTTCAATGGACTAGCACAGAGGAAGTCCTCCTTCTCACCTTTGTACAGGCCGGACAAGATCTTCACCAGATCGGCGACCGATCTCGGCCCCTTGCGGCCATGACGGGTGGCATCATCCTCCCCGTTGAAATCCCACATGGGATGGCCCCTATACTTGAGCGGCTGCACCCCTCGCATTATGCATGTGGCCATGACCCCAATAATGGTCAATCCGGAATGATCCAATAACCTTATTCGGCCCATCACGTATTGGACGTCCCTATCATTCTCCCGTTGAGGGCTCCACGGGCGCCAACGTAGGCGTTTCTTCAGAGGAGCATTGCTGAACTCCGGGAGGCCGATCCGAACTGGATCCGGTAGGGGGCGTCTTCCATATAAAACCATTTCGAAGGCCAGTCTTCAGACGCCTTCTTCGGGGTTCCGGATAGATATCCGGTCCCGGCGATGCGCCATAGTTCGGCTCCGCCCACTTGATATATCGACCCCTCATGAGAACGGGGTACGAGGTAGAATAATCTCTTCCACAGCGCAAAATGGTCCTCGACGCCCAAGAATAGCTCGCAAAGGGCCACGAAGCCCGCGATGTGAAGGATGGAGGCAGGCGTAAGGTGGTGAAGCTGGAGCCCATAGAACTCCAGGAGCCCCCGGAGAAACAGATGTATGGGAAATCCGAGTCCTCTTATTAGATAAGGGACGAAGCATACCAGCTCTCCTTTGGAGGGATTGGGGACGCTCTCCGCCTACCTTCCTCCCTTGTAGGTGGCGAGTCCGGCTCAAACCAGAACCATAAAGGCTGGGGGAAGAAATCCCTCGGCTTGGAGCGTCACTAGCTCACTATGCGGGACTGAGCATCTCCCCCAATCTCCTGGCTGAGGGCTGGGAGTGCGAGAGGAGGAGCCGCGTCGACTGTCCATGATGGAATGGATTTTTTGTCAGAGGCGCTCCGATGAATACTCGCGGAAGGAGGATGGTGTGATTCGGATCTAGATCCACGCCTCTCTTTATAGGCAGCTCATTCACGCGGCTAGGGGGTAAAGTGTAAAAATACCCTGGCTTTTCGCATTCATACGACACGTGGAGGATGGCCATTATTGGACGTGGAAGCCAAGAAGCGCAACATTTATAAGAAGCCGGACACCATTCGGCAAGTACATGGAATTTGGAGAAGAACCCGCCTTGCAATGCCGAAGACAATATGCGCGCCGGACTCGTCATCATTGAAGCCTGGTTTGGGGGCTACTGAGGGAGTCCTGGACTAGGGGGTGTCCGGATAGCCGAACTATCACCATCGGCCGGACTCCAAGACTATGAAGATACAAGATTGAAGACTTCGTCCTGTGTCCCGATGGGACTTTCCTTGGCGTGGAAGGCAAGCTTGGCGATACGGATATGTAGATCTCCTACCATTGTAACCGACTCTGTGTAACCCTAGCCCTCTCCGGTGTCTATATAAACCGGAGGGTTTTAGTCCATAGGACGAACAATAACATACCATAGGATAGCTTCTAGGGTTTAGCCTCCTTGATCTCGTGGTAGATCTACTCTTGTACTACCCATATCATCAATATTAATCAAGCAGGAGTAGGGTTTTACCTCCACCGAGAGGGCCCGAACCTGGGTAAAAACATCGTGTCCCATGTCTCCTGTTCCTATTTCTCCTAGACGCACAATTCGGGACCCCCTACCCGAGATCCGCCGGTTTTGACACCGACACACACCATGCCCCCGAATGTACAAGGGCGCAAGCTTCTCCTTAGCTATGGAGGTGGGACGGTTGTGAGGACGAATACCACCATTCCCGGTAAGACCGGTGTCATCAACCCAAGAGTATTGCAGAAGGCTCTCCTTGGGACCTGAAAGAGCTCATCATGGCACATGAAGGACAAGGTACAAGCCTCATCGGTGCCAAAGTGAATGGTGGCATAAAACTGATGGATAAGCTGCGAATCAAAGTCACAGTTGATCGAGATGAGCTTGATCAAGTCAAACTCCTCACAAAGAGCCAAGGCTTCTCCAAGGTACTCCATATTGCTCCTCCGATGATCAAGGTTAATGGTCCATTGCTTGGCATAGCAATTCTTGTGATGCTCAAAAAGTTCATGCATGATCCTCAGTTGCATCTCATTGCAGAACCGAACAGTGGTCCACCTAGGAGAAATAGGAACCTCATAGGGATTCTGAATCCAGAAATTTTCCCAATCGATTTTCTTCCATTTGTGCAAGGGAAAGGCCACACATTGATTGGCAGTGACAGACTTCTCACGGCGAGTGGACTAGGTGGGAATCACAACTTCTTCTTCCATAGAGTCATCCGGGTGCTTGCCTCTACGAGCTTGCTTCTTGGACTTCGAACGATGAGCGGATTGAGAACCAGAGCCACCTACAAACACACATGGGAAGCACACAAGATACCTAGAGAAGATGAGAGGATTGCACACAAGAACAAAAAAAATATTGCTCATGAATCAGAGAAGGAAAAACAATGCAACATGGTTCAGGAATCCCGGTTGTACCGGTTCTCCAACCAGTGGAACCGCCCAAGCGGTTGTTCCACCCAAGAAGGGTGGTTGTACCGCTGGACATGAGCACTTCCACCCGTGGGAGATCAGGTACCCACGAGATTTGAATCAAATTGCAATATTTCAATTTCTAACGATACACAAAACAATAGCAGGATGCATATAGATCTCTTCCACCCAATAGTTTGGACAAACAAACGCGGGATATCAAGTAATGCCTTAAGAGAATGGATTCAAGGATTGAAACCCTAGAAAAGAGGAACAAGGCATTACTGCTATCCATGGGAAGAGATCAGGGAGGAGGAGGCCTCCACAGAGAGAATTCAAGGGAGACCCATAGATCTGGAGAGCCGGAGAGCACTTCGGGGCAAGGGTGATGGTGACCGGCGGCTAGGGCAGGAGAGGAGAGCGGGCAAGAAGGGGAAAAGGAGAAACCTCTTCGGCCTGACCCCTTTAAATACCCGCCCAAGATGCAGTGCGGTTGTACCGCTACTGTGAGCGGCTGTACCGCCCCTGGTACAGTTCTGTGGTTTTGGGCGGTATTTCCAACACTAGAGAGGCAGCGATAGTACCTCCTGGAACCGCCCGGTAGTACCACTGGGACAGTACAACCGAGTACCTGAGCGGTTGAACCGCCTGGACAACCGGCTGTACCGCCTGGTCACATACACCTTCACCAAGAACAACCTTGTGTGCAATTGGAAAAATATTGTTTTAGGGAAGAGAAGGCTTGGGATGGAGACAAGGCACTGGAATATGGTGAAGTGAACTACAAGAGATCAAGAAGCAAGAAATAAAAGACCACTAATTGGAGTTTACAAACACCTAGGACCTAAAAGAAATCTAGCAAGAGCGAATAAGGTCCAACGAAGCCAACCCTTTTCACGAAGAAAACGGGCGGTGGCCAAAGCCACCTATGTCTGAGTCAATTGGTATGGCACCGCGAAGATTTTAACCTTGGGCCCATGACCAAGACTCATCTTTGAAGCACAAGTACCATAAAAATGGCTAATGTGAAAGACTTGATCAATTTATGCATAATGGGGGGAGGAAGAGCTCATTGAGAGAACAACACTCCTACTATATCCATGCCTACATCTAGAACAAGATGGTATAAAGAATGTGGTGGGGTATACCTAGATTCAAGCCACATTGCTCGAATCAATGATATTTAGCTCACTCCTTAACTCACAAAATCTTGCTTCATCCATGGGCTTCATGAAAATGTCTGCTAGTTGCTCTTGAGTGTTGACATAGATAATCTTAATCTCTCCACGCTTGATATGATCCCGGATGAAGTGAAGATGAATCTCAATATGCTTTGTCTTGCTATGTTGCACCGTATTGTAGGAGATTTTGATAGCACTTTCATTGTCACATAGAAGAGGCACTTTGTCACAAGTGACACCGTAATCCTTTAAAGTTTGCCTCCTCCATAGCAATTGTGCACAACAACTTGCGGCGGCTACACACTCGGCCTCGGTGGAAGAGAGAAACACACAATTTTGCTTCTTCGAAGACCAACTTACCAAAGAGCAACCAAGAAATTGACACCCTCCAGAAGTTAACTTCCTATCCACAACATCTCCGCCCAATCCGAGTCCGAATAACCCATGAGATCAAAGCTTGCTCCTTTGGGGTACCATAGGCCAAAGTTTTGGGTATGAGCCAAATATCAAAAGATTTGCTTGACCGCCACATAGTGACTTTCCTTAGGTGCGGCTTGGAACCTTGCACAGATTCCCACACTCAACATAATATCCGGTCTGTATGCACAAAGGTAAAGCAAGGATCCAACCATGGAGCCATATACCTTTTCATCCACCGCTTTACCATTGGGATCAATGTCAAGCTTGCATTTGGTAGGCATAGGAAACTTGACCGTCTTGACACCATCTAGCTTGAATCTCTTGAGCATGTCTTGGGTATATTTGGCTTGGTTGATGAAGGTTCCTTCTCTTCTTTGCTTGACTTCGAACCCAAGAAAGAACTTCAACTCTCCCATCATAAACATCTCTAACTTCTTGGTCATTAGTGCGGCAAACTCATCATTCAAAGATTTGTTAGGAGTACCAAATATGATATCATTAACATATAGGTTGCATATGAACAAATCCCCTTTGACGCTCTTAGTAAAAATAGTGGGATCGATTTTCCCAATTTCAAACCCACGATCTTGCAAAAACTCTGTAAGGTGCTCATACCACGCATGTGGGGCTTGTTTAAGGCCATATAGAGCCTTGTTGAGTTTGTATACATGACCGGGGAGTTTGGGATCCTCGAATCTCAGGGGTAGTTTGACATATACCAACTCATTCAAAGGACCATTAAGAAATGCACTCTTCACATCCATTTGTTACAATTTAAAATCATGACGAGATTCATATGCAAGCAGCATGCAAATAGATTTCACCGTAGTCAATACCCTCGACTTGGGAGTAGCCTTGTGCCACCAATCTTGCCTTGTCCCGAACAAACACACTGTTCGCATCTTGCTTGTTCATGAATATCCACTTGGTCCCAATGACATTGTGGTCCTCCATTGGCCTTGGCACTAATTCCCAAACTTTGTTGCGCTTGAAGTTGTTGAGTTCATCATGCATGGCTTCAAGCCAATCCACATCATCGAGCGCCTCATGTACCTTTTAGGGTTCAACACACGAAACAAACGCCTAATGCTCACAAAAATTTGATAATTGTCTACGAGTAGTTACCCCTTTCTTCAAGCTTCCAAGCACATTCTCCAATACATGTTGTTGATTCTTGAGCTTGGAAGCCACCTTGGCGGCATGATGCTCTAAAAGTTCCTCAATAGGGATTTGAGGTTCATCATCTTGATCATTTTGAGCACCGTCTTGAGCTTACTCTTGATCTTGAGTAGCCTCTTGATCTCGAGTTTGCTCGGTGTCATGAACTTAATATTGGGCATCATTCGGTGAACCACCTTCATCATGAGGTTGATATTGCCCTTGATCTTGTTCATTTGGTTGAGGGCCTTCACTTTGTTCTTCGGAAGCGTGTGGGTCTAGCATTGGTGATGGCTCCACTTGAGTAGCACATTGCAATTCTCCTTCGTCCACAAGGGGTTCCTAAATGGGGAGTATTTGAACAATCCCCATTCTTCTTATGGCTTGAGGAGGAATTTCATCACCTACATCACAAAGACCACTTTGCTCCACTTGGGAGCCATTATTTTCACAAACTCCACATTACACGTCTCCTCAATGAGTCCATTGGACTTGTTGAGAACACGGTAAGCATGAGAGTTTGTAGCATAACCAATAAATCCCTCTTGAGCTCTAGGTTCAAATTTAGACAAGGGAACACCTTTCTTGAGAATGAAACACTTACAACCGAACACCCTGAAGTACTTGAGGTTGGGCTTGTTACCGGTAAGTATCTCATATGGAATCTTGTTCAAGCCTTTGTGAAGGTAGAGTCAATTGGATGCATGACATGCGGTGTTGATGGCTTCGGCCTAAAAGTTGTACAAAGATTTGAACTCCGCCATCATGGTCCTTGCCGCATCCATCAACGTCCGGTTCTTCCTCTCCGACACACCATTTTGTTGAGGGGCATGATACATCTCCAACGTATCTATAATTTTTGATTCTTCCATGCTATTATATTGCCTGTTTTGGATGTTTATGGGCTTTACTATAGAATTTTATATTATTTTTGGGACTAACCTATTAACTGGAGGCCCTGCCCATATTGCTGTTTTTTTGCCTATTTCAGTGTTTCGAAGAAAAGGAATATCAAACGAAGTCCAAACGGAATGAAACCTTCGAGAGAGATATTTTTGGAATGGAAGCAATCCAGGAGACTTGGGGTAGATGTCAGAGAAGCTTCGAGGTGGCCACAAGGGTCCAGGGCGCGCCCTACCCCCTGGGCACGCCCCCACCCTCGTGGGCCCCTCGTGGCTCCCCTCACCGACTTCTTCCGCCTATATATATATATATATATATATATATATATATATATCCATATACCCTAAAAACATGGAGGAGCACCATAGATCGGGAGTTCCGCCGCCGCAAGCCTCTGTAGCCACGAAAAATCAATCGGGACCCCGTTCCGACACCCTGCCTGAGGGGTGATCCCTCACCGGTGGCCATATTCATCATCCCGGTGCTCTCCATGACGAGGAGGGAGTAGTTCACCCTCGGGGCTGAGGGTATGTACCAGTAGCTATGTGTTTGATCTCTCTCTCTCTCATGTTCTTGAGGTGATACGATCTTGATGTATCATGAGCTTTGCTATTATAGTTGGATCTTATGATGTTTCTCCCCCTCTACTCTCTTGTGATGAATTGAGTTTTCCCCTTGAAGTTGCCTTGTCGGATTGAGTCTTTAAGGATTTGAGAACACTTGATGTATGTCTTGCCGTGCTTATGTATGGTGACAATGGGATATTCACGTGATCTACTTGATGTATGTTTTGGTGATCAACTTGCGGGTTCAATGAACTTATGCATAGGGGTTGGCACACATTTTCGCCTTGACTCTCCGGTAGAAACTTTGGGGCACTCTTTGAAGTACTTTGTGTTGGTTAAATAGATGAATCTGAGATTGTGTGATGCATATCATATAATCATGCCCACGGATACTTGAGGTGACATTAGGGTTTTGGTTGATTTGTGTCTTAAGGTGTTATACTAGTACGAACTCTATGATAGATCGAACGGAAAGGATAGCTTCGTGTTATTTTACTACGGACTCTTGAATAGATCGATCGGAAAGGATAACTTTGAGGTGGTTTCATACCCTACAATAATCTCTTCGTTTGTTCTCCGCTATTAGTGACTTTGGAGTGACTCTTTGTTGCATGTTGAGGGATAGTTATGTGATCTAGTTATGTTATTATTGTTGAGAGAACCTGCACTAGTGAATGTATGAACCTTAGGCCTTGTTTCAACGCATTGCAATAACGTTTACGCTCACTTTTACCACTTGTTACCTTGCTGTTTTTATAATTTCAGATTACAAATACTCATATCTACCATCCATATTGCACTTGTATCACTATCTCTTCACTGAACTAGTGCACCTATACAATTCACCATTGTATTGGGTATGTTGGGGACACAAGAGACTCTTTGTTATTTAGTTGCAGGGTTGCTTGAGAGAGACCATCTTCATCCTACGCCTCCCACGGATTGATAAACCTTAGGTCATCCACTTGAGGGAAATTTGCTACTGTCCTACAAACCTCTGCACCTGGAGGCCCAACAACATCTACAAGGAGAAGGTTGCTTAGTAGACATCAAGCTCTTTTCTGGCGCCGTTGCCGGGGAGGTGAGTGCTTGAAGGTATATCTTTAGATCTTGCAATCGAATCTTTTAGTTTCTTGTTTTATCACTAGTTTAGTTTATAAAATAAAACTACAAAAAAATAGGATTGAGTTTGCCTCATATGCTTCATATTTTTAATATCTTTTGTGAGAATGATGGAAAGGAAAATTGTGCTCAAGTGCTAGAATAAGAAGTCCATAAAATGTTTGGCACTAAATCTTTGAATGATGAGCATGATTGCAATGCTGTTAGTATGAATTCCTTGAATATCCATGATGCTAATGATATGCAAAGCCACAAGCTTGGGGAAGCTATGTTTGATGAAGATGATTTTTTTATCCCCCAAGTTTTGATGAGCAAATTTATTATGATGAAAGCATGCTTCCTATTTATGATGATTATTGTGATGATACATATGCCATAAAGAAAAAGTTTGCTTACGTCGAGAGTAGTAAAACTTATATGCTTGTGCATCATTAAAATAATGCTTTATGTGCTGCTTATATTGTTGAATTCATTCATGATGCTACTGAAAATTATTATGAGGGAGGAAAATATGCTTGCAGGAATTGCAATAATATCAAGTTTCCTCTCTATGTGTTGAAAATCTTGAAGCTATGCTTGTTTTACCTTCCTATGCTAGTTGATTATTGTTCCCATGTTTGCTCACAAAATCCCTATGCATAGGAAGTGGGTTAGGCTTAAATGTGCTAGTCATATGCTTCATGATGCTCCCGTTATGTTTCAATTCTTATCTTTTATGTGAGCATCATTGTCATCATCATGCCTAGCTAAAAGGCATTAAAGAAAAGCGCTTGTTGGGAGACAACCCAATATTACCCTTAATGTTCTTGTGTGTTCACATGGTTATTCTACTGTAGTAATCATGTTTTATAGCTTTTGTTTCAATAAAGTGCCAAGTAAGACCTTTAGGATAGCTTACGGTGATAGTTGTGTTGATCCTGCTGAAATCAGAAACTTTTGCACTAAGTAAATTAGTTTTGATAATTCACAGAAACTTTCTCTTGATCTGATTCTTTTTTCTGTGGATTGGTAAACAAATTGCTCAGGTTTTCCTATTTTGGTAGTATTTTTGGAGTTCCAGAAGTATACGTTTGATACAGATTACTACAGACTGTTCTGTTTTTGACAGATTCTGTTTTCTATGTGTTGTTTGCTTATTTTGATGAATCTATGAGTAGTATCGGAGGGTATGAACCATAGAGAAGTTGGAATACAGTATATATTACACCAATATGAATTTAGAATGAGTTCACAACCGTACCTAAGTGGTGATTTATTTTCTTATACTAACGGAGCTTACGAGTTTTCTCTTGAGTTTTGTGTTGTGAAGTTTTCAAGTTTTGGGTAAAGATTCGATAGACTATGGAATAAGGAGTGGCAAGAGACTAAGCTTGGGGATGAACAAGGCACCCCAAGGTAATATTCAAGGACAACAAAGAGCCTAAGCTTGGGGATGCCCTGGTAGGCATCCCCTCTTTCGTCTTCGTTCATCGGTAACTTTACTTGGAGCTATATTTTTCTTCATCACATGATATGTGTTTTTCTTGGAGCGTCATTTTATTTTTCTAGTATTTGCTTGCTGTTATCTAGAATAATGTTTTGCTTCTATATTTTCTATAAAAATGTCAAGGATAGCCTTTGCCATGCTTATTTTGCTAGTATACTTGTTGCTGTTTGAAAACAGAAAGTTTATCGATGTTGCAAAAATTCCGTAGAAAAGTCAGAGTGTGATAAATTATTGAAACTTTTTGAAAAATAAGATCTCATAAATTTTCCACAGTTTAGTATTTTTATCATAATTTTTGGAGTTAGGGAAGTATGATGAATCTTGCATTCTTTACAGACTATACTGTTTTGGCAGATTGCTGTTATGTTTGCATTGTTTGCATATGTTTGCTTGTTTAATTATTCTATTTAAGGATAGGAGTATTAAATTTGCATAGACATTTAGTATTAAATGTTGAATAATAATTTTTGTGATTTATTACAGTAGAAAATGATAAGGTTTTTTCATTGGTTTATACTAACTTATCTCACGAGTTCTTGTTGAGTTTTGTGTGAATGAAGCTTTCGAGATTTAGGAAACCGAGATATAAAAGGAATTAAGGAGACACAAAAGCTCAAGCTTGGGGATGCCCAAGGCACCCCAAGATAATATTTCAAGAAGTCTCAAGCATCCAACCTTGGGGATGCCCCGGTAGGCATCCCACCTTTCTTCTTCACCAATTATCGGTTAGTATCAGTTGAACTTAAGTTTTTGCTTCTTCACACGATGTCTGCTATCCTTGAAATGTCATTTTATTTTGTTTTGCTTGCTGTTTGAATAAAATACCAAGATCTGAAATTCTTAAATGTTAGAGAGTCTTCACATAGTTGCACAAATATTTGACTACTTATTGATCTTCACTTATATCTTTTGGAGTAGTTTGTCATTTGCTCTAGCGCTTCACTTATATCTTTTAGAGCACGACAGTGGTTTTATTTTGAAGAAATAGTTGATATCTCATGCTTCACTTATATTATTTTGAGAGTCTTTTAGAACAGCATGGTATTTGCTATGGTTATAAAATTGGTCCTAATATGATGGGCATCCAAGTTGGGTATAATAAAAACTATCATACAAAGTGAATTGGATGCTATGATCAATTTGATGCTTGATAATTGTTTTGAGATATGAGGATGGTGATATTAGAGTCATGCTAGTGGAGTAATTGCTAATTTGAGGAATACTTGTGTTGAAGTTTGTGATTCCGGTAGCATGCACGTATGGTGAACCGTTATGTGATGAAGTTGGAGCATGATTTATTTATTGATTGTCTTCCTTATGGGTGGCGGTCGGGAACGAGCGAATGTCTTTTCCTACCAATCTATCCCCCTAGGAGCACGCGCGTAGTACTTTGTTTCAATAACTTGTAGTTTTTTGCAATAAGTATATGAGTTCTTTATGACTAACGTTGAGCCCATGGATTATATGCACTCTCACCCTTCCACCATTGCTAGCCTCTCTTGTGTCGTGCAACTTTCGCTGGTACCATACACCCACCATATACCTTCCTCAAAACATCCACCATACCTACCTATTATATCATTTCCATAGCCATTCCGAGATATATTGCCATGCAACTTCCACTGTTCCGTTTATTATGACACGCTCCATCATTGTCATATTGCTTTTGCATGATCATGTAGTTGACATCGTATTTGTGGCAAAGCCACCTTGATAATTCTTTCATACATGTCACTCTTGATTCATTGCATATCCTGGTACACCGCCGGAGGCATCCACATAAAGTCATATTTTGTTCTAAGTATCGAGTTGTAATTCTTGAGTTGTAAGTAAATAAAAGTGTGATGATCTTCATTATTAGAGCATTGTCCCAAGTGAGGAAAGGATGATGGAGACTATGATTCCCCCACAAGTAGGGATGAGACTCCGGGCGTAAAAAAAGAGAGAAAGGCCATAAAAAAAGAGAAAGGCCAAATATATTTAAAAAAATGAGAGAAAAAGAGAGAAGGGACAATGCTACTATCCTTTTACCACACTTGTGCTTCAAAGTAGCACCATGATCTTCATGATAGAGAGTCTCATATGTTGTCACTTTCATATACAAGAGGGAATTTTACATTATAGAACTTGGCTTGTACATTCCAATGATGGGCTTCCTCAAAATGCCCTAGGTCTTCGTGAGCAAGCAAGTTGGATGCACACCCACTTAGTTTCTTTTGTTGAGCTTTCATACACTTATAGCTCTAGTGCATCCGTTGCATGGCAATCCTTACTCACTCACATTGATATCTATTAATGGGCATCTCCATAGCCCGTTGATACGCCTAGTTGATGTGAGACTATCTTCTCCTTTTTGTCTTCTCCACAACCACCATTCTATTCCACATATAGTGCTATGTCCATGCCTCACGCTCATGTATTGCGTGAAAGTTGAAAAAGTTTGAGAACATAAAAGTGTGAAACAATTGCTTGGCTTGTCATCGGGGTTCTGCATGATTAAATACTTTGTGTGATGAAGATAGAGCTTAACCAGACTATATGATTTTGGGGTGATAGCTTTCTTTATCCATGTTATTTTGAGAAGAATGATTGCTTTGTTAGTATGCTTGAAGTATTATTGTTTTCATGTCAATATGAACTTTTATATTGAATCATTTGGATCTGAACTTTCGTGCCACAATAAAGAAAATTACATTGAGAATTATGCTAGGTAGCATTCCACATCAAAAATTCTATTTTTATCATTTACCTACTCGAGGATGAGCAGGAATCAAGCTTGGGGATGCTTGATACGTCTCCAACGTATCTATAATTTTTGATTGTTCCATGCTATTATATTACCTGTTCTGGATGTTTATGGGCTTTACTATACACTTTTATATTATTTTTGGGACTAACCTATTAACCGGAGGCCCAACCCATATTGCTGTTTTTTTTGCCTATTTCAGTGTTTCGAAGAAAAAGAATATAAAACGAAGTCCAAACGGAATGAAACCTTCGGGAGAGTTATTTTTGGAACGGAAGCAATCCAGGAGACTTGGAGTAGACGTCAGGGAAGCTTCGAGGTGGCCACGAGGGTCCAGGGCGCGCCCTACCCCCCTCGGCACGCCCCCACCCTCGTGGGCCCCTCGTGGCTCCCCTGACCGACTTCTTTCTCCTATATATATATCCATATACCCTCAAAACATTGAGGAGGACCATAGATCGGGAGTTCCGCCGCTGCAAGCCTCTATAGCCACCAAAAACCAAACGGGACCCTGTCCCGGCACCCTGCCGGAGGGGGGATCCCTCACTGGTGGCCATCTTCATCATCCCGGTGCTCTCCATGACGAGGAGGGAGTAGTTCACCCTCGGGCTGAGGGTATGTACCAGTAGCTATGTGTTTGATCTCTCTCTCTCTCTCTCGTGTTCTTGAGGTGATACGATCTTGATGTATCACGAGCTTTGCTATTATAGTTGGATCTTATGATGTTTCTCCCCCTTTACTCTCTTGTGATGAATTGAGTTTTCCCCTTGAAGTTGTCTTGTCGGATTGAGTCTTTAAGGATTTGAGAACACTTGATGTATGTCTTGTCGAGCTTATCTGTGGTGACAATGGGATATCCACGTGATCTACTTGATGTATGTTTTGGTGATCAACTCGGGTTCAATGAACTTATGCATAGGGGTTGGCACACGTTTTCATCTTGACTCTCCAGTAGAAACTTCGGGGCACTCTTTGAAGTACTTTGTGTTGGTTGAATAGATGAATCTGAGATTGTGTGATGCATATCGTATAATCATGCCCACGGATACTTGAGGTGACATTGGAGTATCTAGGTGACATTAGGGTTTTAGTTGATTTGTGTCTTAAGGTGTTATTCTAGTACAAACTCTATGATAGATCGAACGGAAAGAATAGCTTCGCGTTATTTTACTACATACTCTTGAATAGATCGATCAGAAAGGATAACTTTGAGGTGGTTTCGTACCCTACAATAATCTCTTCATTTGTTCTCCGCTATTAGTGACTTTGGAGTGACTCTTTGTTGCATGTTGAGGGATAGTTATATGATCCAGTTATGTTATTATTGTGGAGAGAACTTGCACAAGTGAAAGTATGAACCTTAGGCCTTGTTTTAACGCATTGCAATACCGTTTACGCTCACTTTTACCACTTGTTACCTTGCTGTTTTTACAATTTCAGATTACAAATACTCATATCTACAATCCATATTACACTTGTATCACCATCTCTTCGCCGGACTAGTGCACCTATACAATTCACCATTGTATTGGGTGTGTTGGGGACACAAGAGACTCTTTGTTATTTGGTTGCAGGGTTGCTTGAGAGAGACCATCTTCATCCTACGCCTCCCACGTATTGATAAACCTTAGGTAATCCACTTGAGGGAAATTTGCTACTGTCCTATAAACCTCTGCACTTGGAGGCCCAACAACATCTACAAGGAGAAGGTTGCGTAGTAGACATCAGGGCATAGGGTGCAACACATTTGTGCTTGATCTCCTCATCACTAGAAACTCATCCAAGGTGTAGTTCTTGAACTCGGTGCCATTGTCACCTCTAATCATCAATATCTTTGCTTCATGTTGATGTTGAGCTTCATTAGCAAATTCAATGACGGTTTGTTGGGTCTCACTCTTCCTCTTGAATAAGTAATACACATGTGTATCTTGAGTAATCATCTACAATCACCAAGTAATACTTTATCCCCCCAAGACTATCGAATGATGGAGGACCAAAGAGATCCATGTGGAGGATCTCGAAGGGCCTCTTCGAGTAGATGATAGTTGTGGGTCGGTGAGCCATTTCATGAAGCTTTCCTTTGATACAAGCACTGCAAGCACGGTATTTGGCAAAACTCACATTTATTAGTCCATGAACGTGGTCCCCATTGAGGAGACTTTGCTAAGATCTCATATTGACATGGGCTAGTCGGTGATTCCAAAGCCATCCCACATCAACTTTAGCCATTAGGCAAGTCGCGGTCTTAGTGGGTCACTCCGAAAAGTTCACCACATAGAGACCGTTCTCAACTTGCCCAACAAAAGCTTCCTTAAGAGTATTGCTCCACAAAAGGGCCACGACATCAAGATCAAAGAATGTTGCAAACCCCATAAGTGAAAGTTGACGAATGAAAAGTAAATTGTATGCAAGGGACTCAACAAGCAAGACCTTCTCAATAGATAAATCTTGAGAGATGATCACCTTGCCAAGTCCCAATACCTTAGATGTTGAAGCATCACCGATTTGGACATGGGTGGGCATAGATGGAATTGGATGCACATCCACCACCAAGTCCTTGTTCCTGGTCATATGATTTGTCGCTCCACTATGAAGCATGCATGACACCCCATCGAAAGCAAACTCCTATGACACGTCTCCAATGTATCTATAATTTTTGATTGTTCCACGTTGTTATATTATCATTCTTGGATGTTTTACAATCATTTTATAGCAACTTCATATCGTGCCAGTTGCTGTTTTTTGCTTGTTTTTTTACTTCGCAGAATATCAGGACCAAACGGTGTCCAAACGCAGCAAAACTTTCTGGAGAATTTTTCTAGGCCAGAAGGCACCTGATGGGCCAAAGAAGTTCTAGAGGGGGGCTCCGAGGGGAGCACAACCCACCAGGGCGCGCCCAGGTGGGTGATACGTCTCTGTCGTATCTATAATTTTTGATTGTTCCATGCCAATATTCTACAACTTTCATATACTTTTGGCAACTTTTTATATTATTTTTGGGACTAACATATTGATCCAGGGCCCAGTGCCAGTTCCTGTTTGTTGCATGTTTTATGTTTCATAGAAACTCCATATCAAACGAAGCCCAAACGGGATAAAAACGGATGGAGAATATTTTTGGAATATTTGTGATTTTTGGGAAGAAGAATCAATGCGAGACGGTGCCCGAGGGGGCCACGAGGCAGGGGGGCGCGCCCCAGGGGGGCATGCGCGCCCCTGACCCTTGTGGGCACCCTGTCAGGCGGTTGATGCTCTTCTTTTGCCGCAAGAATGCTATTTTTTGGAGAAAAATCCGGGCGAAGGTTTCTACCCAATTGGAGTTACGCCGGATATAAAAGAAACAGTGAAAGGGCAGAATATGAGAGCGCAGAAACAGAGAGACAAATCCAATCTCAAAGGGGCTCTCGCCCCTCCCACACCATGGAGGCCATGTACCAGAGGGGAAACCCTTCTCCCATCTAGGGAGAAGGTCAAGGAAGAAGAAGAAGAAGGGGGGCTCTCTCCCCCTTGCTTCCGGTGGCGCCGGAACGCCACCGGGGCCATCATCATCACCGTGATCTACATCAACAACTTCACCGCCCTCATCACCAACTCTTCCCCCCTCTATGCAGCGGTGTAACCCCTCTTTTACCCACTGTAGTCTCTACTTAAACATGGTGCTCAATGCTATATATTATTTCCCAATGATGTATGGCTATCCTATGATGTTTGAGTAGATCCGTTTTGTCCTATGGGTTAATTGATGATCGTGATTGGTTTGAGTTGCATGTTTTATTATTGGTTCTGTCCTATTGTGCCCTCCGTGTCGCGCAAGCGTGAGGGATTCCCGCTGTAGGGTGTTGCAATATGTTCGTGATTCGCTTATGTGGGTTGCTTGAGTGACAAAAGCATAAACCCGAGTAAGGGGGTTGTGGCGTATGGGATAAAGGGGACTTGATAATTTAATGTTATGGTTGGGTTTTACCTTAATGATCTTTAGTAGTTGCGGATGCTTGCTAGAGTTCCAATCATAAGTGCATATGATCCAAGAAGAGAAAGCATGTTAGCTTATGCCTCTCCCTCAAATAAAATTGCAATAGTGATTACCGGTCTAGTTATCGATTGCCTAGGGACAAATAACTTTCTCGTGACAAAAAGCTCTCTACTAAAACTAACTTAGTTGTGTTGTCATCTAAACAGCCCCTAGTTTATATTTACGTGCTCTTTATTATCTTGCAAACCTATCCTATCACACCTACAAAGTCCTTCTAGTTTCATACTTGTTCTAGGTAAAGCAAACGTCAAGCGTGCGTAGAGTTGTATCGGTGGTCCACAGAACTTGAGGGAATATTTGTTCTACCTTTAGCTCCTCGTGGGGTTCGACACTCTTACTTATCAAAAGAGGCTACGATTGATCCCCTACGCTTGTGGGTTATCAAGACCTTTTTCTAGCGCAGTTGCGGGGGAGTCGTAGCGTGGGGTGAATATTCTCGTGTGTGCTTTTCTGCTTTATCACTAAGTAATTTTTATTTCTGTTCTTAGTTGTTTTCTATCTTTAGGTATGGGTAGGAAACGCAAAATACCAAACAAATTAGTTGTACCTACTGAACCAATGGTTGAAGAACCACTCAAAATCTATCACACTCCTGAAGCTTTTTACTTGGATCATCTTCGATCCCTTTGTGCTCGTGCTGAAACCCCAACTAGCTTAGTTGAGGGCAAATCTATAGATGAGCATGCTTGTTATGTGCGACACCGTATATCTGAAAAAGGGAAACTTTTACTGGATCAAATTCATCGTTTGCAATGCTATGCTTGGAATTTATGTGAAATATATGATATTACTTGTTGTTCTGAAAACCCTAAGAAACACCTTCCCTACCAATGTGAGTTTAGTGATAATGGAATCGTATCTTCGTATGCTAAGGGTGTTTATAATTACTATGATGTTCAACAAATTGAATAATTTGTTGCTTTTAAGGGTGCTTATGAAATTGCTTCTTTGATTGAAATGTATGATGCTACTCTTTACAAATCTGAAAATTTTGCCATACTTAAATATTGTTATGATAATTATGCTTCTAATGCCTATGTTTATCCATATATTGAGGACTCCTCCGCTGTCCAAGAAGAGACTAATATTTTGCAGGAGTCTATGGAAGAAGAAATTGATTAAACTGTGAACTCATTGGATGAAAAAGATGATGAGGAGAGTGAAGAACAAAAGGAGGAAGAGCGGATTAGCTACCCGTGCCCACCTTCTAATAAGAGTAACTCTTCAACTCATACATTGTTTAATTTCCCTTCGTGCTTACCGAAGGATGATTGCAATGATTGTTATGATCCCGTTTATTCTCTTGAAATATCCCTTTTTGAATATGCTTGCTATGCTTGTGGCCAAGATGCCAATATGAATTATGCTTATGGAGATGAACTTTCTATAGTTCCTTATGTTAAACATGAAATTTTTGCTATTGCACCCACGCATGATAGTCCTATTATCTTTTTGAATTCTCCAAACTACACTGTATGGGAGAAGTTTGTGCTTATTAAGGATTATATTGATGGGTTGCATTTTACCATTGTGCATGATAATTTTGATGAATGTGATATGCATATGCTTGCTGCTCCTACTTTCAGTTATTATGAGAGAGGAACTATATCTCCACCTCTCTATGTTTCCAATATGATAAAATTGCAAGAAACTGCTTATACTGTGCATTGGCCTTTACTTGGTGTGCATGAATTGTTATTTTATGACATGCCGATGCATAGGAAGAGAGTTACACTTTGTTGTTGCATGATGTCTTACTTTGTGCTCACTACTAAATTACAAATCATTGTTAATTAAAATTGGCTTTGATACATCTTGGGATCCGGGTGGACCCATTACTTGAGCACTATATGCCTAGCTTAATGGCTTTAAAGAAAGCACTGCCAAGGAGACAACCCGGAAGTTTTAGAGAGTCATTTATTTCTGCTGAGTGCTTTTATATAGTTTAAAAACAAAGAAAATAAATAGGGGAACCCAAAACTTTTCAAAAAGGAAAGCGAAAGTGAGAAAGACGAACATAGTTAAAGTGGGAGCTAGCCTTGAACTTTGTTCATGCTCATGGAAACTTTGTGAATCTTGATTACATAAACTTTTCAACAAAAATAATTATCCCCTTGTACAATTCCATTGTATTATAAAAATAATGTGCCAAGGTTTGCCTTTAGGATGTTTACAATGCTTGTTGGTTTGTAAGGTGCAGGACAGAAACTTTGGCTGTAGTGCATGATTTTACATTTTTTACTGTAACGTCAAAAGGTTCTGATTATTTTTGAACTGTCTTGCTATACAAATTTTTTATTTTTTCCTAATTTTGGTAGAATTTTGGGGGTAACATAAGTATGGTGAATGTTCATATTGCTACAGACTGTTCTGTTTTTGACAGATTCTGTTTTTGATGCATAGTTTACTTGTTTTGATGAAACTATCAATTTCTATAAGTGGATTAAGCCATGGAAAAGCTATATTACAGTAGACACAATGCAAAAACAAAATATGAATTGGTTTGCAACAATACTTAGAGTAGTGATTTGCTTTATTATACTAACGGATCTTACCGAGTTTTCTGTTGAAGTTTTGTGTGGATGAAGTGTTTGATCGAGAAGGTCTCGATATGAGGAAAAGGAGGAGAGGCAAGAGCTCAAGCTTGGGGATTCCCAAGGCAACCCAAGTAAATATTAAAGGAGACTCAAGCGTCTAAGCTTGGGGATGCCCCGGAAGGCATCCCCTCTTTCTTCAACAAGTATCGCTATGTTTTCGGATTCGTTTCGTTCATGCGATATGTGAAAGTCTTGGAGCGTCTTTTGCATTTAGTTTTTACTTTTCTTTTATGCACCATGCTGGTATGATATAGTCCATGGTTGATTTACAGAATGATCTTTGCACTTCACTTAAATCTTTCGAGTATGGTGAGGGAGTCCTGGACTAGGGGGTGTCCGGATAGCCGGACTATCATCATCGGCCGGACTCCAAGACTATGAAGATACAAGATTGAAGACTTCGTCCCGTGTCCGGATGGGACTTTCCTTGGCGTGGAAGGCAAGCTTGGCGATACGGATATGTAGATCTCCTACCATTGTAACCGACTCTGTGTAACCCTAGCCCTCTCTGGTGTCTATATAAACCGGAGGGTTTTAGTCCGTAGGACGAAAACCATTACAACAATCATACCATAGGCTAGCTTCTAGGGTTTAGCCTCCTTGATCTCGTGGTAGATCCACTCTTGTACTACCCATATCATCAATATCAATCAAGCAGGAGTAGGGTTTTACCTCCATCGAGAGGGCCCGAACCTGGGTAAAAACATCGTGTCCCTTGTCTCCTATTACCATCCGCCTAGACGCACAGTTCGGGACCCCCTACCCGAGATCCGCCGGTTTTGACACCGACATTGGTGCTTTCATTGAGAGTTCCTCTGTGTCGTCACCGATAGGCTTGATGGCTTCTTCGATCAACAACAATGCCGTCCAGGGTGAGACTTTTCTCCCCGGATGGATCTTCGTGTTCGGCGGCTTTGCACTGCGGGCCAATTCACTTGGCCATCTGGAGCAGATCGAAAGGTACGCCCCTGGCCATAAGGTCAGATTTGGAAGCCTAAACTTCACGGCTGACATCCGCGGAGACTTGATCTTCGACGAATTCGAGTCGCAGCCAAGCAAGCCACACTGTCGCGATGGGCATGACTTAACTCTGCCGCCGGACAGTACCCTGGAGGCCGCACACAAGTCCGCTCTGACCCATAGTTCGGAGCCGACCGCGCAGATCGAGGACAGGTGGTTGGACACCGCCTCGGGGACTGCAACTTCTACGGCGATAGAGCCAAATACCGACCTTGTCCCTTACAAAGCTTGTGACTCCGAGGTGCCGGACTCCTTGTCGGACTCCGAACCTCCAGTGCCCCTGCCAATCCAATCCGATTGGGCACCGGTCATGGAGTTCACCGCTGCGGACATCTTTCATCACTCACCCTTTGGCGACATCCTGAATTCGCTAAAGTATCTCTCGCTATCAGGAGAGCCCTGGCCGGAATGCGGTCAGGATGGCTGGGATGCGGACGACGAAGAAATTCGAAGCCCACCCACCGCCTACTTTGTAGCCACTGTCGACGATCTAACCGACATGCTAGACAACGACTCCGAAGACATCGACGGTATGGACGACGATGCCGGAGACGATCAAGAGCCAGCGCCTACAGGGCACTGGAAGACCACCTCGTCATACGACATATACATGGTGGACACCCCAAAGGATGGGGATGGCGAAGAAGCAGCAGAGGCAGATTCCTCTAAGAAACAGCCCAAGCGCCGACGTCAGCGGCGCCGCTCTAAATCCCGTCATAGCAAGAATGGAGATTCCGGCACCGAAGATAATAACACCCCAGAGAGTGCCGAAGACAACCCCCTCTAGCACGATTTAGCACAGGAGGACGGAGTAGCCACCCCTTAGGAGAGAGCGGCAGACGAGGAGGATGACAATTACATGCCTCCCTCCGGAGACGAGGCAAGCCTCAATGACGATGAATTTGGCGTGCCCCAGGATCCCTCGAACAAGAGCGTTTTAAACGCAGGCTAATGGCCACGGCAAACAACCTAAAGAAAAAGCAGCAACAGCTTCAAGCTGATCAAGACCTGCTGGCCGACAGATGGACCGAGGTCCTCGCGGCCGAAGAGTATGAACTCGAACGCCCCTCCAAAAGCTACCCAAAACGCAAGTTGCTCCCCTGACTAGAGGAGGAAGCATACGAACCTTCATCACCAGCGCACAATACGGCAGACCGACCACCTCATGGCCGCGACAGAGAGGCATCCAGGCCCTCCGTCAGAGCCGTACCCCGGCACCGCTCGAAGAGCGCGAAGCCACGGGGGAATGCGCCGGACTTGCGGGATATATTGGAGGATAAGGCAAGACAAGCAAGATCTATCTACGGATCACGCGGGCGCCCCACGACCCACGACGACTACCGTCGCGCCGGATACAGCAACTCCATCGGGCCGAACACAGCAGGCAAAAATCTCTTGAGCTACGTCGTGATATTGCTCAATATAGAGGCGCCGCACACCCACTATGCTTCACAGATGAAGTAATGGATCATCAAATCCCTGAAGGGTTTAAACCCGTGAACATTGAATCCTACGATGGCACAACAGACCCCGCGGTTTGGATCGAAGATTATCTCCTTCATATCCATATGGCCCGCGGTGACGATCTCCACGCCATCAAGTACCTCCCACTCAAGCTTAAAGGACCAGCCCGGCATTGGCTTAACAACTTGCCAGCAGAGTCAATTGGGTGTTGGGAGGACCTGGAAGCCGCATTTCTTGATAACTTCCAGGGCACATATGTGCGACCACCAGACGCCGATGACCTAAGCCACATAATCCAGCAGCCAGACGAATCGGACAGACAGTTCTGGACACGGTTCTTAACAAAGAAAAATCAAATCATCGACTGTCCGGATGCAGAGGCCCTCGCAGCCTTCAAACATAACATCCGCGACGAGTGGCTGGCCCGGCACCTAGGACAGGAAAAGCCGAAATCCATGGCAGCCCTCACATCACTCATGACTCGTTCTGTGCGGGAGAGGAAAGCTGGCTAGCTCGCAGTAACAACCTCAGCAAAAATTCTGGTAGTCCGGACAGCAAGGACCACAATGGCCGGTCGCGTTGCAACAAAAACAAACACCGTGTCAACGGGGATAACACTGAGGATACGGCAGTCAACGCCGGATTCAGAGGCTCTAAACCCGGTCAGCGGAAGAAGCCATTCAAAAGAACCACTCCGGGTCCGTCCAATTTGGACCGAATACTCGACCGCTCCTGCCAGATACATGGCACACCCGAAAAGCCAGCTGACCACACCAACATGGATTGTTGGGTATTCAAGCAGGCAGGCAAGTTAATTGCCGAAAACAATGACAAGGGGCTGCATAGTGATGACGAGGAGGAGACCCGGCCGCCGAACAGTAGAGGACAGAAGGGTTTCCCCCCACAAGTGCGGACGGTAAACATGATATACGCAACCCATATACCCAAAAGAGAGCGGAAGCATGCACTTCGGGTCGTATATGCGATGGAGCCAGTCGCCCCGAAGTTCAATCCATGGTCCTCTTGCCCGATCACTTTCGATCGAAGGGACCACCCCACCAGTATCTGCCATGGCGGATTCGCCGCATTGGTTTTAGACCCAATCATCGATGGATTTCACCTCACTAGAGTCTTGATGGATGGCGGCAGTAGCATGAACCTGCTTTATCAGGATACAGTGCGCAAGATGGGCATAGACCCCTCCAGGATTAAACCTACAAAGACGACCTTCAAAGGCGTCATACCAGGTGTCGAGGCCAATTGTACAGGCTCGGTCACACTGGAAGTGGTCTTCGGATCCCCAGATAATTTCCGAAGAGAGGAATTAATCTTCGACATAGTCCCGTTCAGCAGTGGCTATCACGCCCTGCTCGGACGAACCGCGTTCGCAAAGTTCAATGCGCTGCCGCATTATGCATACCTCAAGCTCAAGATGCCAGGCCCTCGTGGAGTCATCACGGTCAATGGAAACACTGAACGTTCCCTCCGAACGGAGGAACACACAGCGGCTCTCGCGGCAGAAGTACAGAGCAACCTCTTAAGGCAATTTTCGAGTCCGGCCGTTAAAAGACCAGACATGATTAAACGCGCCCGGAGCAACATACATCAAGACCACCTGGAACGTTCCAAGCACGCGTAGCAATGCGGCCCCAACCCCAGCCCTTGCATGATTGCAAGATAAGCTCTCCGCGTACATCATTACGCTCTGGAGATACCTTGGGCATAGGGGGAGGGGCACGACCACGACAGGCCCAGAGTGCGGCTCAACCACACCAGGGGCTCCCAAGTGTGTCGCTCTTTTTCTTTTCCTTTTTTTATTTATTTATCCACAGGACTCTGTTTACCAATGGCCCTGTCCGGCAGTAGATCTGCCGAACTCACGATGCAACAGCCAGGGAGGAACAATGGCTACGACGAACACTCAGGTGGTCTCCATTACGAGCATTAAATCTGTTTATTAAACCATTCCGCAGCCTACCCCTAGAGGGGGACATGTCTAATAGTCCAAACCCTTGCTTACCGCACTATTTGTATCGTTCTGCACTCATAGCAGAATTCCTTGAATAAACAATGCATCACTTTTCGCTTATAATTGCATTCCTTTTCTTTATATATATGTTCATTTATGACATCTTGCATCCGTACAATTTGGTACGGCCGAATACACCTGGGGCTTATGTTCCCCGCATTATGGTGTGAGAAGTCCGAACACTTTCACAAGTGCGGCACCCCGAACTTATGGCACTATATGCATCGGCTCCGAATCATGTCTTGGGTCAATAGTTGGGTTTGCCCAGCTCCCATGTTTTGGTACCTTACGTTCCATTCTATCGGCTAAGGTAGCACTGGGAGAACCACTGCGATTGCGCCCCGGTTGAGCTGGGCAAGCGCCTCAGTGGAGAAAGCTAAAACTGACTGTCATGATAAGGCGAGAGCTGGTCGCTGTTCGCGAGGTCTTTTCAAGTCCCTAAAGACTTATGCCGCTTAGAGCGAGGAACCGGCTGTGTCCGGCCCAAGCGTGGATAGCGCCCCGAAGTCGGTCTTCCGAACACTAGGGGCTTCACCGAAATTTAAAATTATAGAATTCTATGGCTAAGTGAGAGTGTTCAAGCATTATAAGTCCGGTTGCCTTGTTCGTTGTGTTGAGCGCCTCCCTAGATGGACCCAAAAATGGGAACAAGAGCGCTCAAGTTTATCCCGAACACCCCAGCACTCGTGGCATGGGGGCTGAAGCCGACGACTTGCCATCTCTCAGATTTGATAAACGGCCGCACAGAAGGTAATATTTTAAATCAAATAAGCGTTGCTTAGCGCATATGAACAAAGTTTTCAGCGCATAGGATAACACATTGCGAGTCTACTCAAAAATTACATCTCTGAGGCACTCATCCACAATCTTGCGGGCACCCTTCAGGACACTCTTATAGTTCATTTTTGGCGTACGATACTCCTTGCCCGCCGGCGGTGCGTCCGTGATAAGTCTCTCAGCATCCAGCCTGCCCCAGTGCACCTTCGCGCGGGCAAGGGCCCGACGGGCACCTTCAATGCAGGCGGAGCGCTTGATGACCTCCACCCAAGGGCACGCATCCACCAGCCGCTGCACGAGGCCGAAGTAGCTCCCAGGCATGGCCTCTCCAGGCCACAGCCAGACTATGAGGCCCTTCATGGCCTGCTCGGCTACCTTGTGGAGCTTGACCAGCTGATTCAGCTGGTCGCTAAGGGGCACCGGATGTCCGGCCTCAGCATACTGAGACCAGAAGACCTTCTTTGTTGAGCTCCCCTCCTCGTCCCGGTAGAATGCGGCGGCATCGGACACGCTGCGAGGCAGATCTACAAACACCCCTGGAGAGCTCTGAATTCGGGTAAGTAACAGGTAATTCACATTCATATGCTTGCTTTGCATGAAAAATGCCTTACCCGCCGCTATTTTCTTCGCCGCCTCAATCTCCTGGAGGGCCTTATGGGCCTCGGCCTTAGCGGCTTTGGCACTTTCAAGAGCCGAGGCAAGCTCGGACTCTCGAGTCTTCGAGTCGCGCTCCAAACTCTCATGCTTTTCCATGAGAGCCTGGAGCTCTTGCCGCACCGCCGCCACCCGCGCCTCTTGCTTCTCTCGCTCCGCTTGTTCCGCGGCTGCATTACGTTCGGCCGCAGACACGGCCTCCTTCAGGGTCGCCACCTTGTTCGTGGCCCCTGCAGTACCCACGTTATCCCTGTCACTTCTATTGCAACCAAAATCCTTTTTTGTAAGGTACAAATTTAATGCGGTGTTACTCACCTTCTTTGTCCTCGAGCTGCTTCTTGGCAAGGCCGAGCTCGTGCTCGGACCGCTCGAGGTCCTGCTTCGAAGCACCGACCTCCGCAGTCAGTGCGGCAGAGGTCAGCAGCGCAACCTGCAATCCCATATTGACATAATTTTTAGAACTCCTGCGTATATCTTTTTTAGATCCTCAGTTCGTTTTTTCTTTCCGAACACCGAACCGAGCATTAGGGGCTACTGTCTATGCGGTATTACATTACATATTTTAAAACTTCTTACCTCAAAGCCTGTTAGAAGGCTGCTGCAGGCTTCGGTCAGCCCGCTTTTGGCAAGCTGAACCTTCTGAATCACCGCACTCATAATAGTGCGGTGTTCTTCCTCGATGGAAGCGCCGTTGAGCGCCTCCAACAAGTTGTCCGGCGCCACCGGTTGGACGGAGGTTGCCGGTGTCACGGTCTTGCCCTTTTTACGAAGGGGCCGCCTGCCAGACTCCGGAACCACTGCGGGTTCCGGCACGGAGTCCGGTACGAAGTCCGGAAGGTTGCCTTGTGGCACCTCCGGAGCCTCCCCCTCCTGGCGGGTCCCCTCCTGGGATCCCACTTCGGCATCCTTAGCATCACGAGGGGTGGAGGCGGTCGGAATGGAATCTACATCCGACGGAGCCAAGGACCCGCTGGATGAAGCGGGAAGATCCTCCTCGGCCGGGCTACAGGTAGTGTGCGGCATTAGAAGGACACTACGTGGCATGAAAGAGCAACTACAAATCACTCAGGAATCCGTATACTTACAATCTTGCCAGGGGCTTGGACCTTGAGGGCCACTCCTTGTCGTTGTCGTTGGCGTTGGCAGAGCCGTCCGGAGGAAGGGTCCTTCCCCTCTTGGACTCTTCGGCCTCCCTTGTCGTGGAAGCCTTCCTCTTCCTCTCTCCCCCCTCCTGGGGATAGTCTTCTTTCTCCTCCTCGCCTTCGGGGGAGGAGTCCGCCTCGGAGTCATCGGACGATGAGTCCGATACCACCTGGCGCCGGGAACTCCTTCGGGTTCCCGTGGCCTTCTTCTTGGCCTTCTTCTCCGACACCACATAAAGTGCCGGGACTAGCAGCCCCGTTAAATAGGCATCCGCTGGTTCCTCGGGGAGGGGAGCCGCACAGTTAACCTGTCCAGACGTCCTCTGCCAGTCCTGTTAAAGGCATTGGGAATTTTAGATCCCGCATAGAGTCAAACTATGAAAGAAATAAATGTCCCATAAAGGATAGCACATCTTACCACACCGGCCGGGCGCTTGGTGCTGAATCCGCGATCTTCATTCACGGACGCGGGGGCTTCTCCGCCCTTGAACAGCACCCTCCAGGCAGCTTCGTACGTCGTGTCGAAGAGCCCGCTCAGGGTCCGGTGCTGTGCCGGATCGAACTCCCACAGGTTGAAGACCCGTTGTTGGCAAGGGAGAATCCGGCGGATGAGCATGACCTGGATCACGTTGACAAGCTTGAGCTTCTTGTTCACCAAGGTCTGGAGACAGGACTGGAGTCCAGTCAGCTCCTCCGAACTGTCCCATAGCAAGCCCTTCTCTTTCCAGGAGGTGAGCTGCATAGGGGCACCAGATCGGGGGCCGCTGCCCATTTAGGGTCCCGCGGCTCGGTGATATAGAACCACCCCGATTGCCACCCTTTGATGGTTTCCACAAAGGCGCCCTCGAGCCAGAGGACGTTGGGCATCTTGCCCACCATGGCGCCTCCGCACTCCGCTTGGACGCCCTTCACTACCTTCGGCTTGACATTGAAGGTTTTTAGCCACAAGCCGAAGTGGGGCTGGATGCAGAGGAAGGCCTCGCACACGACGATAAACGCCGAGATGTTGAGGATGAAGTTTGGCGCCAGATCGTGGAAGTCTAGGCCGTAGTAGTACATGAGCCCCCGGACGAAGGGATGAAGTGGGAAGCCCAGTCCGCGGAGCAAGTGGGGAAGGAATACGACCCTCTCATGGGGCCTGGGGGTGGGGATGAGCTGCCCCTTGTCGGGCAGCCGGTGCGCGATGTCGCCGGACAGGTATCCGGCGCCGCCCAGCTTCTTGATGTGCTCCTCCGTAACGGAGGAGGTCATCCACTTGCCTCCCGCTCCGGACATGGCTGGAGAAGGTTGAGACGAGATGTGCGGGCTTGGGCGCTGGAGCTCGAGTGCGCGGAGATGGATAAGCAAAGGAGGAAGAAGGCGTAGGTAAAAAAGGTGGATCCTTATCCCCTTATATATGGGCGGACGAAGACTATGCGTCCCCACCGGCCTGGTAAAACTCGCTTATCTCCCAAGCGCCACCATCAATGGCGCGGTTGGGTTACCCACGTCCGTATTGATGGGAATCCTGGAATAAGGGGAACACGATCTCTGCTTCGACAAGACGTGCCAAGGAAACCGCTTCGCTAAACGCGCTGAGGCGGTATAATAAAAAACAATTCAAGTAAAGGCTTGGTAGTGGAATGACGTCGTGCCACGAAATACGTCAGCAGATTGAACTTGTGTACATATTATTCTCTCTACGGTGGAATGTGGAAATTATTTTGCAGAGCCGGACACTATCCTGGTGTTCACAATCTTCTATGAATTATTCGGAGGAGGAACCCGCCTTGCAATGCCGAACAATATGCGCGCCGGACTCATCGTCATTGAAGCCTGGTTCAGGGGCTACTGAGGGAGTCCTGGACTAGGGGGTGTCCGGATAGCCAGACTATCATCATCGGCCGGACTCCAAGACTATGAAGATACAAGATTGAAGACTTCGTCCCGTGTCCGGATGGGACTTTCCTTGGCGTGGAAGGCAAGCTTGGCGATACGGATATGTAGATCTCCTACCATTGTAACCGACTCTGTGTAACCCTAGCCCTCTTTGGTGTCTATATAAACCAGAGGGTTTTAGTCAGTAGGACGAACAACCATTACAACAATCATACCATAGGCTAGCCTCTTGGGTTTAGCCTCCTTGATCTCGTGGTAGATCCACTCTTGTACTACCCATATCATCAATATCAATCAAGCAGGAGTAGGGTTTTACCTCCATCGAGAGGGCCGGAACCTGGGTAAAAACATCGTGTCCCTTGTCTCCTGTTACCATCCGCCTAGACGCACAGTTCGGGACCCCCTACCCGAGATCCGCCGGTTTTGACACCGACATATGGCTTTATAGAATGCTTCATGTGCTTCACTTATATCATTTGAAGTTTGGATTGCCTGTTTCTCTTCACATAGAAAACCGCCATTTGTAGAATGCTCTTTTGCTTCACTTAAATTTGTTAGAGCGTGGGCATATCTTTTTTAGAAATAATTGAACTCTCTTGCTTCACTTATATCTATTTAGAGAGATGACATGAATTGGTCATTCACATGGTTAGTCATAAAATCCTACATAAACTTGTAGATCGCTGAATATGATATGTTTGATTCCTTGCAATAGTTTTGCGATATAAAGATGGTGATATTAGAGTCATGCTAGTGGGTAGTTGTGGAAATACTTGTGTTGAAGTTTGTGATTCCCGTAGCATGCACGTATGGTGAACCGTTGTGTAACGAAGTTGGAGCATGAGGTATTTATTGATTGTCTTCCTAATGAGTGGCGGTCAGGGATGAGCGATGGTATTTTCCTACCAATCTACCCCCCTAGGAGCATGTGCGTAGTACTTTGTTTTGATGACTAATATATTTTTGCAATAAGTATGTGAGTTCTTTATGACTAATGTTGATTCCATGGATTATACACACTCTCACCCTTCCATCATTGCTAGCCTCTTCTGTACCATGCATTGCCCTTTCTCACCTCGAGAGTTGGTGCAAACTTCGCCGGTGCATTCAAACCCCGTGATATGATACGCTCTATCACACATAAGCCTCCTTATATCTTCCTCAAAACAGCCACCATACCTACCTATCATGGCATTTCCATAGCCATTCCGAGATATATTGCCATGCAACTTCCATCATCATCATATACACGACTTGAGCATTAATTGTCATATTGCTTTGCATGATCGTAAGATAGCTAGCATGATGTTTTCATGGCTTGTCCGTTTTTGATATCATTGCTATGCTAGATCATTGCACATCCCGGTACGCCCCCGGAGGCATTCATATAGAGTCATATCTTTGTTCTAGATATTGAGTTGTAATATTGAGTTGTAAGTAAATAAAGTGTGATGATCATCATTATTAGAGCATTGCCCAAGTGAGGAAAGGATGAGGGAGACTATGATTCCCCCACAAGTCGGGATGAGACTCCGGACTTTATGAAAAAATAAAAGTGGCCAAAGAAGCCCCCCCCCAAAAAAAGATAGAGGCCAAAGAAGCCTACAAAAAAAGATTAAAAAAGAAGAAAAAGAAGAGAAAATAAAAAATGAGAGAAAAAGAGAGAAGGGGCAATGTTACTATCCATTTACCACACTTGTGCTTCAAAGTAGCATCATGTTCTTCATATAGAGAGTCTCTTGAGTTATCACTTTCATATACTAGTGGGAATTTTCATTATAGAACTTGGCTTGTATATTCCGATGATGGGCTTCCTCAAATGCCCGAGGCCTTCATGAGCAAGCAAGTTGGATGCACACCCACTTAGTTTCTAGTTTGAGCTTTCATACACTTATAGATCTTAGTGCATCCGTTGCATGGCAATCCCTACTCCTCGCATTGACATCAATTGATGGGCATCTCCATAGCCCGTTGATTAGCCCCGTCGATGTGAGACTTTCTCCTTCTTGTCTTCTAGACACAACCTCCACCATCATATTCTATTCCACCTATAGTGCTATGTCCATGGCTCACGCTCATGTATTGCGTGAAAGTTGAAAAGGTTTGAGAACATCAAAGTATGAAACAATTGCTTGGCTTGTCATCGGGGTCACTACAAAAAAATACACTTCCGTGATGATACGTGTTTGTCATAGTAGGTCGCGTTTTTTGTCATGCATGTACATCCATGACAAATTTATGACAGAATCAAGATAGTCATACCTGTGCTGTCGTAGAAGTGTTCCATGACATTACCAAAAATATCATCACGGAAGTGTCCACTTCCATGATGATAAATCGCGCGTCACAGAAGTGCTTTCATCAAGGGTGACGGACACGTGGCATCCACCGTAACGGAACACCGTTAAGCTATCGGGTCAGGTTTTGGATCCAATAACCCGTTAACAACCCCGACCAATGGGGATTTTCCACGTGTAAAATCATCATTGGCTGGAGGAAACACGTGTCGGCTCACCGTTGGGACAGATGTCATCCACTCATTGGACAAAAGGCGCCTATGATACATCAACACATGGCACGACCCAACAGAGGCCCATTGAGGGAGTCCTGGACTAGGGGGTGTCCGGACAGCTGGACTATCATCGTCAGTGGGACTCCAAGACTATGAAGATACAAGATTGAAGACTTCGTCCCATGTCCGGATGGGACTTTCCTTGGCGTGGAAGGCAAGCTTGGTGATACGGATATGTAGATATCCTACCATTGTAACCGACTCTGTGTAACCCTAGCCCTCTCTGATGTCTATATAAACCGGAGGGTTTTAGTCCGTAGGACAACACAACCATTACAACAATCATACCATAGGCTAGCTTCTAGGGTTTAGCCTCCTTGATCTCATGGTAGATCCACTCTTGTACTACCCATATCATCAATATCAATCAAGCAGGAGTAGGGTTTTACCTCCATCGAGAGGGCCCGAACCTAGGTAAAAACATCGTGTCCCTTGTCTCCTGTTACCATCCGCCTAGACGCATAGTTCGGGACCCCCTACCCGAGATCCGCCGGTTTTGACACCAACATTGGTGCTTTCATTGAGAGTTCCTCTGTGTCGTCACCGATAGGAAGGATGCCTCTTCCGTCTTCAAAGACGGTATCTTCGCCAAAGGAGCCTTGGCCACCGGCCAAACTATCCGACTGGGTGGTTTTCTCATGACCGCCTGTTCGGCCACCGCTTCGATGATGACCTCTCGGGTCATCCAAAGCAATCTTCACGCCAACTCGGAATTCACTGAGCAGCTGGATCCAACAGAGCTCTCGTCCGTAAACGAACTCTTGGATAGCATCGCCGCCCTGGGAGTCGCTACAGACTATAATCAGATTGGGCTTAAAACCGATCTGAGAGAGATTAACTCTCCCCAGGTTACCCACCACGTTGCGGTGGTAGAGGAACAACGCGGCGACTCTTCTCCTATATTGAAAACTAGTCATGTCCGGGCTTCCGAACCCTCCATGCCGGATTCCCACGGGGGGACGGACTTCGATCAAGCACTGAGCCTAAAGTCCGGCATCGGACCTGACTCGTTGGACAACGTCCAATGATCCAAGCTTCCAAATTCGGAAACTTCTCGGCCCTTGAGCCTCGAGATGGGTAGGATTCCAGACTTAATTCCACCCACCCACCCAGACACATGCGATCTATCCCAAATCCTATATTGAAACAGTACATCATTACTGGGCCAGATTCCTCCTGGTTATGGACAGGATAAAGGACTGCCGTGAGGAAAACGCAATTTCAATTTTCTGCAATAATTGCACGGACAAGGGAATTTTGAACGCCATCAGTTGTCGCGAAATTACATGCTTCGCCGATCTGGCGTCCATAGTACGAAAGTACTGTGCGATGGAGAGTTTCCGGAAAACCGAAACTAAGTTTTGGGACAATCCGGCCCCGAATACAACCCTAGTCTGAAGTAAAAGGGTGCATCACACTCAGGCAATAGGCACAAAAGCCAAAAAGCCAAAACCCCATAAAGGGCACGGAACCGTGCTGGAGGGATGGCTCAACGGACCCTGTAAAATTCACAATACAGAAGGCACCACTCCAACACATAGCCTTCGAGCATGTTGGATACTGCGGCAGGTGGCCAAAAGTGGCGAAGAGCTTCTAGCCCCGGAGAGCCACTCCAATAACACCAGTACGGTGTCAATAGTCTTCGAGACTTTCTCATCGAATGATATGCGGAAACGAACAATCCGCAGCCTCGCTGAAGTCTACCAAGTAGCAACAACAAATCCATGGAGCGACACGGCCATCACCTTCAACGCCAGCGATGAACCTAAGTTCAGAATAGCCCGAGCACCAGCCGCACTGGTCCTCAGTCCAATAGTGGATGGCTTTCGTCTTACAAAGGTACTCATGGATGGCGGCAGCGGACTAAACCTCATCTGCGAGGAAACTCTTCAAAAAATGGAAATAGACTGGAGCCGCATTGAGCGAAGCAGCACAACCTTTAGAGGAATAATCCCTAGTCGGGAAGCGCGCTGCATAGGAAAAATCACACTTGATGTGGTGTTCGGCTCGCCGGACAATTATAGGTCCGAACAGGTAACATTCCAAGTGGCCCCATTCAGCAGCAGATATCACGCTATATTATGACAAGAGGCATTCACAATTTTTCAAGCAATACCCCACTACGGGTACATGAAGCTTAAGATGCCCGGGCCTGGCGGAATAATCACTCTCGTTAGTGATCCGCACATAGCACTCCGCGCCAAAAACAAGACAGCCGCATTAGCCCTAGAGGCACTATCTGAAGCCCTAGCGGCGGAGGAACTTACTGCGCTGCGCTCTACGGTGAATAGGGACGATGTGATACTCGATAAGAGACCCAAGTCCACCTCTTTTAAACCAGCGGATGAAGTAGTCAAATTCCATGTCCATCCAACGGACCCAACAAAGACGGCCTCCATCGGGGCACAGTTGAACCCTGATGTAGATGCCGCACTGCGAGAATTCCTTCGGGAAAATTGGGACATCTTTGCCTGGCACCCTTCAAATATGCCAGGAATCCCACGCAGATTGGCAGAACACAGCCTAAACAACCTAAAAGGATTCAAGCCAGTCAAACAGGCTCTTCGGCGATTTTCCAAACCCAAAAGACAGGCAATGGGAGAAGAGCTAGCCAAATTACTGGAAGCCGGATTCATCAGAGACATCAAACATCCGGACTGGCTAGCAAACCTGGTAATGGTACCAAAGAAGGACAAATCCTGGCGCCTATGTGTCGATTTTAAAGACCTCAACAAGGCCTGCCCAAAGGATCCCTTCCCCCTTCCCCGCATCGACCAAATAATCGATGCTACTGCAGGGCACGACTCATTGTGCTTCCTCGACGCATACTCCGGCTACCATCAAATCAAGATGGCGGAGGCGGACCAAGCCGCAATAGCATTCATTACTCCATATGGGCCATTCTGCTTCAACATGATGCCCTTCGGACTCAAAAACACCGGCGCAACATATCAGCGCATGATTCAGACATGTCTGGCTACCCAGATCGGCAAAGCAGTAGAGGCATACGTAGACGACGTAGTCGTCAAAACCAGACACGTCGAAACTCTAGTAGACGATTTGAGGCTCACATTCGACAACCTCTGAGCATATGATATCAAGCTGAATCCAGAAACAATGTGTTTTCGGCGTACCAGCAGGAAAGCTCCTGGGCTTCATTGTATCCGGTAGAGGAATCGAAGCAAACCCAGCCAAGATCCGAGCTCTGCCACAGCTGGATATTCCAAAAGACCTCAAACAAATACAAAAATTGACTGGATGCATGGCGGCTCTAAGCCGCTTTATCTCCCGTCTGGGAGAAAAGGCATTGCCCCTCTACCACCTCCTCAGGCGCACCGAACACTTCGAGTGGACGGATGCTGCCACCGCCAGACTCGAAGAAATAAAAGCCATATTGGCAACAAATCCGGTCCTGGCCGCGCCTAAGCTAGGCGAACCAATGTTGTTATACATCGCGGCAACACACCAAGTAGTAAGCGCGGTGCTCGTCGTCGAACGAGAAACAGAAGGGCATAAATTCCCTCTTCAAAAACCAGTGTACTACGTATCCACTATCTTAACCCCCTGCAAGTCCCGTTACCCGCACTATCAGAAGATAGCATACGCAGTGTTCATGGCATCCCGGAAGCTCCGACACTACTTTCAAGAGTGTTCGATAATAGTGGCCTCCGAAGTGCCCCTCAACGACATCATAAACAACCGCGATGCAACGGGCAGGATTGCAAAATGGGCCATTGAGCTCTTACCATTCGATATAACTTACAAACCTCGGCGAGCCATAAAGTCACAAGTCTTGGCTGACTTTGTCGCTGAATGGACTGAAGCCGAACCCCCTAAAGAGTACGGCGCATACTCCAATTGGACTATGCATTTCGACGGCTCCAAAATGTTGGCCGGCTTGGGGGCTGGCGTCGTATTGACGTCCCCAACCGGGGATACAGTCCAATACGTACTTCAGATAATGTACACGGACTCCAACAATGCAGCCGAATATGAGTCCCTCCTACATGGCCTCCGGATGGCAATCTCCATGGGCATTCAACGCCTCGAGGTGCGCGGGGACTCAAACCTCGCAATATCCCAAGTAAACGGAGACTTTGATGCCAAAGATCCGAAGATGGCAGCCTATCATAACGCTGTCCTAAAAATGTCAGCCCGGTTCGAAGGACTTGAATTCCACCACGTAGCCCGGGATAATAACCAAGCAGCCGACGTATTGGCACTCATCGGTGCGAAACGTGACGCGGTCCCTCCAAACATCTTCCTGGAACGGCTCTTTAAGCCATCCGTGCTATGGGAAGAGGAGTCCGGAAATAACAACCCGGAAGCAGCCGCACCACCCAACACAGAACAACCTGACATAATCGGCAACCCAGCCGATGAAATAACGCCTTCAGCCCACGAAATAATGGCAGTAATTGCCCCGTGGATAGAACCATTCCTAGCCTACCTAATTAGGCAGGAGCTTCTCGAAGACCAAAATGAGGCCCGCTGCATAGCTCGGCGATCTAAAGCCTACAAGGTACACGAGAGAGAACTGTATAAGAAAAGCACAACCGGAGTCCTTCAAAGGTGTATCTCCGAAGAGGAAGGGCGAAACCTTCTGGCTGAAATTCATGCCGGACTAGGCGGACACCACGCCGCAGCTCGGGCCCTTGTAGGCAAGGCCTTCCGTACAGGATTTTATTGGCCGACGGCCCGGGCAGATGCTCAGGACTTAGTCCAAAGATGCGTCGGTTGTCAGCTCTTTGCTAATCAGAGCCATATGCCACCCACCGCCCTCAAAACTATACCCATTACCTGGCCGTTCGCGGTCTGGGGGTTTGACATGGTCGGACCCCTTAAAGGGGGAACCCACAAGCAAAGGTACCTATTGGTCATGGTGGACAAATTCACCAAATGGATAGAGACCAAGCCAGTTAAAACGGCAGAGTCCGGACCAGTGATAGACTTTATATCCGGGGTAGTAAACCGTTATGGTGTCCCCCATAGCATCATTACCGATAACGGCACGAACTTCACGGCCGACGAGGTTAAATCATGGTGCAAAAATATGGGCATCAAGCTCGATTATGCTTCAGTCTATCATCCTCAAACCAACGGTCAAGTGGAACGAGCAAATGGTCTAATAATGAGCGGCATCAAACCCAGACTAGTGCGGTCCCTTACGAAATCTGACACGCACTGGGTAGAGGAGCTCGACTCCGTACTCTGGGGGCTGCGGACAACGCCCAACCATACTACCGGATTCACACCATTCTTTATGGTGTACGGCGCAGAGGCAGTTTTGCCCTGCGACATCATTCATGACTCACCTCGAGTGCGGATGTATGAAGAAAGAGAAGCCGAGCTGGATCGGCAGGATAGCTTGGACGCATTGGAGGAAGAACACAACGTCGCCAAGGCTCGTTCCGCATTCTATCAGCAGCAGGCTCGAAGATATCAAAGCAGAGATGTACGGGCTAAGACTTACAATGTTGGCTTACTAGTTCTACGCCTGCCGGACAAGAAAAAGGGCAAGCTCAAACCCAAATGGGAAGGTCCCTTCATTATCGATCAAGTCCTGACCGGCGGAGCGTACCGTCTGCGAAATGCGTCGGACAACCGACTCGAGCCGAACCCATGGAACGCAGCCTGCCTCCGAAGATTCTATGCCTAGTGCCGGACTAAGAGTTCGTCTCCTTCCCCCGTCCAAATTTTTTACATTTCAGCTGTCTTTTTGTTTCTCTTTTTTCTCTCACCCTTTTCATAAAAGCCCTTAAAGGCCTACTTGCGCATTGTTCGCACACACTCGATGTGCCATACGCACTCATTATACCTGGGGGCTTCCTTACCAGAAGCTTACTTATAAGGGCTTCATGCCCAGAACATGTGTCAAACTTCCACATGTACCTTTTATTCACCATTATATGCATCGGTATGACTTAAGTTTTGGCCAAGCTGGGTTGCCTGGCTCCTATGCTTACCCCTACGTTCCCAATTGTTCGGCTAGGAGGTAAAGGGAGCACCTCTGCAATTGTTACTGCCGGGTCAGCCGGATGTGTACCTCAGACTGGGTGAAGCCGAAAGCTAGCGTTCTTAAGGGAATATTCGGTCGGTGACTTGAAAGATGATTTTTTACCTATTTATTTATCTGCCCCCAGATGTTTTACTGCTCTTTTCGCAGTCCGGAATGCACTTTAGGGCATGCATCCTAGGGAAAGGAACCCTTAACGGAACTATTCTCCCTGGAAGATGTTTCTTACTAACCATGTAATATAACATAACTAGTTGGGCACTTGTCTGATAAAGCACTAATGACCCTTACGCCTGGTCTCCATGCATGCCCCGGTTGTTTCTTAACCGAGAAGGTATTAGGACACACTCCGGACTCTAGGGTCCCAAGGTTGAAGCGAAAAGGTCGGCAAAGACAAACGATCTACAATCCGGCTAGAAGGCATTTTACATGTCATTTTAAATACATTGTCAAATCGACTAACTGTATTCCTCCTCAATCCTGTCTAACAGGCTGTCTAATTTACAGTCCCGTTGGGAATATTTAGCGGCCAACTCTACTTGGCCGTACACTAAACTCACAGGGATCTCCTTCCCGTCGGGCCCCACAGGTCCGACCTCGGCCATGTGGTTGGGATCCGCCTTCTTGTACCGCGTCTTCACCATGGCCCAGGCCTCCCTGGCAGCTTGGCGGCAGGCCGAAATCTTCCATAAACGGAAGCCCTGCCGCGCTCCCTGAAGCTTCTCCGCAAGCTCTCCAAGGCCCTCGGGCAGGGAGAGGGACGGCCATAAAGCCTGGACGACGCCGCTCATCGCCTGCCGAACTCGTTCGAGCAGTTGCACTAGCTCGGGAAGTTGATCACCCGTTGATACGGGCATCTCCTCTGCAGGGCGACCTGTGAGCACACCTACAGACATATTTCTGTCAATTGACTTCATCGCTGATCTCTTCTTTTCAAAGGAGTTCACTCAAGCACTTACTATAGATGCCGCGACAAAGCCGCTGATTCTCCTTTACGGAGCCAGACAGCTCGGCCCGAACACCTTTCAGCTCCTCTCCAAGCTGGGCGTGGGCATCCTGGAGCTTGTTCCTCTCCTGCTGCACCTTCGTCAGCACCCTCTCGCCGGCCTTCAGCTGGCGCAGTAGTTGTTGCTTGTCCGGATCCAATCCGGCAACATCTGCAATATCATTGTCAGACTCACAAGCACGCCGCACACCGCTTATCTTTTTAAAATAATGTGTTACCAGGAGGGGTCTCTGTGTTTCCTCCTGCGGCACCAAGTGCGGCCTCAAGTTGGGCCTTGCACTCTTCTAGCTCCTGGGACAATTGGGTATTCTTCCCCGAAAGATCCTGCATATAAAATGATCCTTAAATCAGTTACTCTAACTACTTTAAGTCTCGGGGGCTACTGGCATATACAACTATTAAAATCTCTTACCCGTATGTCCTTTACATACTGCTCCACAGCTCTGGTCAAACCATCTTGAGCAGCACGGAGGTGCGTGTCCCCCGTGTTAAAGGCATTCAACGCCTCGGGGGAGAAGCACGCGTCACAAAAAACTGTCCGGGGGCGCCTATGGTTCATGGCGCTCTCCACCTCAGACCTGGTGGCGGACAGTCTGTCGGCATCCTCCGTTGGAGGAGTATCCGGCTCGCTCCTTGCGCTCGCCTCCCCCTCCAGACCAGGCGTTGGAGCCGGGCTGGCAGAAGCTGGGTTGGCAACTCCTACGCCCACAGTCCGGCGGGCGCTCTTTCTCCTGCAAAGGTCATGAGCATTCAAACACTTCCTAGGAACTTTGTCCTAAAATACAACCGCGAACTATACCGTTGCGGCGACGTTTCGCTCCGTGCCGCACTCCTCTTCCGCCTGCTGGGCTGGACTGACACTTGTTGGCCGGTCGCCGCGGGTTCGGCTTCCTGCCTTGAAGGTACCTCCTGCGAGACACCATTGTATACGGTGGTCAGAAATACGCAAGGACGGAAACAATGGTGTCAGGACTTCGGTCACAATCACCTGGGGAGCCGGAGATAGGCCGGGGTAATCAGCCGTAATGGCGACTAGAGCATTATCCATGCTGAGCTGGTGAAACACCCCGTCAATTAGCTCCACCTTTATATCCGGATCCTCTTCGAAGGACGGATCAAGGGATCTTTCCGGATCCTCGGGCTGTGGAGCCGGGCTATGTATGCTCTCCACAGTCCGGCGCAGGTCCTGCGTAAAAACCATAAAGTAAGGTACTTAACTTTGAAAGCGTGGGCCGGATAAATGAACGTCCGCTTACCCAGCTTCGAGGGTTGTTCATGGAGAACCCATTCAATGGGCTCGTCTGGGGGAAGTCCTCCTTCTCCCCTTTGTACAGGCCGGACAGGATCTTCACCAGGTCTTCGGCCTATCCCGGCCCTTGGTGGCCGTGACGAGTGGCATCATTCTCCCCGTTGAAATCCCACATGGTGTGGCCCCTGTATTGCAGCGGCTGCACCCCTCGCATAATGCACGTGGCCATGACTCCGATCATGGTCAGTCCGGAATGGGCCAGTAACCTTATCCGGCCCATCAAATAATGGACGCTCTTGTCTTCCTCCAGCCGGGGGCTCTGCGGACGCCAACTCAGGCGTTTCTTCAGAGGAGCATTGCTGAACTCCGGGAGGCCGATCCGAACAGGGTCCGGCAGTGGAGCGTCTTCTATGTAAAACCATTCGGAAGGCCAGTCTTCGGACGCCTTCTTAGGGGTTCCGGATGGATATCCGGTCCCGACGATGCGCCATATTTCGGCACCGCGCACTTGATATATGGACCCCTCATGAGAGCGGGGTACTAGGCAAAATAACCTCTTCCACAGCGCAAAATGGGGCTCGATGCCCAGAAATAGCTCGCAAAGAGCTACGAAGCCCGCTATATGCAGAATCGAGGTGGGTGAGGGAGTCCTGGACTAGGGGGTGTCCGGACAGCCGGACTATCATCGTCAGCCAGACTCCAAGACTATGAAGATACAAGATTGAAGACTTCGTCCCGTGTCCGTATGGGACTTTCCTTGGCGTGGAAGGAAAGCTTGGCGATACGGATATGTAGATCTCCTACCATTGTAACCGACTCTGTGTAACCCTAACCCTCTCCAGTGTCTATATAAACTGGAGGGTTTTAGTCCATAGGACGAACAACCATTACAACAATCATACCATAGGCTAGCTTCTAGGGTTTAACCTCCTTGATCTCGTGGTAGATCCACTCTTGTACTACCCATATCATCAATATCAATCAAGCAGGAGTAGGGTTTTACGTCCATCGAGAGGGCCCGAACCTGGGTAAAAACATCGTGTCCCTTGTCACCTGTTACCATCCGCCTAGACGCATAGTTCGGGACCCCCTACCCGAGATCCGCCGGTTTTGACACCGACATTGGTGCTTTCATTGAGAGTTCCTCTGTGTCGTCACCGATAGGCTTGATGGCTTATTCAATCAACAACAACGCCGTCCAGGGTGAGACTTTTCTCCCCGGATAGATCTTCGTATTCGGCGGCTTCGCACTGCGGGCCAATTCAATTGGCCATCTGGAGCAGATCGAAAGCTACGCCCCTGGCCATCAGGTCAGATTTGGAAGCCTAAACATCATGGCGGATAACCGCGGAGACTTGATCTTCGATGGATCCGAGCCGCAGCCGAGCGTGCCGCACTGTCACGATGGGCATGACCTAACTCTGCCGCCGGACAGTACCTTGGAGGCCGCACACGAATCCGCTCTGACCCGTAGTCTGGAGCCGATTGCGCAGATCGAGGACGGGTGGCTGGACACCGCCTCGGGAGCTGCAACTTCCACGGCGTTGGAGCCGGACCTCGTCCCTTGTAAAGCTCATGACTCCGAGGTGCCGGACTCCCTGCTGGACTCCGAACCTCCCGCGCCCCTACCAATCGAATCCGATTGGGCACCGATCATGGAGTTCACCGATGCGGACATCTTTCAGCACTCACCCTTTGGCGACATTCTAAATTCGCTAAAACATCTCTCGCTATCCGGAGAGCCCTGGTCGGATTACGGCCAGGATGGTTGGGATGCGGACGACGAAGAAATTCAAATCCCACCCACCACCCACTTTGTAGCCACTGTCGATGATCTAACCGACATGCTAGACTACGACTCCGAAAACATTGACGGTGTGGATGACGATGCCGGAGACGATCAAGAACCAGCGCTCCCTAAGCACTGGAAGACCACCCCAACACATGACATATATATGGTGAATACACCAAAAGGAAGCGATAACGAGGAACAACGGGGCGCGGCAAAGGATAATCCCGCCGATAAACAACCAAAACGGCGACCCAGACGCCGCCCTAAGCCCCGCCTCGACAAAAACAGCATTCCTAATGACCCAGCAATAGAGCAGGGCAAACCAGTGGACGACGAACATGCAACTTAGCAACCGTCCGAACAGGACGAATGGGATAATCAATCCATGCCCGGCGAAACCAAGAGTGCGGACGACCTCACGCCGGACACACCACCGGAGCATAAGAACCTTCACAAAAGACTCGTCGCCACCGCAAGAAGCTTGAAGAAGGAAAAACGGAAGCTCAAAACAGCGGAAGACATACTCAGAATGAGGTGGAGCAAAGTACTCAAGACCGCAGACAAATATGGCAATGGCCATCAAACAAAGAGCTACCGAAGTGCAAGCTGCTGCCAGAATTTGACGATGAAGCCATAGAGCCCCTACAGTCAAAAAACAAAGAGGCCGCATGGCCGGATAGACGGCCAGATGACAGGCCAAAAGCGACAAGCGGCGCCGCACTCAAGCCGACTCATCACCCTGGTAAAACAGATGGCCCAGCCAGGTCCGTTTACGGGCCAAAGAAGAGGGCCCCAGGAAGCAACACAACACGCCAAGCGTTCGAAGACAGCTGCACACCCAAATACAGGGGCGCCGCACACCCACTATGTTTTACCGATGAGGTGCTGGATCATGAATTTCCAGCAGGATTCAAACCCATAAACATAGAGGCATACGACGGAGCAACAGACCCTGGAGTCTGGATAGAGGATTACATACTACACATACACATGGCTAGAGGAGATGATCTCCACGCCATAAAATATCTATCCCTCAAGCTCAAAGGGCCAGCTCGGCATTGGCTCAAAAGCCTCCCAGAAAACACTATTGGAAGTTGGGAAGAGCTTGAGGACGCGTTTAGAGCAAATTTTCAAGGGACTTATGTCCGCCCTCCGGATGCAGATGATCTAAGTCATATAACTCAACAGCCCGGAGAGTCAGCGCGCAAATTCTGGAACAGGTTCCTTACCAAAAAGAACCAAATAGTCGACTGTCCGGACGCTGAAGCCTTAGCAGCTTTTAAACACAACGTCCGCGACGAATGGCTCGCCAGACACCTCGGCCAAGAGAAGCCAAGGACAATGGCTGCGCTAACAAGCCTCATGACCCACTTTTGCACGGGGGAAGACAGCTGGCTAGCAAGATGCAGCACCAGCGACCCGAGTACATCCGAGATTAGAGATGAAAACGGAAAATCACGGCGCAGAAAGGATCAGTGCCGGAATAAAGAAAAAACCCAAAGAATACGGCGGTCAACGCCGGATTCAAAAGCTCGCGGCTAAACAATAAAACACTACCTCTTAAGGACAACAGTGATGAACTATCCAACTTAAACAAAATTTTGGATCGGATATGTCAAATCCACAGTACCTCCGGAAGGCCTGCAAACCACACCCACCAAGATTGTTGGGTTTTTAAATAGTCCGGCAGACTCAACGCCGAACACAAGGGGCTCGACACGCCAACCGAGGACGATGACGAACCCCACCAGCAGAGCACTGGAAAACAAAAGACTTTCCCACAAGAAGTCAAAGCAGTAAACTCACTTCATGTGATAGTACGGAAAAACAATGCGGCACCCGCTAAGATAGGCGCCGCACGGTCCACCCTAGCGGAACCTCGAGATTGGATGTCAAAACCAATCACTTTTGACCACCTGGATTATTCCAGAAGCATTCGAAACGCAGGATGGACTGCTCTGATATTGGATCCTATAATCGACGGACTACGATTTACACAAGTCCTGATGGACGGTGGCAGCGATTTAAACCTGCTATATCCGAACACAATCCGCAAGTTGGGGATAGACCTTACTAAAATTCGATATAGCCGCACTTCCTTTAAAGGAGTGACGCCAGGCCCTTACGCCAAGTGCACAGGCTCCTTATTACTAGAAGTTGTGTTCGGGTCACCGGACAACTTCCGACGCGAAAAGCTAATCTTTCATGTCGCCCCATTCAAAAGTAGCTATCAAGCACTATTGGGACGTGAAGCTTTTGCCCGCTTTAACGCAATACCACATTACGCGTCTCTTACACTTAAAATGCCCGGTCCACGTGGCATCATTTCATTGAGAGGGTCATTCAAAGACCCCGGACACGGCTAGACGAGTCCGGCATAAATAAGCTAGGGGCTCCCTAGCCGCACACCCCTTCACAAGGGACTGTGCATATAAGCAACAATGAGCTAATATAGGCTCAGCTTTATTAATTTATTAATATTTCAATTTTTTATGCACTTTCCGCATGATTTCTTTTCAAACTAAGTTCCTCTCTTTTTACAGATGAATAACATGCACGCCCGACCAGGATAACGACACAACGGAGACACAGGCGCAGACGTGCAGTAGGGACCCGTTGAAAGGATTCTTTTCAGATTAAGACCCTGCGTAAACCTTTTTTACTGTCTCTTGTTTCTATAATCCCCTGGTTTTTCATGATAACCAGAGAGGAGACTGACGTTTTGGCATTGGCCGCGTTAGAGGAACTTGCCCGTACCTGGACACTAGGGGCTTAGGGCATTATTCCGCCCGTTATTATAAAGACTGAACACCTCAGGGAGTGTTCCGCGTCTCAAGTTAGGCCTTATATGCATCAGCTCCGAATCATGTCTTTGGTCAAATGTTGGGTTTGCCCGGCTCCTGTGTTTTGCTGCCTTACGTTCCGTATCATCGGCTAACGCGGCACCAGGAGAACTACTGCGATTGTGCCCCAGTTCGGCTGGGCGAGCACCTCAATAGAGAAAGCCGAAAACTGACTGTCATGATACAGCGAGAGACTGGTCAACCACTCGATCGACCACCGGAATGTTTAGAATTCCTCCGCTTTGACGAAGGACCGTTTCCCGGTCAGGCACATACGCGCCCCGAATTCGGAGAGCGCGGTGCCCCCAGGGGCTATATCGTAGCCCCACCCTCGAACTCCAATGGCTAAGTGAAAGTGATAAAGCATTATAGTCCGGTTGCCTCGTTTGCTACGCTACCACCTCCTTAACAGGACCGAGACGTCGGATTAAGTGTGAAAATGCGCTATTTTTGCGAACACCCCCGCACCTTGTGCGTGGGGGCTGAAGCCGACGACTGCCATCTTTCAGGTTATACACACGTGTACATAAACGGCCGCATAGGAGATATTTCAATGCTTGAAACGCACAAGTTTAAAAAAGCGCCTACATCATAAACATTGTTTTACAAAATAAAACGTTCATTTGAACGTGACATTTTTTGAGCACTGCGACTCTATTACACGAGCACCACGCAGAACTTCCCCAAAATAGTGCTCGGCGGGTAATCGGCTCTCGTCTGAACCCTGGGTCGCAACAGCGGTGGCATCCATCTCTGTCCAATGTGTCTTCACACGGGCGAGTGCCATCCATGCACCCTCTATGCAGGCCGACCGCTTCATCGCCTTGATATGCGGCACCGCCCCAAGAAATTGCTGCAATAACCCAAAATAGCTCTTCGGCTTGGGCCTATCCGTCCAGACATGAGTCACGATATCCGTCATGGCAAGCCTGGACAACCTATTCAGCTCAGCCCATTCGGCCAACCGGTTGGTCAGCTGAAGTGAACATTCCGGACTATGGAATTGAGACCAAAACAGCTCTTCCGTCTTGTGATCCTTCTGGCTCCGGAAGTGCACAACGGCATCCGCCGCACTTGCCGCTAAGTCCATATAAGGATCCTCCGAACCCCACAACTGGCCTAGTTGAGCATACTTAGGATCCATAAACCTTCGGCGCAGCAGAAAGGGCTTGCCAGCCATAATGTCTCCGGCTTGGCGCAGCTCCTCCTTTATAGCCCGCATTGTAGAACGGGCGTCCTTGGCTTCGGCGGTGGCCTTCCCCAGGTCTTCTCGCTCCGATAGGCGCTCCTTTTCAAGAGCCTCATTATGGTCGGTAGCATCTTTTAACTTCACGGCCATTTCTGCCATCTCTTCCCTGCTTCGGCAGTGCGCAGCCCTTTCGGCTTCTAACTCCTCGGCCGCCCTCGAGGCCGCCGCATTACTCCTTCTGGCTTGCTCCTTGGCTTGAGCAAGTTCGGCCTGAAGGCTCTCCACAGCAGAAGCACCATCTGCGTCAAGCACAAATATTATAAGAGATGGGCTTCGGCTCCCTTACTAGGTGACTGCGGAGAAAAAACTTACCTTGCGATTCGTCAACTCGCCTGTTGATTAGCGCGATGTCCGCATCCGCAACGTCGAGTTGCCACTTTAGTTCAGCAGTTCCATCAGTCCGGCTGGCCCCCGGACGATCCGCCACCTGCATAGGAACGACGAAGATTGAAACCTGCGATTTTGATCTGCGGCACGCTGTCGCTTTCGACAACCTACCGAGTCTCAGGGGCTACTATCTATACAGGGCGCACTTCTATGTGCAAAACTGTCAAAAGGTGTGTCATTTTTACGTACCTCAAACCCCGCCAGCAAACTCCTGACGGCATTATGCAATCCGCTTTCGGCGGACGAAATCCTTCCAATCACCATACTCATCAACGCATGGTGATCTTCTGAGATGGACGCCCTCTCAAGCAGATCCTTCAGCTCCCCCGGCCGAACACCAGTCGGCGCCGAATTCTTTGGCTCTGCCGGGCTCGGGGATACCCTCTGTGATGACACTTCAGGCTCGTCCGCCCTATCCGACGGCGCAGCAGACGGAGGCGTCTCGCTCTCCATCATCTCCGGACGAAGGTCCCCCGAAGACGAGCTCATCTGAGAAGGTCGAAGATCCGAACTACAGGGTAAAAACTTCGATTATCCTCAGAAGCACAAATAGGGATGTCTCTTATTACTGAACTCCCTTTTTTCTACTTACGGCTTGCTGGAGGGCTGATCCTTTAGGGGAGACTGTGCGGCCGGGGCCTCCCCGGACGCAGGACCCTCTAGCAAAGATTTTTTCCCCCGCTTAGGGGCTTTGGCCTCCGGGTCTTCGGAGGCGGTCCTCTTCTCCCCCTGGAGGGAGGGATTCTCGATCCCCCCTCTTTCAAGAGCCTCCTTGGGTGAGGCGGTAGCTCCTCTATTTTCCCCCTCGCCTTCCTCTGAAGGCGCAACCTCCAGCATCCTGACCAGCACGGGATCCGGCGCGGTCTTTGGGAGGGGGGCTGGACACCGTATCAGTTTCGCTTGCGCTATCCACTCCTGTTTAGAAGGACATCGGTCAAAAGGCGAATCATGGAAAGGCAAATAAACGGTATGTCCGGACTCGGAGCTACTTACTTGTGTATCCGGCGATTGCAACTTAGGCCGGCGTCCTCGGTCAATTCTGGACACGCCACTCGTGGTCCGAAGAATAATTTGTACATCTCCACGGGTGTCATACCCATGAAGTGTTGAAGAATCCGTGGTCCCTCCGGATTAAACTCCCACAGCCGGAGAGGGCAGCGTTTGCAGGGCAGGAGACGCCTAATCAGCATGACCTGCATTACCACTACCAGATCGATCTCCCTCGCTTGGAGGTCTCGAATCCGGCCCTGCAGTAGGGGCACGTCCTTTGGCGGCCCCCAGTTGAGCCCTTGGTTGACCCATGACATCAACCGTCGTGGAGGTCCCGAGCGGAATAAGGGTGGCGACTTCTGCCTACTGCCCTTCGGAGCGGTGATATAGAACCACTCCCGCTGCCACAAGCCGAGCTCCTCTTGGAAGGAGCCCTCGGGCCACGGGGCATCGGCCCTCCTGCTTACGGCCGCCCCGCCGCACTCTGCTTGACGCCCCCCGATCATCTTTGGCTCCACATTGAAGGTCTTCAGCCATAGGCCGAAGTGGGGGGTGACACGGAGGAAGGCTTCGCAGACGACAATAAATGCGGAAATATGGAGGATGGACTCCGGAGCCAAGTCGTGGAATTCCAACCCATAGTAGAACATGAGCCCTCTCACAAAAGGATCCGTCGGGAAGCCTAAACCCGACGGAGGTGGGATACAAAGACGACATACTCGCCGGGCTCGGGGGTGGGGATGGCCTGCCCTTCGACGGGCAACCTGTGCGAAATCTCGTAAGACAGGTACTTGCCTCTCGCAGCTTTAGCACGTCCTCCTCCGTGATGGAGGATGGCATCCACCGGCCCTGAAGGTCGGAGCCGGACATTGTTGAAGGTCCGAAGCGCTCGAATCTGGGGCTCTGGGTGTTGGAACTTGGAGCAAGGAGAAGATTCGATGGGGGATTGAGGAAAAGAAATGAGCCTTGGTCCTATTATAAAGAGGGAGAATACCAAGAGCTGTCTCCATGACCGTTCGGAACTCGCCTTCGATAGAGGAGGCGTGGCGACGGGCGCGGTTGGGTTACCCACGTCCGTATTGATGAGAATCCCGGAATAAGGGGAACATGATCTCTGCTTCGACAAGACGTGCCAAGGAAACCGCTTCGCTAAACGCCCTGAGGTGGTATAATAAAAAACGATTCAAGCAAAGGCTTGGTAGTTGTGTGACGTCATGCCGCAAAATACGTCGGCAGATTGAACTTGTGTACATATTATTCTCTCTACGGTGGAATGTGGAATTTATTTTGCAGAGCCGAACACTATCCTGGTGTTCACAATCTTCTATGAATTATTCGGAGGAGGAACCCGCCTTGCAATGCCGAACAATATGCGCGCCGGACTCATCGTCATTGAAGCCTGGTTCAGGGGCTACTGAGGGAGTCCTGGACTAGGGGGTGTCCGGACAGCCGGACTATCATCGTTAGTCGGACTCCAAGACTATGAAGATACAAGATTGAAGACTTCGTCCCGTGTCCGGATGGGACTTTCCTTGGCGTGGAAGGCAAGCTTGGCGATACGGATATGTAGATCTCCTACCATTGTAACCGACTCTGTGTAACCCTAGCCCTCTCCGGTGTCTATATAAACCGGAGGGTTTTAGTCCGTAGGACAACACAACCATTACAACAATCATACCATAGGCTAGCTTCTAGGGTTTAGCCTCCTTGATCTCGTGGTAGATCCACTCTTGTACTACCCATATCATCAATATCAATCAAGCAGGAGTAGGGTTTTACCTCCATCGAGAGGGCCCGAACCTGGGTAAAAACATCGTGTCCCTTGTCTCCTGTTACCATCCGCCTAGACGCACAGTTCGGGACCCCCTACCGAAGATCCGCCGGTTTTGACACCGACACCCATTCCTGTGAAAAGGCCAACCCATTTGACTTGGTCAAAAGGTGGCAGGCCGGCCCATGTAAAGCCTGTTAACGGCCTGTTCGCATATAGCCCATTTACAGCCCGCTAACCCAAGGCCTGTTACGCCCTATCCGAATTAGGCCACCCAATATGATTCCAGCCCGTTTTTCGGCCCATATGAGGCCCTATGTAACTCTTGGCCTATTAACGGCCCGTGGTGAAACTGGCCCGTAATGAACAGTGTATTACTTTACACCCATTAACGGCCCGTGGTGAAACTGGCCCGTAATGAATAGTGTATCACTTTATACCCATTAAGGGCCCGTTATTCCGTTGGGCCGTTTCCAGCCCATGTTATCTTTCGGCCTTCTCAGAGCCCATTTATTCTTGGGCTCATTTCCAGCATTCGTTTACTTACGGCCCATTACTGTCATTTTCTGCTTATGGGCCAAATTCAGCCTGTGGTTACAGTCGGCCCGTTTGTGGTCCGTTAACACGTTGGGCCGTTTTCATAGCGTCATGAAATACGGCCTATTAACGATGGCCCATTATGGTCGGCCCATGAACGGACGATTCCAACTATAGCCCGTTTACGGCCATAATGCGACCTGTTATTGGCCCATGTTTGGCCAATCGATCATACTGCCCGTATAAGGGCCATTGATGATACAACCCGTAGAAGGCCCATTGTTTCTGCAGGCCGTAGAAGGCCCATTGTTTCTACGGCCCATGGAAGGCCCACTGACTACAAGCAAACAAATAAACAAGACAACAAGGAAATAAATAAGCAAGCAACTTACACTAGGCTATCACGTCTATTACACATATTACATCCACTGGGCATCAAAGTTCGCCACCAGTGCAAATATAGGGAACACAGCAGCATATAAACGCCGCAGCAAAACAAGTCCAGAACTGAAACCACTTCAGAAGAGCTCAAGAAACAATATCCTGGGTACCCATAATGCTGGGAAGATGCTTAGCAAGCTTATTAACTTTCTCTTGTTTGGCGCTTAAGTCCTCCAGCGCCTACTGTTGCACCAAAAAGTATGCATCTAAATTCTGTAGGGACTTCCTCAGTCCTTCGGCTTCCTGTCGCATAACATCTGATCGATGTCTTTCAACTTGAAGTTGAGACTCAAGAAGCCGAACTGATTCAGGCAACGAGTTCGAAGAGCTAGTGCCAGAAGTGGTAGCGAGTAACTCGAACACTACATCAAGACAGGACTTTGGGGTTGTCTCAGTGTCCTCAATATAGTTTTTATCAGCTTTCTTGGAGACCAACAGGGATGTCTCACTATCTTGAACCTTATCTGCATTACTTCCTTTACCATTGCATAACAGGGTACTCTTCTCCAATATTTTATCCGCATTCTAAAAGAGAAACAAACAAACACATCTCAGGTTTACAATGTAGTATATGAAACTCATTTTGGTAAACCAGTTCAGTAGTAAGGTGGACAGGATAACAGCATGAAACAAACATATATCTATGTAGAATGGTCACTGTATGGTCTATATCATTCTAGTTTATGTTGCCAAATCAAGATAGATACAGTTCGAATCATATCTATTTAAGACAAAGCAGCATAGACATAATATAAGTGTGGGAAACTACACAGCAATAACAACACTTGTAATGTGCATGGCATGAGAACATAACTGTTTATTCAATTGAAACTGAAATCAACATAGAGCAAGTTACAACAGCAAACAGCCAAACACGTTGAAGAAACAGGTTTAAAACATACCTGTTGCGCCATTGGAGTTTCAATTGCATCCTTCAAATTTGAAATTGGTTGGTATCAGTAAATACAGTGATGCAAGAGCAAAGTAGTATGAACCATAGCTACGGAACCTGACCTGAGAACAATTCTTCTTCTTCTTTAAGCATTGACTTCGGGTTCGGAGTGGTGGTGCTCGTGATTTGGGCACTGCAGTTGCCTTACTAACTGCTCGTGTTTGGGTGCTCTGTGGTGGAGATGGTGCTGTGTCAACGGGAACTGGGTGTCTATCTGCTGGGGTTGGGTTAGAAGGGGTGTAGCTGGTTCTCTGTCCAACTGGGTAGGCGTACAATCTGCATGAGTGTGGGTTATGTGTGGTGGGGCTGGTTCTTGGGCAAGTACAACCGTGGTTCTATCTGCATCGACAGGTAGCACGATCTTTTCTGAAGACCGTGTTTTTACTCCCACAGATACTGCCATCACTCCCTCCAATTGAAATGGTTGATAAACAAGAAAAGTAATTGAATGTACAGACATTGTAAGATAGATAGGTGCAATGGATAGTAGGGAAGAAAACAGGGCATGAAATAATTCACATTTATGTTGTCTAAGCAAACAGAATAGCAGGACATAATTTCACATATATGATGGTTAATTAAACAGGATAGCATGACACAATTTCACATGTATGATGGCTAACTAAACAGGATAGAATGACATACTTCAAAATATGATGACTATGTAAACAGGATGACATGATATAACTATACGATGTGTCTATTAAAGTGGTTGGCATGCCATAAATCACAAACATGTCGTCGATGGAAACATGATGGCATGATATAATTCACGGATAGAATGACATAATTTAAAATATGATGACTATGTAAACAGGATGAGATGATATAACTATATTATGTCTTTAGAAAATGGGTTGGCATGCCATAATTCAGATACATGCTGTCTATGTAAACATCATGGCATGACATAATTCGAATATATGATTTATATACTAAGGAAGTGAGCAGAGGGCAATTGCATATATGATGTGTCAACTAAGGAGATCGCATTCAATATTGTGTATATGATGTAAAAAATAAGAATTGCAATACAACATATGCATTATATGAGTAATATAACCCTGCCAAGTTTGAGCATACACCTCAGGGGGATAATAGGACTGGTCATCTGCCTCTAAATCCTCCTCTGAAGAGCTATCTGTAACCAGCAAGATATCTGCTTCAGCAGGTAGCATTGTTTGCTCTAAAGACCTTGTTTTCTGTCAGGACCCCGACTCGATGTCACATCAATCTAGCTTGTAACACCTCATATCACTTTGCGGCCTCACGCACGGTATCCCCACGGGTGTCGCCTTACCTTTTCCCGGGACCGTTTGCGCCTTTTGGCTCACGTATATGATAGTGTCGCTAGCATCCATATGATAAGGAGCCCGGGCTGACATGACTAGTTGTAAACCCAAAGTGGCATAGACTTACAGGGACAAGCATCCATGACCCAGCTTCGAACGTGTCGGTCATCAACAAGTGGGTCCGGGCTGTAGCACTGGGCTAGCAGGACTCCGGTAAACCAGGCTGTAGCGGGCTAACAGGACTCCGGTACTCAATGCGTGACATTTCCCCGAGGGGACAGACACAGGAACGAAGAAGGACACATGCCGGCTAGCCTAAGTGTTCCAGAGCAGTAGCAAGCTACCATGGCTCAGCGATAACACTAGGAGACATTTCCCGGTAAGAGAGGCTACTAAAGATAAACAATTAGATAGTCAGATCCCACACATACCAAGCATTTCAATAACATACACACAATATGCTCGATATGTGCAAATACAACATGGCATCACAACATGACTCTACGACACAAGTACTTTATTTAAGGCTCAGAGATCCATACATAACATACACACAGGTACGGGTCACATGACCTAGCATTCAAGTCATACAATCATACAAACCAGCAGCGGAAGTAGCTTGTCTGGGTACAGACAACTAGTAAAATAAAAGAGGCTTGGAAAGCCTAGCTATACTACATGGTCCTTCACAAGCTCAGGATCACCACCTGGGCCTTAGCCTACTCATTGATGTCAACGTCTACGAAGAACCCATCAGAAGGGGTTGCAGCGTCTTCTGTAAAATGTAATTATAGCAACATGAGTACAAAGGTACTCAACAAGACTTACATCAGATCCTACATACATGCACATTATCAAGAAGGGTTGGTGGAGTTGTTGCAGCAAGCCAGCTTTGACTCTTGGCTAGGCTATCCTACGAGACTTCAACTTGAAATGGTTTTGCGCACACGAGTCCACTACTCACCACTTCAATACACTACCGAGGATCCACCTCCGTCTTCCTACGGAAGAGCCATCCTCATCACTCACACTTATCTTGAGGCTTTTAGTAGTTTCCATTTACTTGTCTATGAACTGTATAGGCAACCAAGTAGTCCTTTACCGCGGACGCGGCTATTCGAATAGATCATGATAACCCTGCAGGGGTGTACTTCTTCATACACGCTCTCACCACTTACCGTCGTTTACACGACATGTACTCGGCAACCTTCAAGCCGAAGCCCAATGTGGGTGTCGGCCACGACCTACCTAATCACCTAAGTCTCCAATCCAGGTTTATCGCCTATCCAGGTTCCATCCGCAGGGAGTCCGGCCGAGGTTTCCCATACGGCCCCAAACGATGTGTACAGGGGTCCGTGACACCTAACGGGTGCCCGGTATCCCCGGCCACGTACCTACCGCATCACAGCCCACCCCTACGGTCAGCGCTATCCATGACCTCCAGTAGGCTACAAACACCAGAAACTACTTGCAACTCCTGGACGGAGAACTAGGGTGAATAAGAAGCCGAGAGGGTCCATTGGTTTCGGGCCCAATGCATGGTAGTAGCTGATTCTTAAATCACACATACAGATCTCAGTGCTTAAGGTCGGCTTCAATGAAACAACCCACCATGTACTCCTACATGGCCTCTCATCGATACCTTTACCAAATCGTGTTCACCACACCACTCTCATTACCGACATAATCATTTCACTCTAGCCCATCACCCAGATGAACCAGACCTGACACGACTCTAAGCATAGCAGGCATAGCAAGGTAGGAACAACACATACATATGGCTCAATCAACTCCTACACATGCTAGTGGGTTTCATCTAGTTACTGTGGCAATGACAGGTCATGCAGAGGAAGTGGGTTCAACTACCGTAGCACACAGCAGTTTGAAACGCGTTGTCTTAATGCAGTAAAAGAGAGCAGGAGCGAGAACATGGGATTGTATCGATATGATCAAATGGTTGGTTGCTTGCCTGATGGTTCGATGCACTGATACGGTTCTTTGTTAGGGTAATCATGGTATTCCTCGGAGGCAGAACCTGCCGCAAAGAACACCGATACACAACCATCACCAAACAATGTGCAACAATATGATGCATGCATGAAACATGGCAATATGAGTGTGTTGGGCTAATGCAACTAAGACCAGAAGGGTTTGAACCAATTTGAATCAAAGATTCAAATTTCAAACTCAAACATGGCCCTTTAAAGTGTTTTTCCTTTTTCTGCATTAAACATCAAGTTAACTTGTTTAATCATGCATAAAATAGTACAGATGGATAGATTGAATTTTTCTGATCATTTTTCATATATAATTTGTCTGATTTGGAGTTACAGAATAAAAGTTATGAATTTTTGAAGTTTAAACTATATTCTGGAATTTCCTATATTAGATTAAATCCAGAAAATCAATTACTGCGTCAGCCTGACGTCAGTGTGACATCAGCAGGTCAACGGGACACGTCCGGGTCAAACCTGACAGTGGGTCCCGTGTGTCAGTGTGATTAATTAAACTAAAATTAATTTAAACTAATCCTAATTAGTTAACAGGGCTGGGCTCCACCTGTCATCAACTCAGGAGAGTCAACCAGGGCCCACCCGTGGTCAAACCCGGGTCGGCTGCACCGGCGTTTAGCCGCCGGCGAGCCCAACGCGGCGGCGGAAGTGGTTTTGGCCGTTTCGGCCACCAAATGGGTCGCGGAGACCATCGGAGTGGAGCTGAGGACGAGCCGCAGCTCTTGGTGGAGTCCGTTGGGGTCGGGGTGGCCGGAGTTGGCGCCGGCGACGACTTTGGCGGCCACCGGGGTTCGGCCGAAGTCGAACTTGACGCAAGAGGGGTCGGTGAGGTGCGGGGAGTAGCTAGTTAGGTGCTACGTGACGCGGTCAGCATGATGGACACCGTGGAGTGGCCGGAGGGTGACCGGGAGCACGTCGGCGACGAGCTCCGCGGCGGTGGGTGCGGTTGAGCTCCGGGAGGTCGCTACACGGCTCGGGAGCAAGAAAGAAGGGAGGGGAAGATGGCTAAGCTCACGGGGAGTTCGACGAAGCCCTTGGTGCGGCCGGGGACGGACCGGAGCGACGACGGCGTTGAAGGGGATCTCCGGCGACGGCGGTTCGGTCGAGGTCGATGCAGTGGGCTCGAGCCTTGCGAGCGCTCGGGGCTCGGCTTGCTCGAAGGAGAGGAGGGTAGCGGAGCTCCTGGACACGGCGGCACGGCGTGGGGTCGACAGAGGGCGTGGCTACGGCGAGGGGGTGGCGGCGATGGCGTCGGCCATGGCGGGGGAGCGCGAGAGAGAGGGGTTGGGGGAGAATGGAGGTGTCCTGCGGGTTCACGGCGCTGCGTGGAGCTCATCCATCCAGCCCCGAGGCGAGGAGGTGGAGCAGGGCGGCAGCCAGCTGCGTGGCGCGCGCTGCGGTCGCCGTCGGGCACCTGCCTGCCTGCCTAGCCGGCAAGCAGCTCGCTGGAGCGGCGCTGGGCTGGGCCGGCAGGTGGGCCGGGTGCTGGGCGCCAGGTAAGGTTTTTCTATTTTTCTCTGTTTTCTGTTTTTTTAATACTTCTGCAACTTTGTTGATTTATTAAAAATACTTAGGCAACTCCTAAAATCACCAAACTACTCATGGTCCATAGTTGGATTATTTCCAACATGAAACATTTTAGTTTGGAGATATTTGGGCATCTGAATATTTTATATAATTTTACATGCCCAAATTCAAATATCTATGATTTAATTCAGAGACCCTAGGATGACCTAGGAAAATGTGCATCACTTTTGGCAGAGGTTCTGAACCAAGACAAAAATGATGGGCATTTTAGAAGGGCATTTCAGGTTCATTGAAAAAGTTTTTAGTAAACCCTAGTTGGTTTCAGAGGGGGCTGGGGGTTCTGTCATCCCCATTTCAGGTTTCTGATGAAAGAATAAACATGATGCAACACTCTAATGCATGACTAGCTAGGGTGTGACAACTCACCCCCACTCAAAAGAATCTCGTCCCGAGATTTGGGTTCCTCCGGAAAGAGGGCGGGGTACTCGATTCGAAGACGATCCTCCCTTTCCCAAGTTGCTTCATCCTCAGAATGGTGCGACCATTGAACTTTGAGAAACTTGATATTATGACATCGAGTGGTACGCTGTCCTGATCGAGGATACGAATGGGGTACTCTCGATATGTAAGATTATCTTGGAGATCAAGCATTTCGTGGTCCACTCCACGGATAGGATCCGAGAAGCAACGCCTGAGTTGAGAAACATGGAAGACATCGTGGACTCTGGAGAGATGCGGAGGTAGTTCCAACTGGTAGGCAACTTCTCCTCGTTTAGCGAGAATGCGAAAAGGTCCAATGTAACGAGGAGCTAATTTGCCTTTGATATCGAAACGATGGGTTCCCTTCAGAGGGGTAACCCGAAGGTAAGCCTTCTCGTCAACCTCGAAAGTCATAGCCTTATGTTTTCGGTCATATTGACTCTTCTGACGAGAATGGGCTGTTTTCAACTTTTCACGAACGATGCGAACTTGCTCTTCTGCTTCCTGAATCATATCCGGGCCAAAGAATTGTCTTTCCCCGGTTTCTGACCAGTTAAGGGGTGTTCGACACCGTCGTCCATAGAGAACTTCAAAAGGGGCTTTACCCAAGCTAGTTTGATAGCTGTTGTTGTAAGCAAATTCGGCAAATGGAAGGCATTTCTCCCACTCCATTCCGAATGAGATAACAGAGGCTCGAAGCATGTCTTCTAGAATCTGGTTGACGCGTTCCACTTGACCACTCGACTGAGGGTGGAAAGCGGTGCTAAAAGAAAGGCGAGTTCCCATAGCATTTTGGAAACTTTCCCAAAATCGAGAGGTGAAAAGACTTCCTCGATCTGAGTTAATTTCCAAAGGAACACCATGGAGAGACACGATTCGGGAGATGTATAAGTCTGCCAACTGACTAGCGGTTATACTCTCACGAACAGGTAAGAAATGGGCTACCTTGGAAAGACGATCGACCACGACGAAGATAGCATTATTCCCTTTCTTGGTCCTGGGTAAACCGGTAATGAAATTCATACCAATTTTATCCCATTTCCATTCAGGAATAGCTAGGGGTTGAAGGGTGCTAGCAGGCCGTTAATGCTCTGCTTTTACACGACGGCAGACGTCGCAATTAGCAATATACTGAGCAATTTCTCTCTTCATTCTAGTCCACCAGAACCTCTGGCGTAGGTCCTGATACATCTTAGTACTACCGGGATGAATGGTGAGAGGAGATTCATGAGCTTCCTTCAGGATCAATCGTCTCAGGTTTCGCACCTTGGGAACCACTAGTCGATTCCCGAAGTATACGACCCCTTGATCATCAATGGAGAAACAATTTGCAACTCCTTTCTTGATGTTTCTCTTGATGCGGGAAATTCCCGGATCTACCTTCTGTGCTTTGATGATCTGATCCGTAAGGGTAGGTTTCTCCACCAAGGTGGAGAGAAAACCTTGAGGAACAATGTGAAGGTTAAGCTTCCAAAATTCTTCATGGAGAAGCGGTTGACTTTGTTGTAACATCAGGTTGTTACAATAGGATTTACGACTTAGCGCATCAGCCATGACGTTGGCTTTCCCTGGGGTGTAAGTTATTCCTAAGTCGAAATCTGTGATCAACTCAACCCAACGTATTTGCCTGAGATTCAAATCCGGTTGGGTGAAGATGTACTTCAGACTTTGGTGATCAGTGAATATTTCGCAATGATTACCAAGAAGGTAATGTCGCCAGGTTTTAAGTGCATAGACTACGGCTGCAAGCTCTAGATCATGAGTAGGATAATTCTCCTCATGTGGGTGCAATTGCCGTGAAGCGTAAGCAATTACGTGTCGATCTTGCATGAGAATGCAACCTAGTCCTTGTCGCGAGGCGTCGCAGTAGATAACGAAGTCCTTGGAGAAGTCTGGCGGTACCAGTACGGGAGCAGAGGTCAGGCGTCTTTTCAATTCCTGAAAGCTGTGCTCACATTGTGGAGTCCACTCGAACTTTTTATCTTTCTTGAGGAGTTCGGTTAGAGGTTTAGCAACTTTGGAGAAATTTTCGACAAAGCGACGACAATAGCTCGCTAAGCCCAGAAAACTCCGAACTTGCTTGACCGATTCAGGTGGAGTCCAATTAAGGACGCCTTGAACTCGCTCAGGGTTAACAGCAATACCTTTACCAGATATTACATGACCCAGATAGGTCACTTCTGACAACCAAAATTCACATTTAGAGAATTTGGCATAAAGACGATGCTCTCGAAGTTTCTTCAGCACTAGCCTTAGATGTTCGGCATGTTCTTCCTCGCTCTTGGAGTAGATGAGTATATCATCGAGGTAAACCACGACGAATTTATCCAAATACTCCATGAAGATTGAGTTCATTAACCGAGAAAAGGTGGCTGGAGCGTTGGTTAAACCGAAGGACATGACGGTGTACTCGTATTGGCCATAACGAGTAACAAAGGCCGTTTTAGGAATGTCCCCGTTCCTGATTTCGATTTGATGGTAGCCCAACCTCAAATCCATTTTGGAGAAGACTGAGGATCCAGCGAGCTGATCATACAGGTCGTTGATCCTCGGGAGCGGATATTTGTTCTTGATTGTGACCAAATTGACAGGTCGATAATCTACAACCATCCGGTCTGTACCATCCTTCTTCTTGACGAAGAGGACGGGGCAAGCCCACGGAGATGAACTAGGTCGGATGAAACCCTTTTTCAAGGACTCATCGAGTTGTTTCTTAAGCTCGGCTAGTTCTAGTGGTGCCATCTTATAGGGTCTTCTAGCAATCGGGACGGTTCCTGGAATAAGGTCTATTACGAACTCAACATCCCTGTCAGGTGGAACACCTGGCAATTCCTCTGGGAAGACATCCGGGAAGTCACGGACTACCGGAACGTCCTCAAGGTCTGGCAAAGGGCTGGCGTTAAGAGAATATAACTGTCGCTTGGCTATTCGGGTCAAGACATTGACTATCTTCCCCGAAGGATGAGTGAGTTGAACAGTCCTAGAGAAGCAATCAATTTTGGCATGATGAGCTGACATCCAGTCCATACCCAAAATGATATTAATATCTGAAAATTTGAGAGCTATCAAAGATGCAAGGAAAACAAGTCTGTCGACTTGGATTTCATTTCCATAACTTACCCTAGAGTTTTGCCATCTAGAACCGGGAGTAGAAATTTCCATAGTGGATGGCATGTCACAGAATGCGGTGTTATGCAAACGAGCATAGTTCTCGGATATAAATGAATGAGAGGCTCCTGTATCGAAAAGAACAGATGCCGGGTGGCAATTAACAAGGAGCGTACCGAGAACGACGTTGGGATCCTCTTGAGCTTCTTCGGCAGAGATACAGTTGACATGGCCACGTGTAGCGGTGGCTGGCTTGGCGTGGAACACTTTCCCTGTCGGCTTGCCACGGCCAACAGCTTTAGCAGGTTGGTTGGGGTTGGTCTGGGGACACTCACGCATATAGTGGCCAGATTCCCCACACTTGAAACAAGTCATGGAACTGGTATGTGGAGGAGCACTGTTGGTTGGACCACCATAGGACTTGGCTGGTGCAGACTGTTGAACGGGGCGAGGCGCCTGGAAGGATGGCCTCGGTGTGAACCTGGGTGGCAGGGCAGTGTTGGGCACCCACACGCGGCGCTTCTGAGGACCAGCACCAGATGAGGAACCCACGTCACGGCCATTCTTGCGTGTTGCGTCATAATCAGTCTAACCAGTCTCAGCACTGATGGCCTTGTTAACAAGCTTCTGAAAAGATGTGCACTCATGCAGACGGAGGTCGCGGCGAAGCTCAGGACTAAGCCCCTTACGGAACCTTGCTTGCTTCTTGGCATCAGTAGAAACTTCCTCAGTGGCATATCGTGCGAGGTTACCGAACTCCCTGCTGTAAGCATCCATAGAGAGTCGGCCTTGGGTGAAACTGCAAAATTCCTCACGTTTACGGTCCATGAGACCCTCCGGAATATGATGTTCACGGAAAGCCTCGCTGAATTCAGCCCAAGTAGTAACATGGCCCGCTGGGCGCATAGCTCCATAATTTTCCCACCATAGACTGGCGGGGCCTTCAAGATGATATGCAGCAAAGGTGACCTTGTCAGCCTCAGCTAATAGCGCAGAGCGCAGTTTGTGAGAAATACTGTGAAGCCAGTCATCAGCATCGAGAGGCTCGACGGAGTGGTGGAACGTGGGTGGATGTAACTTGATGAAATCACTGAGTGACACCAAGTTATTTCTCTGATGGTGTGCGGTGTTCTGCTCAATACGCTCCAACAAGCGGTTGGTCTCCCGCTTGTTTCTCTCAGCTTCCAGCATAACCTCGGCTAGGGAAGGAGGATGAGGCAGATTTGCATTCCTGACTTCACTGCCTTCGGCCGGCTCTTGAGGAGCGGGGTTATTGCACGTGTTGACCATCCTAGGTAAACAAGACAATGACTTAGTCAGAATGATAAGATTCCGACATAGAATACAGAATGTAAGGAGTAACTCGGAATGCAAGATGATCATCCGTATGACATGGTAGATACAGAAACTGCTTCTTTATTCCATCGTCATACACACCATACAAGGTTTAGTACAAGACCAAACAAGGTACTATTACGGTGAAAAGAGGATTACATCTCATCGGAGGCATCCCAAGCTCCTATACATTATTTTTCTACACCTCCGGAAGGCGGTACAAACTAGGTCATATCCCACGAGTTACGCAGGACGATAGACGACATAGCTAGTACGAACTAGTGATACTACCACTAACTCAGACCGATCCGTAGTAGTCCTCGTAGAAGTCACCTCCATAGCCTGGAAGCTCAACATGATCATCCGGAAACAGACGATCTCGCAGAGCTTGTGGACCATAGGGGCTAGGATGAGGTCTTGGACCAACAGACGATGGCCTGCGGGGACCACGAGGTGGGGTGATGCCTCCTACATCACGCCAACCCATCACGTCTGGCAGAGCAGATCTCACAGGATAGAGATCGCGCATATCCGAATATCCGGCTTATACTGCCGGTGCAAACCGAGTCAACGTGGCCCAATGGTCAGCACGGGTATTGAAAAGCTCTAGCCTCAAAGCCCGATTTTCACGGTCCTTATCCTCGAGCATCTCAGCAGTGGTGCGAGTCCGTGAATCCTCCTGAGTGGGGTCAGCATAGATAGCCTGGAGATACCCTTGTGCTCCCGAAAGTGATCCTGGCATATACCGGAAATCAGAGTCCCGAAATAGGCCAGACCTAACTCGCATGATGGTCATCATAGAGTAGGCGGCGTCCTGCACAGCCATCTCAATAGTAACCCCGAGTCCATAGGAGCAGTGAAGGGGCTCGGTGGATCCAGGATAAGATGGAAATATCCTGACGGTGCAGAGATACTGGCTTTGATTAAAGTCCCGAAATTGCTCTTCGACCGTGTACTCAGGATACCAACGGTATCCAGCCTCAGTCATTACCCTGACCAACATGGCGGTATGGCCGGGTACATCTAGGCATCGAGTCAGGCGAACCACTTGATTGAGGTCGTGAGTGGCCATCTGAAAGCACAACCATAATGCAAAGGCATTAGAATTTCTAGCAAAATTTCGGCAGCATAACGGCTGTAAATGCTCAAGAAGGATTTTGAGACATTTGACAAAGGATTTCATACACACTCAACAACATCATATCAAGTTCTGGGTCCATCCTAGCAACATAATGTGGCAGTAGAACTGAACTAGGCTTGTATCCATCCAACCTATAAGGTACTACTGATTAGTAACACGTGATCCTGATAGAGAGAAAAGATCCTAATTCTTTAACCCCCGGTGGAAGAATAGACTGACTCAGATCAGAATGTCATAAGATAAAGGAGTAAAAAGAGCCTTACATTCCAACCCACAAACAATTCCCCTACATATAACTAAAGAATTTCTAGACTCAACATCGACCAGTTTGGCTTGGAGAACCTACAGGCAGTCCGGCTCTGATGCCAACGCTGTCAGGACCCCGACTCAATGTCACATCGATCTAGCTTGTAACACCTCATATCACTTTGCGGCCTCACACACGGTATCCCCACGGGTGTCGCCTTACCTTTTCCCGGGACCGTTTGCGCCTTTTGGCTCACGTATATGATAGTGTCGCTAGCATCCATATGATAAGGAGCCCGGGCTGACATGACTAGTTGTAAACCCAAAGTGGCACAGACTTACAGGGACAGGCATCCATGACCCAGCTTCGAACGTGTCGGTCATCAGCAAGTGGGTCCGGGCTGTAGCACTGGGCTAGCAGGACTCCGGTAAACCGGGCTATAGCGGGCTAACAGGACTCCGGTACTCAATGCGTGACATTTCCCCGAGGAGACAGACACAGGAACGAAGAAGGACACATGCCGGCCAGCCTAAGTGTTCCAGAGCAGTAGCAAGCTACCATGGCTCAGCGGTAACACTAGGAGACATTTCCCGGTAAGAGAGGCTACTAAAGATAAACAACTAGATAGTCAGATCCCACACATACCAAGCATTTCAATAACATACACACAATATGCTCGATATGTGCAAATACAACATGGCATCACAACATGACTCTATGACACAAGTACTTTATTTAAGGCTCAGAGAGCCATACATAACATACACACAGGTACGGGTCACACGACCCAGCATTCAAGTCATACAGTCATACAAACCAGCAGCGGAAGTAGCTTGTCTGGGTACAGACAACTAGTAAAATAAAAGAGGCTTGGAAAGCCTAGCTATACTACATGGTCCTTCACAAGCTCAGGATCACCACCTGGGCCTTAGCCTACTCATTGATGTCAACGTCTACGAAGAACCCATCAAAAGGGGTTGCAGCGTCTTTTGTAAAATGTAATTATAGCAACATGAGTACAAAGGTACTCAACAAGACTTACATCAGATCCTACATACATGCACATTATCAAGAAGGGTTGGTGGAGTTGTTGCAGCAAGCCAGCTTTGACTCTTGGCTAGGCTATCCTACGAGACTTCAACTTGAAATGGTTTTGCGCACACGAGTCCACTACTCACCACTTCAATACACTACCGAGGATCCACCTCCGTCTTCCTACGGAAGAGCCATCCTCGGCACTCACACTTATCTTGAGGCTTTTAGTAGTTTCCATTTACTTGTCTATGAACTGTATAGGCAACCAAGTAGTCCTTTACCGCGGACGCGGCTATTCGAATAGATCATGATAACCCTGCAGGGGTGTACTTCTTCATACACGCTCTCACCACTTACCGTCGTTTACACGACATGTACTCGGCACCCTTCAAGCGGAAGCCCAACGTGGGTGTCAGCCACGACCTACCTAATCACCTAAGTCTCCAATCCAGGTTTATCGCCTATCCAGGTTCCATCCGCAGGGAGTCCGGCCGAGGTTTCCCATACGGCCCCGAACGATGTGTACAGGGGTCCGTGACACCTAACGGGTGCCCGGTATCCCCGGCCACGTACCTACCGCATCACAGCCCACCCCTACGGTCAGCGCTGTCCACGGCCTCCAGTAGGCTACAAACACCAGAAACTACTTGCAACTCCTGGACGGAGAACTAGGGTGAATAAGAAGCCGAGAGGGTCCATTGGTTTCGGGCCCAATGCATGGTAGTAGCTGATTCTTAAATCACACATACATATCTCAGTGCTTAAGGTCGGCTTCAATGAAACAACCCACCATGTACTCCTACATGGCCTCTCATCGATACCTTTACCAAATCGTGTTCACCACACCACTCTCATTACCGACATAATCATTTCACTCTAGCCCATCACCCAGATGAACCAGACCTGACACGACTCTAAGCATAGCAGGCATAGCAAGGTAGGAACAACACATACATATGGCTCAATCAACTCCTACACATGCTAGTGGGTTTCATCTAGTGACTGTGGCAATGACAGGTCATGCAGAGGAAGTGGGTTCAACTACCGTAGCACACAGCAGTTTGAAACGCGTTGTCTTAATGCAGTAAAAGAGAGCAGGAGCGAGAACATGGGATTGTATCGATATGATCAAATGGTTGGTTGCTTGCCTGATGGTTCGATGCACTGATACGGTTCTTCGTTAGGGTAATCACGGTACTCCTCGGAGGCAGAACCTGCCGCAAAGAACACCGATACACAACCATCACCAAACAATGTGCAACAATATGATGCATGCATGAAACATGGCAATATCCGTGTGTTGGGCTAATGCAACTAAGACCAGAAGGGTTTGAACCAATTTGAATCAAAGATTCAAATTTCAAACTCAAACATGGCCCTTTAAAGTGTTTTTCCTTGTTCTGCATTAAACATCAAGTTAACTTGTTTAATCATGCATAAAAATAGTACAGATGGATAGATTGAATTTTTCTGATCATTTTTCATATATAATTTGTCTGATTTGGAGTTACAGAATAAAAGTTATGAATTTTTGAAGTTTAAACTATATTCTGGAATTTCCTATATTAGATTAAATCCAGAAAATCAATTACTGCGTCAGCCTGACGTCAGTGTGACATCAGCAGGTCAACGGGACACGTCCGGGTCAAACCTGACAGTGGGTCCCGCGTGTCAGTGTGATTAATTAAACTAAAATTAATTTAAACTAATCCTAATTAGTTAACAGGGCTGGGCCCCACCTGTCATCGACTCAGGAGAGTCAACCAGGGCCCACCCGTGGTCAAACCCGGGTCGGCTGCACCGGCGTTTAGCCGCCGGCGAGCCCGACGCGGCGGCGGAAGTGGTTTTGGCCGTTTCGGCCACCAAATGGGTCGCGGAGACCATCGGAGTGGAGCTGAGGACGAGCCGCAGCTCTTGGTGGAGTCCGTTGGGGTCGGGGTGGCCGGAGTTGGCGTCGGCGACGACTTTGGCGGCCACCGGGGTTCGGCCGAAGTCGAACTTGACGCAAGAGGGGTCGGTGAGGTGCGGGGAGTAGCTAGTTAGGTGCTACGTGACGCGGTGAGCATGATGGACACCGTGGAGTGGCCGGAGGGTGACCGGGAGCACGTCGGCGACGAGCTCTGTGGCGGTGGGTGCGGTTGAGCTCCGGGAGGTCGCTACACGGCTCAGGAGCAAGAAAGAAGGGAGGGGAAGATGGCTAAGCTCACGGGGAGTTCGACGAAGCCCTTGGTGCGGCCGGGGACGGACCGGAGCGACGACGGCGTTGAAGGGGATCTCCGGCGACGGCGGTTCGGTCGAGGTCGATGCAGTGGGCTCGGGCCTTGCGAGCGCTCGGGGCTCGGCTTGCTCGAAGGAGAGGAGGGTAGCGGAGCTCCTGGACACGGCGGCACGGCGTGGGGTCGACGGAGGGCGTGGCTATGGCGAGGGGGTGGCGGCGATGGCGTCGGCCATGGCGGGGGAGCGCGAGAGAGAGGGGTTGGGGGAGAATGGAGGTGTCCTGCGGGTTCACGGCGCTGCGTGGAGCTCATCCATCCAGCCCCGAGGCGAGGAGGTGGAGCAGGGCGGCAGCCAGCTGCGTGGCGCGCGCTGCGGTCGCCGTCGGGCACCTGCCTGCCTGCCTGGCCGGCAAGCAGCTCGCTGGAGCGGCGCTGGGCTGGGCCGGCAGGTGGGCCGGGTGCTGGGCACCAGGTAAGGTTTTTCTATTTTTCTCTGTTTTCTGTTTTTTTAATACTTCTGCAACTTTGTTGATTTATTAAAAATACTTAGGCAACTCCTAAAATCACCAAACTACTCCTGGTCCATAGTTGGATTATTTCCAACATGAAACATTTTAGTTTGGAGATATTTGGGCATGTGAATATTTTATATAATTTTAAATGCCCAAATTCAAATATCTATGATTTAATTCAAAGACCCTAGGATGACCTAGGAAAATGTGCATCACTTTTGGCAGAGGTTCTGAACCAAGACAAAAATGATGGGCATTTTAGAAGGGCATTTCAGGTTCATTGAAAAAGTTTTTAGTAAACCCTAGTTGGTTTCAGAGGGGGCTGGGGGTTCTGTCATCCCCATTTCAGGTTTCTGATGAAAGAATAAACATGATGCAACACTCTAATGCATGACTAGCTAGGGTGTGACATTTTCACTCCAGATTTCTCCATCACCAATTCAAATGGCTGATGCATAGAGAAGAGCAGTTGAATATACAAACATTGTCGACAAAAGCAATGAGAAATACAAAAAAAGACGGCATGATATAATTCACATATATGACGCTTGCCTAAACATCATGGCATTGCATAATTCACATACATAATGCCTTGCAACAAGATAACATTGCATAATTCACATATATAATGTCTTGCAACAAGATGGCCTTGCATAATTCACATATATGGTAATTAGACACTAAACAGGTGGCATTCACACAAAGCATGTCTAAACTAAGCAAATGACATAGCAATGCAAGATACTATACGCATGATATGAGTAACATAACCCTACCAAGTTAGGGCATGCACCTCAGGGGGGAAATATGACTGGTCATCTGTCTCTGAATCCTCCTCTGAGGAGCTATCGGTAACCAGCAAGACATGCGCTTTGTCAGATAGCATTGTATGCTCTGAAGACCTTGTTTCCACTCCAGATTTTTCCATGACCGTGACGAATGGCTGATGCACAGGAAGAGTAATTGAATGTACTAAAATTGTTGACAAATTTAACACATAATAAAAAAATGATGGCATGATATAATTCACATATAAGATGACTGGCTAACCAGGGTGGCATTGCAAAATTCACATATATATTCCTGGCTAGACAAGATGGCATTGCATGATTCACATATACGATAAAGAAACTAAACATATGGCATTGACACAAAGCATGTCTAAACTAAGCAGATGACATCTTTAATGTATACAGTAAGCAATGCAAGGCACCATATGCATGATATTACCAACATCAGCATGCCAAGTTAGAGCAAAGACCTCATGGGGTAAATAGGAGTGGTCTTCTCCTTCTGAATCCCCCTCAGAACAGTTATCTTCCTCTTGATTACGATCCGAAATGGGTGGAGGGGGGCTGCCTTTGCGCCCACCATGGAACGACTTCTGCATGAAATTTTATTGCCACGGAAGGCTCGTCGCTTTTTTCTCTACATGATCAGTTCCATTGTGTACAATAACTGGCATGCATAGGAATAAAACATAGTGAGATTATGTAAGGAGTGCATGCACAAATCCAGAGTGATGGTAGCAAACTGTGGATAGACCCAAAAGCAATGATAGCAGGCAGATAATAGCTTTAGTTAAAAATACAGATAATGGCTCCTTTAATGTTTGTTTGCACCCAACATGAAACTCATAGTAGACACCGGAGATTAACCAGATAGTACTTATTGCTGCCCCAATATGTACCCCACAACCATTTAAAAACTCAAGTTTCAGCATTAGTTTGGACCTGACTCGGAGTCTAATAGGTGAACACGACGAGAATGTAGCATGTCATCATATTAAGCGACGCATAACGTAAGCAGACACGGAAGAGTGCGACCTCTCTTACAGACTCGTGTAGTCCTCAAGGTCACTTGCTCAGTTGATGATGGTAATGCAGTTGTCGTGGCTGCTGGCATCAGGGAAGAAGATCTAAGGCGGCGAAAGACAGTCTGGAGAGTGGATCCCTGCTGTGGTGAACCCTTCCGTCATTGGAGCAGCTGAGCTGGGGTGGAACACAGCGCCACAGGAGCAGGACAAACCACACAAGGTTTTCTTTGACACATATCTGTAATAGAAGCAATTGAGTAAGGCCTTGTTTGAATTTGAGGATTCTAACAATGCAGGGATAGGAAATAGACAGGAATAGGATAAGAATGCATGTGCAAAACAGAGAATTTAAAAACACATGATTTCTGCCAATCTGGGTGTTTGATTCACAACAATTGGAAGATCACAGGATGCAAAAAAGCATGGTGAGATTAAGTTAAACCACAAGAAAACGCACGGTTATAATGCTATTATGCTACTATATCTTAGTCTTGTGCTTGATGAATAGGAATATGAAAAGGAGGAGAAGTGGAAATTAGAATTCCTACAGTTTTTCTTTCAAGGAGACACTAAAGGAACAAATCCTACAGTTTTCCTTTGCTCCATTCCTTTGCACCAAATTCATGAAAAGTAGTACCAAAGGAAACTTTCCAATTCCTATGTTTTTCATTCACTTTTCCTTTCAAGCACTGGCGATTCTAGTAGACAGGCTTGAGCAAGGAAAATCCTACACCAAAAAAATGTTTTTGTGCTACTTCTATTACTTTGGACCCAGGCCACTGCCATACTATCTCAACTCCCAGGCCCATCGACAAATGCACAACTCAAACGCGCAGAAATAAATAATGATGGCGTTCAAGAGAGTCCATCACGGATAGCTAAGTTGCCTGGTACCTCACTGCTTGTCATATAGTAGGATAAAATAATCGTATTTCCTGTTACTACGAGTGCTCAGTGGACAATATATATAACATGTAGAGTAAAAAAGAGATGCAACAAGTGTACAACCTCTTTGGCGAAGCCATGTCAATCTCAGCGTGATTGGGTTGGCCGGTGAGGATGCTCCGGCTGACTTTGCTGTCGGAGGAGGGGAAGAAGAACTTAGGCGTCTGGAGATGGAGCCCGAGGTACTACTCCACTGTGATGGAGGGTTTCATCATTGGAGCAGCTCTGGTGAGTTGTACGACGCCGAGGCCGAAGGAGGACAAGAGAGACAACGAACAACATTAACCTGAGTGGAATTCTAATAGCATCTCCAATACATGACGTAAAATACATAACCACAAAGTGCTAGATGTAAAATACATCAGCCGCTCATCTCTGAACTTAACTGTCGAAACTGAACTTAACTGTCAAAACTGAACCGAACTGTCAAAACTGAATTTTGCTGTCGAAACTGAATTTTGCTGTCGAAACTGAACGCACTAGCAAGGTGAGGCTACACGTCGGTCGACTGCCTTTTTCATCTTTGGTGAGTCGATTTTGCAGCCGTTGGATACGAAATCAAGGGTATGCGGTTCATCTTCAACCTCCACCCCCCCTGAGCCGCCAGCCACCACCGGCCAAACGGCAGCCCCCCGCCGCCCGCGGCCGGCGGTGCGCCACCCCGCCCGCCCCGAAAACACTCCCCACCGCCAGTCCGCC
>NC_041393.1:754699489-754768351 GCF_002162155.2 Triticum dicoccoides | reverse complement strand
GCCACCGCCCCGCCACCGCTCCGCCACCGCCGGCGACCACCGCCCCCATCCTGAACCCTATGATAGATAGTGGGGTACCTCTCCAGTGAGCCCCCTCCCCACTGTGGCTGGTTCTTCCTTCACCCCGGCGAGCCCACCCCTTGGAATCGACTGACCCAAAAGTCGATTCAGTCGACTGAAGTGTAGCCAAATTGGAGCAGTATCGCAAGCAAGAGCAAGAGCGAGAGCAGCAGCGTGAGCAAGAGCAATAGCAAGAGCAGACCAGGCAGGGGACCGAGAGCAAGAGTAGAGTAGCAGCGCGAGCGAGAGCTAAAGCAGCAGTAGCTCCTACTGATGTGGATGTCGCCGCCGAGGGAGCGACGCCGTGGAGGAAGTGGCCGGCGACGCCGCCGTTCATGGAGCCGCGCTGTGTCGGCTCGGGACCGAGCGCTGGCAGCACCGTGAGATCGAATCAAGAAGAAAATGCGGCGATTAGTGTACAACCTCTTTGGTGGCGCCGATTAGGCCGCAGCTTCATCCGAGGAAACAGTGATGATGATGCTCTTCCGGTGGTGCAGGTGAAGACGGCGGTGTGGGAATGGAGGTGGCGCGAAAGATGAGGGGAACGTCGGGGCAGCTCCTTGGAGGTGGAGGACGGGATGGCTGAACCGGCGGGACGATGAGATCGACGACGGATCCTCATCCGGTACGGTGGATGAGGGACGTCGAGGTGTTGCTCTGGACGACGTCGTCGAGGAAGAGGCTCCGCTGGGTGACGGACGGAGCATGGTGTGGGGTTTCGTCGCGGGTTTTCACGGCCTCGGTGTACGAATGGGTGGGCGGATGGGATGGCAGTGGGGAACCATGGCTTAGAGGACGCGCTTGTCCGAAATGTGGGGTAACTTATGAAAGTACCCCCCCCCACCGATTTGAGGTGGTTCTTTCGGTTCAGGGGTACCATGGGCATTTCGCGTGTCGGGATTTCACAGGATGTCGGAGTTTTCGCGCGCGTTGTAATTTCGGAATAGTAAGGCGTGGGTTGAGATGGAGGGAGTTGTCGGAGCACAACGAGACAAAGATATATCTTAAATATTTCGGGCTAACAAGGTGCGGGTTGAAGAGGCGGGAGTTTCGCAGCACGATAGACAGAGGCGCTAGCTTCAATTTTTGGCATAACAAGGTGCGGCTTGAAATTTCGGAAGAACAAGCTTAACGTGTACCCAAAAAAGGCAATCTGCACCTCAACACGCAGAACACACACACAAACACCATTTATACTAGAGTAAGGTACACGTGCATTGCACGCATGAGATTTGGCAACCAAATTATGAATAAATACCACATTATAGCATGCAAGCTTTGAGTCATATATGCATGATGTAGATGTTCGTTTAATTCTTATAGTTCATTTCATTCAAAATCATCTAGTTTTTATAAGAAAGCTAATCTATTTTAAGATAAATGGAATTGTGCGTTGTAAGACATAAAGTAAAAACAAATAATGGCAAATCATGTAGAAAAACATTTGGGCAATTCTGATACAGAAGATTCTAGAACAAATAAGAAGTGCTTGTGTTTTGATGTTAGTGCATTATGCTTAAGTTCAACCATGGAGTCTTCTAGATTATACATGTGGTGAAATCTGGTGGAATCTAGATGATATCCAACGGCCAATAGTGCTCAAATTTGCCATCTTTGGACCATCGGATTCGCCTCATCCAACGACCATCTTTCAAAGTTAAAGTTACCCGCACACAATATAAAAAAAAATATAATATAATATATATAGGGGTATAGATATAGATATGTGATGCGAAAGCCGCCCATCATCTCCAATTACATGCACGGATGCGACATGGGCAAATGATGTCTGCCATCGGTATCTCAAATTCAAATCAGTCTGACCTTGTTCAATGTGTATACATTACAACATGCTCATTTCCAAACCACACCACGCAGATCTCCATTATCTTCATGCATGCGCGGGTTTCAAACATCATGATCTCTTATTCAAATATTTGAATTCAACTTTACATTGATTATGACCTCACCTATTCTTTTACACCCACACAGTAGTCTTCTCTTTATAATTGTACCACTAACTTTCTCTCGTGCATGCATGCACACACACACTACCAGTCGGCATTATCTATCGCACGGATGCAATCTTTTTCTTCAGGTCGGTCTCCCATGAAGGCACACACCCACACACATCCCCCTCTCCATCATACCGGGCATTCTTTATCTCTCACGCGTGCATGCGCAACAATCGATGTTCCTCTATGTATGTGTGTATATAGCTAGCTCTTTCATAGTTTTCCACACAAACCGATCAATCGATATATCCAGTGAGGTCTCACCCTCTTTCCCACGTCCACATCGATCAATCTATACCTCTCCCACATCCACATCGATCAATCTATACCTCTTTATATAGGATTAACATAAATAGATAATACACCCACATTAATTATATATCCAACGTCCCCCTCTCATCATCCATGCCTTCCGCTTCATCTCTCAGATGCGCACAATGGCGAAGACAGGGGGCAGTAAGGGCCCTGCCCCCCCCTAACATCACTATATATAGAGGCTAATATGAATGTGATCATTAGACAATTGCTGCTAAAAAGGTTTAATTTCATGAATTGACCCTCCTCGTAAAGGATTAGCAATGCTTGGCCCCCTAGCTCATTTATTTTTCATGGCTCTGCCACTGCGTGCAACAGCGCACGTGTTCGCCCCCTCTCTCTAAATATCGATCTCGCACTTGTGCATTCCTTCATAGTCTCCCTCCACTCGGCCCCTCGCACCATCTTCTAGCCCCCCACCAGATTTTGCCACATGTACAATCTAGCAGACTCCATGGTTGAACATAAGCATAATGCATAAACCTCAAAACAACAGTGGTTCTCTTTTGTTCTAGAATCTTCCGTATCATAACTGCCCAAACTTATTTTCTAGTTGAATTGCCATTATTTGTTTTTACTTTATGCTTTACAACGCACAATTCCATGAATCATAAAATAGATTAAGGGCTTCTTTGATTCAAAGGATTCTCAAAGGAATTTTGGAGGATTCTAATCATTAGGAATTTTTCCTATCATGGTTGTTTGATTCGTAGGATTGTAAACCATAGGAATTTTTCCATATGATTCATTTGCACTAGATTTCATAGGAAACATCCCATCCACTCAAACCTCTTTGAAAGAATTCTGCGTTTTTTCTATGCACAATCAAACACTCGTACAATCCTATAGGATTCAAGACGACATTCCACTATAATCCCATGTTTTTCCTATTCACGCGTTCTTAGCTTTTTTTATAAAAACTAATTTGATTTTGAATGAGATGAACTATAAGAATTAAACGAAGGGCTACATCATGCATATATGACTAAGAGCTTACATGCTATAGTGTGGTATTTATTCATAATTTGGTTGCAAAATCTGATGTGTGCAATGCACGTGTAAATTACTAGTACTTCAAGTATGTGCAAAACACGTAAATTAGAATACCAATGGCACACTACACAGTGTCTCTCTTACAGTTCATGAAGCCACATGGCACATGTGGAGGCGTTGTCGCGACCTCCTTGCGTGGATTGATCGCAGTGACGTGCTGCTGGTTCCAGAAGAATGTACTCGTCCTCCCTGAGCCATACTGGCGGTACATGCACGAAGCAAAGATGTGCACACACGCCACGCACGCACTCATTCCCTCGCACGCACACGCGGGTACACGGGCGGACGCAATTTTGTACCAAGATCCACCCCATGTGATAATTTGACGCGTGTAAAGTCATTCACTTCATTGATGGACAATTAAGACAGCGCATGCAAATTGAGTGGATGTGAGGGCGGAAGAAAGACATGATTACTCTACTACGCGCATGCGAGTAGTTAAATCATGGGTTGCTAGTAGTACTTCCATTGGTCTCCTTCGTATTTTGTGCCAATTTTTGACAGTAACATAATATTTACGCATTTGAGCAATGTAGTACTTGAAATTTATGTTCCGCTAAACTCATCGGGAGCCGTTTCGGGCCTCGAAACCAAAACCATCAATTAATCTTTACCTTGTTCCCATCACATTCGAAAGCCTGCTCACACCTACTAGTACTACGTACCAAACCTGAACGTGTTCCCACTATGCAGGTATTAGTACTACTAGTGCTAGTACTTAGGTTATAAAAAGGGGAACTACCTAACCGAAAATTACTCTGCCTTTCCTCCTCATAAGTGATTCTTCTTCGTCCGTCGTTGCCATGGCCGGTGAGCAGAGCTCTAGGTCGAGAACTACTCGTAACAAGGGAGCGGCAACCAAGGCTGCGGAAAAAAAAGAGAGGGCTCACCGCCACGCAGAGACCTCGAAAGATCTCTCAAGGGCAGGCGATGGCTCCCAGGAGCGCCCTAGCCGCGGAGGCGAACATGCCGAGCCGGCGGAGCTGGAGTCGTTATCCCTCGACGGCATGCCCGATCAGCTCAATAAGCACCTCAATAAGTAGAAGGAGTTCATCTAAGGCTTGACGGAGTTGCTGAAGGAGAGCCTCGACGACATGCCCGCGAAGCTCAATCAGCAGGGGGAGTTGACCGCCGGCTTGGTGATGCTGCTGAAGAAGAGCATTGCCTCGGAGAAGAAGGCGACCGGCGAAATCCTGCGACTTCGGGAGGACAAGGCGAATCTCTGCCACGAGATCGACCTGTTGAAGGAGAAGAACGCCGGCTGGAAGACGCTGCATGAGAATAGTAATTCCTTGATGAAGATGCTGCAGGCCCTTGTCATGGAACAGAAGGAGGAGTTGGCGAAGCTCCGCATCGAGCACCCGGCTGCTATCAAGGTACGTAATGCGGCCGTGGAACAAATGATGAAGGCTCGCGTCAAGAAATCCCGCGTCATGGACAGAATGAAGAAGATGGCGGAGGAGACGCGCAAGGAGATGGAGGTCGTGGAGGAAATGAAGAAGCAGTTACGACTCCGCGACGAATTAGATCATTTGGGGTGATAATCTTCCTTCTTCTTTTGCTGCTGTGTGTCATCTTTTGCTTCGGGTGTTTCGCCGCACGTGTCACGTTCTCTGCGAGGCATGAATAGAACAATAGTTTTTGTTTTTTGAGGGAATGAATAGAACAATGCTAACAATGAGATGACTAGCAAATTAGATCATTTTTATCGCCATATGGCACTGGGCTGCCGTGTTTCGTGCTCCTCCATCGCAGTACTACTCCAGTGGAAAATTTGAGTATACCGCACGGTTCTTTGCTCCTCCTCGATCAGGTCGTCGGTGCATTTATACGAGTAGTCAAAGCACAAGGCCCCGCCTTCCAGCAGTAATGAGCCGTCAAATCACAAAGGCCCTCGCCTCTCGTGAAACCGACCAAGCTAGACTGCCCCGCCCTCTATCCTTTTAAAAAATGTATACTTTTGTACAACAGTAGTATCGATGGATTGCGCCATGGAGCAAAACTTGAAATTAAAAAAAAGGTGGTACATATAGAGAGCGCTCGTCGCCAAATTATGCATATAGTACTATTAAAAAGGCTAGTCACAATAATGGTGTCTAGCACAACCCACCCCTCAAATAAAACTAAGCACCCTGAAATTCTTTGACAACTAAACTGCTGGCTATATGATGTTGGCCATATATATTGTATGTATATAATGTGAATAAACGAGTGGTAGTACTATACCACCTAAAAGATGAAATGTAAGAAATACTAGTATGTACTTACTGAAGAGTTAAAGTAACAAGAAGAAACATAACATAGTTCTGCTGGGGGCTCAGCACAACACACCCCTCAAATTAAATTAAGCACACCTGAAATTAAACTTTGCAACTATTCCAGTAAACACTGCATTAGAACCACCATCAGCAACGACACTACCACCTTACTCGGAGTCCTCATCCAGGTCCTCGACTTCGTCCTTGTCCCTCTTCCGCTTGGCCGATACTTCTTTGCTTGAACCGCCAACTTGGCTATTGCTCTTCATCCAACCCTTGTAGATATCGAAACAAAGGTAGCCATCCGTTGCAGCATACTGGATGTCGTCTATATCTAGTACATTCCGCTGCCATGCATGACGATGAAACGTGTATGGAGGTTTCTCCAGTTTACCATACGAAGGATGAACCATGGCTCCTGCCAGGGTCAGCATTGAAGGCTGACGAGAGGACACCAGCCGATTCTTTTGGAGGTCGAAGGTGTTGCCTACAACGAGGCCTATCCGACGCAGGACTTCTTTGTCGTTACCAAAGTCTACAGTAATGAATTTGACTAGGTTGCTCTCGAGGAAGTCCTTAAAATCCTGGCACTCAACGTCGGCATGGCATATGTGGTAGACCAAGTGTCGGTGTCAAAACCGGCGGATCTCGGGTAGGGGGTCCCGAACTGTGCGTCTAGGCGGATGGTAACAGGAGACAAGGGACACGATGTTTTTACCCAGGTTCGGGCCCTCTTGATGGAGGTAAAACCCTACGTCCTGCTCGATTAATATTGATGATATGGGTAATACAAGAGTGGATCTACCACGAGATCAAGGAGGCTAAACCCTAGAAGCTAGCCTATGGTATGATTGTTGTAATGGAGGTTATGTCCTACAGACTACAGCCCTCCGGTTTATATAGACACCGGAGAGGGCTAGGGTTACACAGAGTCGGCATTGCAAGGCGGGTTCCTCCTTTGAATAATCCAGAGAAGATTGTGAACACCCGGATAGTGTCCGGCTCTGCAAAATAAATTCCACGTTCCACCGTAGAGAGAATAATATATATAAGCAAGTTCAATCTGCTGACGTATTTAGTGGCATGACGTCACACCACTACCAAGCCTTTACTTGAATCGTTTTTTATTATACCACCTCAGCACGTTTAGCGAAGCGGTTTCCTTGGCACGTCTTGTCGAAGTAGAGATCGTGTTCCCCTTATCCCGGGATTCTCATCAATACGGACGTGGGTAACCCAACCGCGCCCGTCGCCACGCCTCCTCTATCGAAGGCGAATCCCGAACGGTCACGGAGACGGCTCTTGGTATTCTCCTTCTTTATAACAGGACCAAGGCTCGTTCTTTCCTTCAATCTTTCACCGAATCTTCTCCTTGCTCCAAGTTCCAACACCCAGAGCCCCAGATTTGAGCGCTTCGGACCTTCAACCATGTCCGGCTCCGACCTTCAGGGCCGGTGGATGCCTTCCTCTGTTACGGAGGAGGACGTGCTAAAGCTGCGAGAGGCCAAGTACCTGTCCTACGATATTTCGCACAGGCTGTCCGCCGAAGGGCAGGCCATCCCCACCCCCGAGCCCGGCGAATATGTCGTCTTTGTATCCCACCTCTGTCGGGGTTTAGGCTTCCCGACGGATCCTTTTGTGAGAGGGCTCATGTTCTACTATGGGTTGGAATTCCACGACTTGTCTCCGGAGTCCATCCTCCATATCTCCGCATTCATCGTTGTCTGCGAAGCCTTCCTCCGCGTCACCCCCCACTTCGGCCTGTGGCTGAAGACCTTCAATGTGGAGCCGAAGATGGTCGGGGGGCGTCAAGCTGAATGCGGCGGGGCGGCCGTAAGCAGGAGGGCCGATGCCCCGTGGCCTGAGGGCTCCTTCCAAGAGGAGCTCGGCTTATGGCAGCAGGAGTGGTTCTATATCACCGCTCCAAGGGGTAGCAGGCAGAAGCCGCCGCCTCCGTTCTGCTCGGGACCTCCACGACGGTTGATGTCGTGGGTCAACCAAGGGCTCAATTGGGGGTCATCAAAAGACGTGCCCCTATTGCAGGGTCGGATTCGAGACCTCCAAGCGAGGGAGATCGATCTGGTCATGGTGATGCAGGTTATGCTAATTAGGCGTCTCCTGCCCTGCAAACGCCGTCCTCTCCGGCTATGGGAGTTCAATCCGGAGGGACCACAGATTCTCCAACACTTCATGGGTACGACACCCGTGGAGATGTACAGGTTGTTCTTCGGACCACAAGCGACGTGTCCGGAATTGACCGAGGATGCCGGCCTGAGCTGCAATCACCCGGATACTCAAGTAAGTAGCTCAGCGTTTGGACGTATCATTTGTTCGCCCTTCTTAGATTCGCCTTTTAACCCGTTATCCTTCAGCAGGAGTGGATAGCGCAAGCAAAGCTGATACGGTGTCCGGCCCCCCTCCCAGAGATCGCGCCGGAGCCCGTGCCGGTCAGAATGTTGGAGGTTGCGCCTTCAGAAGAAGGCGAGGGGGAGAACAGAGGAGCTACCGCCCCGCCCAAGGGGGCGCTTGAAGAAGGGGGGATCGAGAATCCCTCCCTCTAGGGGGAGAAGAGGACCGCCTCCGAAGACCCGGAGGCCAAAGCCCCTAAGCGGGGTAAGAAATCTTCGCCGGAGGGTCCTGCGTCCGGGGAGGCCCCGGCCGCACAGTCTTCTCTAAAGAATCAGCCCTCTAGCGAGCCGTGAGTAAAAAAAGGGGAGTTCATTAATAAGAAACATCCCTATATGTACTTCTGTGGATAACCGAAATTTTTACCTTGCAGTTCGGATCTGTGGCCTTCTCAGATGAGCTCGTCTTCGGGGGATCTTCGTCCGGAGATGATGGAGAGCGAGACGCCTCCGTCTGCTGCGCCGTCGGATATGGCGGACGAGCCTGAAGTATCATCATGGAGGGTATCCCCGAGTCCGGCAGAGCCGAAGAGTTCGGCACCGACTAGTGTTCGGCCGGGGGAGCAGAAGGATCTTCTTGAGAGGGCGTCCGTCTCAGAAGATCACCGTGCATTGATGAGCATGGTGATTGGAAGGATTTCGTCCGCCGAAAGCAGATTGCATAATGCCGTCAGGAGTTTACTGGCGGGGTTTGAGGTACGTAAAAACGACGCGCCTTTTTGACAGTTTTACACATAAAAGTGCGCCCTGTATAGATAGTAGCCCCTGAGACTCGGTAGGTTGTCGAAAGCGACAGCGTGCCGAGGATCAACATCGCAGGTATTAAGTGTCGCCTTTCCTATACAGGTGGCGGATAGTCCGGGGGCTAACCGGACTGATGGAGTTGCCGAATTAATGCAGCAGCTCGATGTAGCGGATGCAGACATCGCGCTAGTCAACAAGCGACTTGATGAGTCGCAAGGTAAATTGGTTCTCCGCAGTCACCTATTTAGGGGAGTGAAAGCCCGCCTCTTACAATATTTATGCTTGATGCAGATGGTGCTGCTGCTGTGGAGAGCCTTTGGGCAGAGCTTGCTCAAGTCAAGGAGCAAGCCAGAAGGAGTGATGCGGCTGCCTCGAGGGCGGCTGAGGAGTTAGAAGCCGAAAGGGCTGCACACTGCCGAAGCAGGGAAGAGATGGCCGAATTGGCCGTTAAATTTAAGGATGCTACCGAACGCAATGAGGCTCTTAAAAAGGAGCGCCTATCGGAGCGGGAAGACCTGGGGAGGGCCAGCGCCGAAGCCAAGGATGCCCGTTCTGCAATGCAGGCTATGAAGGAGGAGTTGCGTCAGGCCGGAGACATTGTGGCTGGCAAGCCTTTTCTGCTACGCCGCAGGTTTACGGATCCAAAGTATGTCCAGCTTGGCCAGCTGTGGGGTCCGGAGGATCCATATATGGACATAGCGGCGAGTGCGGCAGATGCCATTGTGCACTTCCGAAGCCAGAAGGATCACAAGACAGAAGAGCTATTTTGGTCTCAATTCCATAGTCCGGATCGTTCACTTCCGCTGACAGATCGGTTGGCCGAATGGGCTGAGCTGAATAGGTTGTCCGGACTTGCCATGACGGATATCGTGACTCATGTCTAGCCGGCGAGGCCCAAGCCGACGAGCTATTTTGGCTTATTGCAGCAGTTTCTTGGGGCGATGCCGCATATCAAGGAGATGAAGCGGTCGGCTTGCATAGAGGGTGCGCGGATGGCCCTTGCCCGTGTGAAGACACATTGGACAGAGATGGATGCCACCACAGTCGCAACCCGGGGTTCGGACGAAAGCCGGTTACCCGTCGAGCACTATTTTGGGGAAGTTATGCGTGGTGCTCGTATAATAGAGTCGCAGTGCTCGAAAAATGTAACGTTCAAATGAACGTTTTTATTTTGTAAAACAATGGTTATGATGTAATCGCTTTTTATACTTGTGCATTCCAAGTATTGAAATATCTCCTATGCGGCCGTTTATGTATACGTGTGTATAACCTGAAAGATGGCAATCTTCGGCTTCAGCCCCCACGCACAAGGTGCGGGGGTGTTCGCAAAAATAGCGCATTTTCACACTTAATCCGATGTCTCGCTCCTGTTAAGGAGGTGGTAGCGTAGCGAACGAGGCAACCGGACTATAACGCTTTATCACTTTCACTTAGCCATTGGAGTTCGAGGGTGGGGCTACGATATAGCCCCTGGGGGCACCGCGCTCTCCGAATTCGGGGCGTGTATGTGCCTGACCGGGAAACGGTCCTTCGTCAAAGCGGAGGAATTCTCCGGTGGTCGATCGAGTGGTTGACCAGTCTCTCGCTGTATCATGACAGTCAGTTTTCGGCTTTCTCTACTGAGGTGCTCGCCCAGCCGAACTGGGGCACAATCGCAGTAGTTCTCCTGGTGCCGCGTTAGCCGATGATACGGAACGTAAGGCAGCAAAACACAGGAGCCGGGCAAACGCAACATTTGACCAAAGACATGATTCGGAGCTGATGCATATAAGGCCTAACTCGAAAACACTCCCTAAGGTGTTCGGTCTTTATAACAATGGGCAGAACAATGCCCTAAGCCCCTAGTGTCCAGGTACGGGCAAGGTCTTCTGACGCGGCCGATGCCAAAACGTCAGGCTCCACTCTAGTTATAATGAGAAGCCAGGGGATTATAGCAACAAGAGAAAGTAAAAAAGGTTTATGCAGGGTCTTAATCTGAAAAGAATCCTCGCAATGGGTCCCTACTGCATGTCTGCGCCTGTGTCTCCGTTGTGCCGTTATCCTAGACGGGTGTGCACGTTGTTCATCTGTAAAAGAGAGGAACTTAGTTTGAAAGGAAATCGTGCGAAAAAAAGGTATATGAAAAATATTAATAAGTAAAGCGGAGTCTATATTAGCTCGTTGTTTCTTATACGCTCAGCCCCTTGTGAAGGGGCGTGCGGCTAGGGAGCCCCTAGCTTATTTGTGTCGGACTCATCTAGTCGTGTCCGGGGTCCTTAAATGACCCTCGCAATGAAATGATGCCACGTGGACCGGGCATTTTAAGTGTAAGAGACGCGTAATGTGGTATGGCGTTGAAGCGGACAAAAGCTTCACGTCCCAATAGTGCTTGATAGCCACTTTTGAATGGGGCGACATGAAAGATTAGCTTTTCGCTCCGGAAGTTGTGCGGTGACCCGAACACCACTTCTAGTAATAGGGAGCCTGTGCACTTGGCGTGAGGGCCTGGCGTCACTCCTTTAAAGGAAGTGCGGCTATGTCGAATTTTAGTAAGGTCTATCCCCAACTTGCGGATTGTGTTTGGATATAGCAGGTTTAAGTCACTGCCTCCGTCCATCAGGACTTGTGTAAATTGCAGTCCGTCGATTATAGGATCCAATATCAGAGCAGTCCATCCTGCATTTCGAACTCTTCTGGAATAATCCAGGTGATCAAAAGTGATTGGTTTTGACGTCCAATCTCGAGGTTCCGCTAGGGTGGACCGTGCGAGACCCATCTTAGGGGGTGCCGCATTGTTTTTCCGTATTATCAGCTGAAGTGAGTTTACTGCTTTGACTTCTTGTGGGAAAGTCTTTTGTTTTCCGGTGCTCTGCTTGTGGGGTTTATCATCATCCTCGCTTGATGCGTCGAGCCCCTTGTGTTCGGAATTTAGTCGGCCGGACTGTTTGAAAACCCAACAATCTCGGTGGGTGTGGTTTGCAGGCCTTCCGGGGGTACTGTGGATTTGACATATCCGACCCAGAATTTTGTTTAAGTTGGATAGCTCATCACTGTTATCCTTAAGAGGTAGTGTTTTGTTGTTTGGCCGCGAGCTTTTGAATCCGGCGTTGACCGCAGTATTATTTGGGCTTTTTTCTTTATTCCGGCGCTGATCCTTTCTGCGCCGTGATTTTCCGTTTCCATCTCTACTCTCGGATGTACTCAGGTCGCTGGTGCTGCATCTTGCTAGCCAGCTATCCTCCCCCGCGCAAAAGCGGGTCATGAGGCTTGTTAGCGCGAACATTGTCCTCGGCTTCTCTTGGCCGAGGTGTCTAGCAAGCCATTCGTCTCGGACGTTGTGTTTAAAACCTGCTAAGGCTTCGGCGTCCGGACAGTCGACTATTTGGTTCTTTTTAGTAAGGAACCTGTTCCAGAATTTGCGCGCTGACTCTCCGGGCTGTTGAGTTATATGACTTAGGTCATCTGCATCCGGAGGGCGGACATAAGTCCCTTGAAAGTTTGCTCTAAACGCGTCCTCAAGCTCTTCCCAACTTCCAATAGTGTTTTCTGGGAGGCTTTTGAGCCAATGACGGGCTGGCCCTTTGAGCTTGAGGGGTAAATATTTTATGGCGTGGAGATCGTCTCCTCTAGCCATGTGTATGTGTAGTATATAATCCTCTATCCAGACTCCAGGGTCTGTTGTTCCGTCGTAAGCCTCTATGTTTATGGGTTTAAACCCTGCTGGGAATTCGTGATCCAGCACCTCATTGGTGAAACATAGTGGGTGTGCGGCGCCCCTGTATTTGGGTGTACCGCTGTCTTCGGACACTTGGCGTGTTGTGTTACTTCCTGGGGCCCTCTTTTTTGGCTCATAAATGGACCTGGCTGGGCCATCCGTTTTCCCAGGGTCGTGAATCGGCTTGTGTGCGGCGCCGCTTGTAGATTTTGTCCTATCATCTGGCCATCTATCCGGCCAGGCGGCCTCTTTGTTTTTTGACTGTGGGGGCTCTATGGCCTCCTCGTCAAATTCTGGCAGCAGCTTGCGCTTTGGGTAGCTCTTTGATTGATGGCCATTGCCGTATTTGTCTGCGGTTTTGAGCACTTTGCTCCACCTCATTCTGAGTATGTCTTCCGCTGTTTTGAGCTTCCATTTTTCCTTCTTCAAGCTTCTTGCGGTGGCGACGAGTCTTCCGTGAAGGTCTTTGTGCTCCGGTAGTATGTCCAGTGTGAGGTCGTCCGGACTGTTGGTTTCGCCTGGATTGGATTGATTATCCGATTCGTCCTGTTCGGACGGTTGCTTGGTTGCATGTTCGTCGTCGACTGGTTTGCCCTGCTCCAACGTTGGGTCAGTAGGAATGTTGTCTTTGTCGAGGCGGGTTTTAGGGCGGCGCTTGCGTCGCTGCTTTGGTTGTTTATCGGCGGGATTATCCTTTGCTGCGCCCCGTTGTTCCTCGTCGTCGCTTCCTTTTGGGGTATCCACCATATATACGTCATGTGTTGGGGTGGTCTTCCAGTGCTCTGTAGGCGCTGGTTCTTGATCGTCTCCGGCATCGTCGTCCATACCGTCGATGTCTTCGGAGTCATAGTCTAGCATGTCTGTTAGATCGTTGACAGTGGCTACAAAGTGGGTGGTGGGAGGGCTTTGAATTTTTTCGTCGTCCGCATCCCAACCATCCTGGCCATAATCCGACCAGGGTTCTCCGGATAGCGAGAGATGCTTTAGCGAATTTAGGATGTCGCCAAAGGGCGAGTGTTGGAAGATGTCCGCGGCAGTGAACTCCATGATCGGCGCCCAATCAGATTCGATTGGTAGGGGCGCAGGAGGTTCGGAGTCCGGCACCTCGGAGTTATGAGCTTTACAAGGGACAAGGTTAGTGTTTGGCTCCATCGCCGTGGAAGGTGCAGCCCCCGAGACGGTGTCCAGCCACCGGTCCTCGATCTGGGCGATCGGCTCCGGACTGAGGGCCGGAGCGGATTCGTGTGCGGCCACCGAGGCACTGTCCGGCGGCAGAGCTAAATCATGCCCATCGTGACAGCGCGGCACGCTCGGCTGTGGCTCGAGTCCGTCGAAGATCAAGTCCCCGCGGATGTCGGTCGTGAAGCTTAGGCCTGCGAACCTGACCTGATGGCCAGGGGCGTAGCTTTCGATCTGCTCCAGATGGCCAAGCGAATTGGCCCGCAGTGCGAAGCCGCCGAATACGAAGATCTGTCCGTGGAGAAAAATCTCACCCTGGACGGCGTTGTTGATTGAAGAAGCCATCGAGCCTATCGGTGACGACACAGAGGAACTCTCAATGAAAGCACCAATGTCGGTGTCAAAACCAGCGGATCTCGGGTAGGGGGTCCCGAACTGTGCGTCTAGGCGGATGGTAACAGGAGACAAGGGACACGATGTTTTTACCCAGGTTCGGGCCCTCTTGATGGAGGTAAAACCCTACGTCCTGCTCGATTAATATTGATGATATGGATAGTACAAGAGTGGATCTACCACGAGATCAAGGAGGCTAAACCCTAGAAGCTAGCCTATGGTATGATTGTTGTAATGGAGGTTATGTCCTACGGACTAAAGCCCTCCGGTTTATATAGACACCGGAGAGGGCTAGGGTTACACAGAGTCGGTTACAATGGTAGGAGATCTACATATCCGTATTGCCAAGCTTGCCTTCCATGCCAAGGAAAGTCCCATCCGAACACGGGACGGAGTCTTCAATCTTGTATCTTCGTAGTCTTGGAGTCCGGCGGACGATGATAGTTCGGCTGTCCGGACACCCCCTAGTCCAGGAGTCCCTCACCAATCATAAGTCATGCACGCAAACCTGGATCACGACGGGCTTCTTCCTCTCTTCATCCTTTAGATCCTTCTCGCGTCCCACGACTGTGGTGTACTCAACATCTAGCCCGGCGACCCACTCATCATCTGAGTCTTCGAACATGTGTCTAAAGCGAGAAAGGCATCCTTTCACCGTCGCGAAAGAACGGGTGTAGATGACGTCGAACTCATCGCCGGTGATGGTTCTAACCTTGTACTCACTGCTGATCCGGGAGATTTGGGACGCCATGGATTTGGGAGGAGGGTTAGGATTAGTGGAACTGCCGTAATGTGAATGGACAGGACGACTAGGAGCGAACCGCCGTAGTATTAAAGGACGTGCAAGGACGAGTAGGAGCGAACTGCCAGCGTGTGAACGGCAGGGTAGTGGCTTTCCATTCTCCCATGATACGGGCTTCTGAGAGCCCTTTGATCGGAGATCGAACGGTTGCATGGCGTGATTCTAGACCAATGGGTGAATATCCTATCTTGGAGGGTTATTCTGCAAATTTTCAGCAACTTAGCATGCGACCATTTGATCTCACATCCAAGGGCTGCCAGCAGCCCGTATCATGGTCGCGCCTACCACGACCGTCGCGTCGCTCGCGCGGTCGCGCCCTTGGAGATTTAACACGGTGCGTTAGGCTATCTGATATTGGCATGTCATACATAGTCATCACTTAGTCACTCATACTACAACAAGGTTGGCTATAAGGTTGGCTATAAGTATATTTTTTTACTCCTCTCTATCTCTTTCTTCGTACTCCCTCCGACCCATAATATAATAACGTTTTTAACACTAGTGTAGTGCCAAAAACGTTCTCATATTATGGGACACAGGGAGTACTAGTATTTATTGCATTTGCCAAGGAGTGACCTCTTCCAATGAAATGGTGTTGCTAAGTTTGCTTCATTTAATTAGCTATAGACTCAAAATTGTCTTTTCACGTAGGTACACGCGCTTAGCACCATTTCTTCCTTGGGTCACCAAACTAGTCTCTCTCTTCTTGATTAACTTGCCACATCAGACTTTATGCCTATGTGGCAAGCTTAAGCACCTGTAGGAGCAAGTAAGGTGCCCGTCCGTTGCACGGGAGAGTGAAATGCATTGATCGGGGTGTTGTTTATTTTGAGAAAGGATGTGGGGGTCATCTCATGTGTAACAGGTATCAATAGGTTTCTTCGAATATTATTTCATCGCTAGAGCTCAGAAACATCCGGGTGAAATAGATAAAAAAGTATCTTTTGCAAACAAAAGTGTTCAACTGTTCAACATGCATCCAAAACTTGTGAAGAAATAACTCTTATTGTGCTTTGCAGGAAATGGTTCATCATAAGTCTTTCACCAGTACTGTAGTAAAAATTCATACATGGAAGATTGTAGACTAAACCATAAATGGATAGACTTTTATTCATGCGCGATACTCCAATATAGCAAGATCATGCATGGAAGTCTCCACATGTTTAGACAGCGGATTACATCGAGCGAAGACTAATGATCAACATTTAACTTAGTAATGCATATGTCCAGGTGAACCTCCTTGGAGTCCCCATGCACATTGTTGGGGGTCAAATAATACCATGCGTCTTCCATGTCCACATCGGCGAGAAGGTCCCAGCTCGGCAGAGTACAAGTCAGCTTGACGTAGCCAGTGTCGCCGCCCACGGACCTCCGAGAGGTAGTAATAGTGAGCACCCACCCGTACATTGGCCTGGTGTCAGTGTCAGCGTTAGCGGCGTCACCCCTGACGCACACTACAGAGATGTGGCGGCGGCCTGCGTGGGCCCACGATCAAGAGGAAGACAATGTCGTCCTCCTCCGAGACTAGATGGTGGCGCTGATCCTCCAGCGACTCCGGCATGGTGAACGGGTAGCACGTCTCGTACTTGATGTTCTTCGCCAAGGGCCAGTAGTGATCGCCGCACGCCTGCGTCAGGTGACGCACGATGTCCGTCGGCGAGCCCCAAAACGGCACCGGGCACTCATAGCAGTAGACGAAGGGCTCCTTGGAGGCATCGACCAGGCCATCCATGAAATGGGAGTGGCTATAGGGGACGTTCCGCCAGTTGAATATATGAGCAAGTTACTACGAGATTTACTACAAAATAAATCATGACGGCTATAATTAAACTAATCATGCGGACTAGCATAGTAGATGAACAGATCGAGTCTAGGACATAGACTAGAAACATGAATTCTACCACGATTTCGAACAGCAAGGACAGAAACACATACGGTGCAACGGGAGCAGCACCATTGGCGTTGAGGTTGTCGCCCATGTCGTTGAGAAAGAGGTTGCCGAGGTCGGGGAAGAAGTCGTCGTCGGTGAAGTCGTGGCTGCTAGCAGTCGCGAGAGTGCGCTCCCCAAATGTCAACAGCGCCCGCCGAATGGAGCGTAGGAGGGAGTGGCTGTAGGGGACGTTGCGGCCGCCGAATGGAGTGCAGGAGTAGCCCACGAAGCAGTAGACGGTGCTCCTCCCTAGTCTCTATTCTTATCTCTATCTCTACTACTCTTCTTTGTTTTTTATAATATACTAGTTGTAGTTGTCAAATCGAATAGTACTGCGCCGTCCACTGCACGCCCAGCTGAACACGCCTCCTCGCCTCCATTAAACCCGCATGCAAACCGAGAAACCTACTCCGGCCCGCGGGAGGAAATTTGCCGGTTGCCGCGGGAGGGTTATTCTGCAAATTTTCAGCAACTTAGCATGCGACCGTTTGATCTCAGATCCAAGGGCTGCCAGCACCCCGTATCGTGGTCGCACCTAACACGACCGTCGCGTCGCACGCGCGGTCGCGCCCTTGGAGATTTAACATGGTGCGTTAGGCTATCTGATGTTGGCATGTCATACATAGTCATCACTTAGTCACTCATACTACAACAAGGTTAGCTATAAGGTTAGTCATCACTTAGGAGAAAATTTTACTACTCCCTCCGTTTAATCATCGTCCCTACTACGTACGTACTTTGGTTAGTACTCCCTCCATTTACTTATACAAGTCCACTATAAAAGAATACATTTTGCATCTATACAAGGCCACAAATAGTAATCGAGCCTTTCCAATTTATGGCTCAATTTCAAAATCTCTCCAACCAAGGTAGACGGTGAGCGGTCAAATTAATTTTGTAGTTTGCACAGTACGCTCGTTTTTCTCAAGAAGTTATGTTTACCAAGGCATTAATTAGAACGAATGCATGAATGACCACTAAATTTCCATGAACTTGTACATGCATTGGTTAGTTTCCTCTTGACACTGCTTGCGTTGGGTGATCTAACGCACCTCGAAATCCAACATGTAATGGTACTACTACTAGTATAGTAGAATTGAGACTTATCAAACGGAAAAACGAATGTTTTTTAGATGAGCCCTATAAACCCTAGTGGGTACGTACTCCGTAAAAATAGATTTTTCCAAAACTAAGTCGCTCCCTTTCATGAATTTTGTACTTCCTCTCGCCGACATGTGGGACATATAGCAACCGGGTTGACGTGTCAAGCACCAAATAACAGTGCAGAACAGCAGGGGGGACGCACCCCACTCGTACTGGCCCAGTGTTAGTAATGAGCAATGAGACGTCAAATCACAATGCCACACCTTCCCAGATGGACGAAGCAACCATTATTTCACACTTCGGTTCGACATCATCTCAAACCACGTACTAGTATTGCTTCTGCCTCAAGAGGGACACACGCATCGCCTTGTTACATCATGACACGTGGGACCGCATGACAGGCCATGCTCCCCTGCCGATCACTCGGTAAAATCACCTCATTTTTACTTAATTCCTCCGGATCGGTTTACTACATGGCATGCACGTCATTCTAGGTTGAGAATTTAACTGGCTATATACATATATATATATATATATATATATATGTGATGAATAGTAGCTAGCCTTTAAAAACATGTATACTTTTGTACAGTAGTACTCCACTATCGATGGATTGCGCCATGGAGCAAAAATTGAAATTTAAAAAAAAAGGTGGTACATATAGAGAGCGCTCATCGCCAAATTATGCATATAGTACTATTAAAAAAGCTAGTACCATCTTAATTGGGGTGCTAAATTCTATTAAAGAAATACTAGTACTAGTATGTACATACTTAAGAGTTAAAGTAACGAGAAGAAACATAACATAGTTCTGCTGGGGGCTCAGCACAACACATCCCTCAAATTAAACTAAGCACACCTGAAATTAAACTATGCAACTAATCCGGTAGACACTGCATTAGAAGTTTAGAACCGCCATGAGCAACGACACTCCCACCTTACTCGGAGTCCTCGTCCACGTCCTCAACTTCGTCCTTGTCCCTCTTCCTCTTGGCCGATACTTCTTTGCTTGAACCGCCAACTTGGCTTTTGCTCTTCATCCAACCCTTGTAGATATTGAAACAAAGGTAGCCATCAATTGCAGCGTAGTGGATGTGGTCTATATCTAGTACATTCCGCTGCCATGCATGATGATGAAACGTGTAATGAGGTTTCTCCAGTTTGCGGTATGAAGGATGAATCATGGCTCCTGCCAGGGTCAGCATTGAGGGCTGACGAGAGGGCACCAGCCGATTCTTCTGGAGGTCGACGGGGTTGCCTACAGCGAGGCCTATCCGGCACAGGACTTCTTTGTCGTTATTAAAGTCTACAGTAACGAATTTGACTGTTTTGTCCTCGAGGAAGTTCTTAAAATCCTGGCACTCAACGTCGGCATGGCATATGTGGTAGACCAAGCAAACGTTATGTACGCAAACCTGGATCACGACGGGCTTCTTCCTCTCTTCATCCTTTAGATCCTTCTCTCGTCCCACGACTGTGGTGTACTCAACATCTAGCCCAGCGACCCACTCATCATGTGAGTTTTCGAACATGCGTCTGAAGCGAGAAAGGCATCCTTTCACCGTCGCGGAAGAACGGGTGTAGATGACGTCGAACTCATCGCCGGTGATGGTTCTAACCTTGTACTCACCGCCGATCGGGGAGATTTGGGACGCCATGGATTTGGGAGGAGGGTTAGGATTAGTGGAACTGCCATAATGTGAATGGACGGGACGACTAGGAGCGAACCACCGTAGTATTAAAGGACATGCGGGAAAGAGTAGGAGCGAACTGCCAGCGTGCGAACGACAGGGTAGTGGCTTTCCATTCTCCCATGATACAGGTTTCCGAGAGCCCATGGATCTGAGATCGAACGGTTGCATGGCGTGATTCTAGACCTATTGGTGAATATCCTATCCTGGAGGGTTATTCTGCAAATTTTCAGCAACTTAGCATGCGACCGTTTGATCTCAGATCCAAGGGCTGCCAGCAGCCCGTATCATGCTGGCGCCTACCACGACCGTCGCGTCGCTCGCGCGGTCGCGCCCTTGGAGATTTAACACGGTGCGTTAGGCTATCTGATGTTGGCATGTCATACATAGTCATCACTTAGTCACTCATACTACAACAAGGTTGGCTATAAGTGTATTTTTTTACTCCTCTCTATCTCTTTCTTCGTACTCCCTCCATCCCATAATATAAGAACGTTTTTGACAGTGTAGTGTCAAAAATGTTCTTATATAATGGGACACAGGGAGTACTAGTATTTATTGCATTTGCCAATGAGTGACCTCTTCCAATGAAATGGTGTTGCTAAGTTTGCTTCATTTAATTAGCTATAGACTCAAAATTGTCTTTTCACCTAGGTACACGCGCTTAGCACCGTTTCTTCCTTGGGTCACCAAACTAGTCTCTCTCTTCTTGATTAACTTGCCACATCAGACTTTATACCTATGTGGCAAGCTTAAGCACCTGTAGGAGCAAGTAAGTACAATAGTGCGCTTTACATGGCATTTTTGCATATGTGGAGGAAAGAGAGGCAAGGAAAAAGTGGAGAAGTGGGCTCTCATGCAAGAGCCAGCCTCTACTACTACATGGTGGAGCATTGGGAGAGGCACCTGTATGGAGGTGGTCAGGAATCAGGAGACTCACGCCGGTCGTAGCGCCGCAGTTAAAATGATAATGGCAAGTCAAATCATGGGGCCCCACCTGTCCAGCAGTAAATCGCTGTCAAATCACACAACCCTACATTTGTAGCAGCCTACTCCCTCGTCTTCTCGCGTCTCTGTCGAACCGACTAGGCGGAACTGTCCCGCCACCTACCGGGCAGGAAAAGCCCCGCCCCCGACTTTTAAATAGTATACAATATACTAATTTTGTATCCATGGATTGCGCCCGCACCATGGAGCAAAGCGTCTAGAAAATGGCGGTACACATGTACGGAGTATACAGCATGCCCGTCGCGTTCGCGTCGCACCCCAGACGGTCGGTCGGTCTGGCACGCTGCTCTTCGAATGGAACGCGCGTCATATTGCGTTCGCACACACATGTGGGACAGCAATTGAGAACCGACCATAGGCACACTCCCCGGCCCCGCAAGTCGGGTGACTTAATAGAAGAGGGAGATGAGCGATAGTACTAGAGAAGTGTTGTACTACGTTGGTGCCTGGACGATCCCTGCAAGACACGGAAGATCAGTTCGTCCATGCATGTGACCAGACTCCAACAGACACGCCTGGATTGGCTATCGTCTACATATCGTGCAGGTTGTGTTGTACATGGCTGTAGTTGTGGTGAGAAATCTAAAAAAGGTTTCTTGTCATCTCGCAAAATTATGTGTCATGTGCTTCGGATCACTACGAGGGTTAAACAGCGACAACTGAGTTGGGCTAGTCATTGGGGGCACATGCACGATCAGTGACTACTCAGCTGCCATCTAGGTCAAGCCGGCTATGTTAATTAGGACATCTATCGACGGAACCCTTTTCTACGAGTTTATCTTTAATTTGAGCTTTGTTCCTCGTCTAGTTTGTCCTCGGGATTCATGTTGTCTCCTTTGGGCAGTGAGGTTATGATTTCTTGTCATGTGGCATTTTTTCGTGTTATATGTTATAATCCGGCGCTTCAGATCAAAATGACGACAACTGCGCCTCCGGGCTACGTGCATGAAGACTTCTCGACAGTCATTGACGAGGTCAAGCCGGCTCCGGTAGACAAAAGAAAACTAAGTACTACTCCACTATATAGGCAGGAGCCTCCGCGCTTGCTTGCTAGTGTTGCTCTCTTCACACTGTCTCGACCTCTCCAGATCTAAACACGATAGCGGTAGCCACACTCTCTCTCTCTCTCTCTCTCTCTCTCTCTGCTCACCCGCTGGACACAGATCCAGCCGGATCCTCTCCGCCGGGGAAGGTGAGAAGGTGCAACGTTCACGCGGTCATCCTCGGCGACGGCTCTTACCCACTGCTGGGCGCGTCCCGATCATCCTGCCTTGCCGTTCTCTCCCAAGCACCGTTGGCGAGGGAGGGCCTCCGACCCCTTCTTCCTCGCTGTCGTAGTGTGGGCAGATCCAGCCTCCCGACGCCCACCTAGCGACATCCCAGCGACCATCAGGTATAACTTCCTTCGAAACCGGCCTTGCTCTACTTCCCGTGCTCCTGACGTCGCCGCATTTGTAACTTTTTTTACTATTTCTCAGGCCCCCTCGTAGATAGGATCGATCGGCTGTTCGAAAACCACCTATTTTTTTTACGTTTAAGAGGTAAAACTAGTTCGTGCACTCGAATCTAGTACTACTTGGTTCAAAGAAGGAAGAAAGGGGGTGGGGTGGGGGAGGATTTGTTACCTGAATCTAGGACTTGGTCGAAAGAGGAAATAATGAGGGCGAAAAGTAGCAGAGACTAGCTATCCAACTGGTCTCTAGGTCTAATAGGGAAATAAAGGGAAATGCAGTACAAACTCAATATAAACCCGATCTATTGGTTGAAAAAGGAAAGAAAGTGGGGACTGGGGGACAAGTCAACAGAGTAAGTCCAACACTAGATTTGCTAGGCTCACACAGTATAAGGTGGCTATACCGAACAAAAATGGGACTGAGGGAGTCCTGGACTAGGGGGTGTCCGGACAGCCGTACTATCATCGTCAGCCGGACTCCAAGACTATGAAGATACAAGATTGAAGACTTCATCCCGTGTCCGGATGGGACTTTCCTTGGCGTGGAAGGCAAGCTTGGCGATACGGATATGTAGATCTCCTACCATTGTAACCGACTCTGTGTAACCCTAGCCCTCTCTGGTGTCTATATAAACCGGAGGGTTTTAGTCCGTAGGACAACAACCATTACAACAATCATACCATAGGCTAGCTTCTAGGGTTTAGCCTCCTTGATCTCGTGGTAGATCCACTCTTGTACTACCCATATCATCAATATCAATCAAGCAGGAGTAGGGTTTTACCTCCATCGAGAGGGCCCGAACCTGGGTAAAAACATCGTGTCCCTTGTCTCCTGTTACCATCCGCCTAGACGCACAGTTTGGGAACCCCTACCCGAGATCCGCCGGTTTTGACACCGACATTGGTGCTTTCATTGAGAGTTCCTCTGTGTCGTCACCGATAGGCTTGATGGCTTCTTCAATCAACAACAACGCCGTCCAGGGTGAGACTTTTCTCCCCGGACAGATCTTCCTATTCGGCGGCTTTGCACTGTGGGCCAATTCACTTGGCCATCTGGAGCAGATCGAAAGCTACGCCCCTGGCCATCAGGTCAGATTTGGAAGCCTAAACTTCACGGCTGACGTCCGCGGAGATTTGATCTTCGACGGATTCGAGCCACAGCCGAGCGTGCCGCACTGTCACGATGGGTATGATCTAGCTCTGCCGTCGGACAGTGCCTTGGAGGCCGCACACGAATCCGCTCCGACCTATAGTTCGGAGCCGATCGCGCAGATCGAGGACGGGTGGCTGGACACCGCCTCAGGAACTGTGACTTCTACGGCGATAGAGCCGAATATTGACCTTGTCCCTTATAAAGCTCTTGACTTCGAGGCGCCGGACTACGAACCTCCTGCGCCCCTGCCAATCGAATCCGATTGGGCGCCCATCATGGAATTCACCGCCGCGGACGTCTTTCAGCGTTCACCCTTTGGTGACATCCTAAATTCGCTAAAGCATCTCTCGCTATCAGGAGAGCCCTGGCCGAACTGCGGTCAGGACGGTTGGGATGCGTACGACAAAGAAATTCAAAGCCCACCCACCACCCACTTTGTAGCCACTGTCGACGACCTAACCGACATGCTAGACTATGACTCCGAAGACATCGACGGTATGGACGACGATGCCGGAGACGATCAAGAACCGGCGCCTACAGGGCACTGGAAGACCACCTCGTCATATGACATATACATGGTGGACACCCCAAAGGACGGGGATGGCGAAGAAGCAACGGAGGCAGATTCCTCTAAGAAACAGCCCAAGCGCCAACGTCAGCGGCGCCGCTCTAAATCCCACCACAGCAAGAATGGAGATTCCGGCACCAGAGATAATAACACCCCAGAGAGTGCCGAAGACAACCCCCTCCAGCACAATTCAGCACAGGAGGACGGGGAAGACAGCCCTCGAGAGAGAGCGGTGGATGAGGAGTTAGAGGATGAAAATTACATGCCTCCCTCCGGAGACGAAGCAAGCCTCAACGACGACGAATTTGTCGTGCCCGAGGATCCCGTCGAACAAGAGCGTTTTAAACGCAGGCTTATCGCCACGGCAAATAGCCTAAAGAAAAAGCAGCAACAGCTTCAAGCTGATCAAGACCTGCTGGCCGACAGATGGACCAAGGTCCTCGCGGCCGAAGAGTATGAACTCGAACGCCCCTCCAAGAGCTACCCAAAACGCAAGTTGCTCCCCCGGATAGAAGAGGAAGCATACAAACCTTCATCACTAGCGCACAATACGGAAGACCGCCCACCCCGTGGTCGCAATAGAGAGGCATCTAGGCCCTCCTTTAGGACCGTACCCCGGCACCGCTCGAAAAGTATGAAGCCACGAGGGAATGTGCCGGACTTGCGGGATATATTGGAGGACAAAGCAAGACAATCCAGATCCATCTACGGATCATGTGTGCGCCCCACGACCAATGACGACTACCGTCGCGCCGGATACAGCAACCCCGGCCGGGCCGAACACAGCAGACAACGCTCTCTTGAGCTACGTCGTGACATTGCTCAATATAGAGGCGCCGCATACCCATTGTGCTTCACAGACAAAGTAATGGATCATCAAATCCCTGAAGGGTTTAAACCCGTGAACATTGAATCCTACGATGGCACAACAGACCCCGCGGTTTGGATCGAAGATTATCTCCTTCACATCCATATGGCCCGTGGCGACGATCTCCACGCCATCAAGTATCTCCCACTCAAGCTTAAAGGACCAGCTCGGCATTGGCTTAACAGCTTGCCCGCAGAGTTAATTGGGTGTTGGGAGAACCTGGAAGCCGCATTCCTCGATAACTTCCAGGGCACATATGTGCGACCACCAGACGCCGATGACCTAAGCCACATAATTCAGCAGCCAGACAAATCGGCCAGACAGTTCTGGACACGGTTCTTAACAAAGAAAAATCAAATCGTCGACTATCCGGATGCAGAGGCTCTTGCAGCCTTCAAACATAACATCCGCAATGAGTGGCTGGCCCGGCACCTAGGACAGGAAAAGCCGAAATCCATGGCAGCCCTCACATCACTCATGACCCGCTTCTGTGCGGGAGAAGACAGCTGGCTAGCTCGCAGCAACAACCTCAGCAAAAATGCTGGCAGTCCGGATACTAAGGACCACAATGGCAGGTCGCGTCGAAACAAAAACAAATGCCGCATTAACGGCGATAACAATGAGGATACAGCAGTCAATGCCGGATTCAGAGGCTCTAAACCCGGTCAGCGAAAGAAGCCATTCAAAAGAACCACTCAGGGTCCGTCCAATTTGGACCGAATACTCGACCGCTCTTGCCAGATACATGGCACCCCCGAAAAGCCAGCTAATCACACCAACAGAGATTGTTGGGTATTCAAGCAGGCAGGCAAGTTAATTGCCGAAAACAATGACAAGGGGCTGCACAGCGACGACGAGGAAGAGACCCGGCCGCCGAACAGTAGAGGACAGAAGGGTTACCCCCCACAAGTGCGGACGGTAAACATGATATACGCAACCCACATACCCAAGAGGGAACGGAAGCGTGCACTCAGGGACGTATATGCGATGGAGCCAGTCGCCCTGAAGTTCAATCCATGGTCCTCCTGCCCGATCACTTTCGATCGAAGAGACCACCCAACCAGTATTCGCCATGGCGGATTCGCCGCATTGGTTTTAGACCCAATCGTCAACGGATTTCACCTCACTAGAGTCCTGATGGACGGCTGCAGCAGCCTGAACCTGCTTTATCAGGATACAGTGTGCAAGATGGGCATAGACCCCTCAAGGATTAAACCTACAAAGATGACCTTCAAAGGCGTCATACCAGGTGTCGAGGCCAATTGCACAGGCTCGGTCATGTTGGAAGTGGTCTTCGGATCCCCGGATAATTTCCGAAGCGAGGAGTTAATCTTCAACATAGTCCCGTTCCGCGGTGGCTATCACGCCCTGCTCGGACGAACTGTGTTTGCAAAGTTCAATGCGGTGCCGCATTATGCATACCTCAAGCTCAAGATGCCAGGCTCTCGTGGAGTCATCACGGTCAATGGAAACACTGAGCGCTCCCTCCGAACGGAGGAACACACAGCGGCTCTAGCGGTAGAAGTCCAGAACAGCCTCTTAAGGCAATTTTCGAGTCCGGCCGTTAAAAGACCGGACATGATCAAACGCGCCCGGAGCAACATACATCAAGACCACCTGGCACGTTCCGAGCATGCATAGCAATGCGGCCCCACCCCCAGCCCTTGCATGATTGCAAGACAAGCTCCCCGCGTACATCATTACGCTCTGGAGATACCTTGGGCATAGGGGGAGGGGCACGACCACGACAGGCCCAGAGTGCGGCTCAACCACACCAGGGGCTCCTAAATGTGTCGCTCTTTTTCTTTTCATTTTTTTATCTTATCCACAGGACTCCGTTTACAAGAGGCCCTGTCCGGCAGTAGATCGGCCGAACTCACGATGCAACCGTCAGGGAGGAACAAGGGCTACGATGAACACTCAGGTGGTCTCCATTACGAGCATTAAATCTGTTTATTACACCATTCCGCAGCCCACCCCTGGAGGGGGACATGTTTAAATAGTCCACTCCCTTGCTTACCGCACTATTTGTATCGTTCTGCACTCATGGCAGAATTCCCTGAATAAACAATGCATTACTTTTTCCTTATAATTGCATTCCTTTCTATATATATGTTCATTTATGACATCTTGCATCCGTACAAATTGGTGCGGCCGAATACACCAGGGGCTTATGTTCCCCGCATTATGGTGTGAAGTCCGAACACTTTCACAAGTGCGGCACCCCGAACATATAGCATTATATGCATCGGCTCTGAATCATGTCTTGGGTCAATAGTTGGGTTTGCCCGGCTCCCATGTTTTGGTACCTTACGTTCTGTTCTGTCGGCTAAGGTAGCACTGGGAGAACCACTGCGATTGCGCCCCGGTTGAGCTGGGCGAGCGCCTCAGTGGAGAAAGCTAAAACTGACTGTCATGATAAGGCGAGAGACTGGTCGCTGTTCGACAGGTCCTTTCGAGTCCTTAAAGACTTATGCCGCTTAGAGCGAGGAACCGGCTTTGTCCGGCCCAGGCGTGGATAGCGCCCCGAACTCGGTCTTCCGAATACTAGGGGCTTCGCCGAAATTTAAAATTATAGAATTCTATGGCTAAGTGAGAGTGTTCAAGCATTATAAGTCCGGTTGCCTTGTTCGTTGTGTTGAGCGCCTCCCTAGATGGACCCAAAAATGGGAACAAGAGTGCTCAAGTTTATCTCGAACACCCCAGCACTCGTGGCATGGGGGCAGAAGCCGACGACTTGCCATCTCTCAGATTTTATAAACAGCCGCACAGAAGGTAATATTTTAAATCAATAAGCGTTGCTTAGCGCATATGAACAAAGTTTTCAACGCACAGGATAACACATTGTGAGTTTACTCAATAATTACATCTCTGGGGCACTCATCCGCAATCTTGTGGGCACCCTTCAAGGCAGTCTTATAGTACATTTCGGGCGTACGATACTCCTTGCCTGCCGGCGGCGCGTCCGTCAGAAGCCTCTCAGCATCCAGCCTGCCCCAGTGCACCTTTGCGCGGGCAAGGGCCCGACGGGCACCTTCAATGCAGGCGGAGCGCTTGACGACCTCCACCCAGGGGCACGCATCCACCAGCCGCCGCACGAGGCCGAAGTAGCTCCCAGGCATGGCCTCTCCAGGCCACAGCCGGACTATGAGGCCCTTCATGGCCTGCTCGGCTACCTTGTGGAGCTCGACCAGCTGCTTCAGCTGGTCGCTAGGGGGCACCAGATGTCCGGCCTCAGAGTACTGAGACCAAAAGATCTTCTCTGTCGAGCTTCCCTCCTTAGCCCGGTAGAACGCGGCGGCATCGGACATGCTGCGTGGCAGATCTGCAAACGCCCCTGGAGAGCTCCGAATTCGGGTAAGTAACAGGTAATTTACACTCACATGCTTGCTTTGCATGAAAAATGCCTTACCCGCCGCTATCGTCTTCATCTCCTCAATCTCTTGGAGGGACTTATGGGCCTCGGCCTTGGTGGCTTTGGCACTTTCAAGAGCCGAGGCAAGCTCGGACTCTCGAGTCTTCGAGTCGCGCTCCAAACTCTCATGCTTTTCCATGAGAGCCTGGAGCTCTTGCCGCACCTCCGCCACCCGCGCCTCCTGCTTCTCTCGCTCCGCCCGTTCCGCGGCCGCATTGCGTTCGGCCGCGGACACGGCCTCCTTCAGGGTCGCCACCTCGTTCGTGGCCCCTGTAGTACCCATGTTATCCTTGTTATTTCTACTGCAACCAAAATCCTTTTCTGTAAGGTACAAATTTCAAAGTGGTGTTACTCACCTTCTTTGTCCTCGAGCTGCTTCTTGGCAAGGCCGAGCTCTTGCTCGGACCGCTCGAGATCCTGCTTCAAAGCACCGACCTCCGCAGTCAATGTGGCAGAGGTCAGCAGCGCAGCCTGCAAACCCATATTGACATAATTTTTAGCACTCCTGCGTATATCTTTTTTAGATCCTCAGTCTGGTTTTTCTTTCCGAACACCGAACCGAGCATCAGAGGCTACTGTCTATGCGGTATTACATTACATATTTTAAACTTCTTACCTCAAAGCCTGTTAGAAGGCTACTGCAGGCTTCGGTCAGCCCGCTCTTGGCGAGCTGAACCTTCTGAATCACCGCACTCATGATAGTGCGGTGTTCTTCCTCGATGGAAGCACCGTTAAGCGCTTCCAACAAGTTGTCCGGCGCCTCCGGTTGGACGGAGGCCGCCGGCGTCACGGTCTTGCCCTTCTTACGAAGGGGCCGCCTGCCGGACTCCGGAACCACTGCGGGTTCCGGCATGGAGTCCGGCGCAGAGTCCGGGAGGCTGCCTTGCGGCACCTCCAGAGCCTCCTCCTGATGGGTCCCCTCCTGGGATCCCACCTCGGCGTCCTCAGCATCGCGAGGGGTGGAGGCAGTCGGAATGGAATCCACGTCCGACGGAGCCAAGGACCCGCTCGATGAAGCGGGAAGATCATCATCGGCCGGACTACAGGTAGTATGCGGCATTAGAAGGACACTATGTAACACAAAAGAGAAATTATAAACCATTCAGGAATCCGGATACTTACGATCTTGCCGGAGGCCTGGCCCTTGAGGGCCACTCTTCGTTGCCAACGTTGGCGTTGGCGGAGCTGTCCGGGGGAAGGGTCCTTCCCCTCTTGGACCCTTCGGCCTCCCCCGTTGGGGAAGCCTTCCTTTTCCTTTCTCCCCCCTCCGGGAGAGAGTCCTCTTTCTCCTCCTCATCTTCGGGGGAGGAGTCCGCCTCGGAGCCATCGGACGATGAGTCCGATATCACCTGGCGCTGGGAACTTCTTCGAGTTCCCGCGGCCTTCTTCTTGGCCTTCTTCTCCGGCACCACATAAAGTGTCGGGACTAGCAGCCCCGTTAAACGGGCGTCCGCTGGGTCTTCGGGAAGGGGAGCCGGACAGTCTACCTGTCCGGACGTCCTCTGCCAGTCCTGTCAAAGGCATTGGGAGTTTTAGATCCCACATAAAATTAAATTGTGAAAGAAGATAAGTGTCCCATAGAGGATGACAAAGCTTACCTCGCCGGCCGGGCGCTTGGTGCTGAATCCGCGGTCTTCCGTCGCCGACGCTGGGGCTTCTCCGACCTTGAACAGCACCCTCCAAGCATCTTCATACGTCGTGTCGAAGAGCCCGCTCAGGGTCCGGTGCTGTGCCGGATTGAACTCCCACAAATTAAAGGCCCGCTGTTGGCAGGGGAGATTCCGGCGGATGAGCATGACCTGGATCACATTGACAAGCCTAAGCTTATTGTTCACCAAGGTCTGGAGATAGGACTGGAGTCCTGTCAGCTCCTCCGAACTGCGCCATAGCAAGCCCTTCTCTTTCCAGGAGGTGAGCTGCATAGGGATACCAGATCTGAACTCGGGGGCCGCTGCCCATTTAGGGTCGCGCGGCTCGGTGATGTAGAACCACCCCGATTGCCACCCGTTGACGGACTCCGTGAAGACCCCTTCGAGCCAGATGACATTGGGCATCTTGCCCAGCATGGCGCCTCCGCACTCCGCTTGGACGCCCTTCACTACCTTCGGCTTGACGTTGAAGGTCTTGAGCCACAAGCCGAAGTGGGGCTGGATGCAGAGGAAGGCCTCGCACACGACGATAAACGCCGAGATGTTGAGGATGAAGTTTGGCGCCAGATCGTGGAAGTCCAGGCCGTAGTAGTACATGAGCCCCCGGATGAAGGGATGCAATGGGAAGCCCAGTCTGCGAAGGAAGTGGGGAAGGAATACGCCCTCTCATGGGGCCTGGGGGTGGGGATGAGCTGCCCCTTGTCGGCCAGCCGGTGCGCGATGTCGCCGGACAGGTACCCGGCGCCGCGCATCTTCTTGATGTGCTCCTCTGTAACGGAGGAAGCCAACCACTTGCCTCCCGCTCCGGACATGACTGGAGAATGTTGAGACGAGATGTGCGGGCTTGGGCGTTGGAGCTCGAGTGCGCGGAGATGGATAAGCAAAAGAAAAGAAGGCGTAGGTAAAAAGGTGGATCCTTATCCCCTTATATAGGCGGACGAAGACTATGCGTCCCCACCAGCCTGGTAAAACTCGCTTATCTCCCAAGAGCCACCATCAATGGCGCGGTTGGGTTACCCACGTCCGTATTGATGGGAATCCCGGAATAAGGGGAACACGATCTCTGCTTCGACAAGACGTGCCAAGGAAACCGCTTCGCTAAACGCGCTGAGGTGGTATAGTAAAAAACGATTCAAGTAAAGGCTTGGTAGTGGCGTAACGTCATGCCACAAAATACGTCAGCAGATTGAACTTGTGTACATATTATTCTCTCTACGGTGGAATGTGGAAATTATTTTGCAGAGCCGGACACTATCCTGGTGTTAACGATCTTCTATGAATTATTCGGAGGAGGAACCCGCCTTGCAATGCCGAACAATATGTGCGCCGGACTCATCGTCATTGAAGCCTGGTTCAGGGGCTACTGAGGGAGTCCTGGACTAGGGGGTGTCCGGACAGCCGGACTATCATCGTCAGCCGGACTCCAAGACTATGAAGATACAAGATTGAAGACTTCGTCCCGTGTCCGGATGGGACTTTCCTTGGCGTGGAAGGAAAGCTTGGCGATACGGATATGTAGATCTCCTACCATTGTAACCGACTCTATGTAACCCTAGCGCTCTCCGGTGGCTATATAAACCGGAGGGTTTTAGTCCGTAGGATAACACAACCATGACAAGGACTAAAACCCTCCGGTTTATATAGACACCGGAGAGCGCTAGGGTTACATAGAGTCGGTTACAATGGTAGGAGATCTACATATCTGTATCGCCAAGCTTGCCTTCCACGCCAAGGAAAGTCCCATCCGGACACGGGACGAAGTCTTCAATCTTGTATGTTCATAGTCTTGGAGTCCGGCTGACGATGATAGTCCAGCTGTCCGGACACCCCCTAGTCCAGGACTCCCTCAGTAGCCCCTGAACCAGGCTTCAATGACGATGAGTCCGGCGCACATATTGTTCGGTATTGCAAGGCGGGTTCCTCCTCCGAATAATTCATGGAAGATCGTGAACACCAGGATCGTGTCCGGCTCTGCAAAATAATTTCCACATTCCACCGTAGAGAGAATAATATGTACACAAGTTCAATCTGCTGACGTATTTTGTGGCATGACGTTACGCCACTACCAAGCCTTTACTTGAATCGTTTTTTACTATACCACCTCAGCGCGTTTAGGGAAGCGGTTTCCTTGGCACGTCTGGTCGAAGCAGAGATCGTGTTCCCCTTATTCCGGGATTCCCATCAATATGGGCGTGGGTAACCCAACCGTGCCATTGATGGTGGCGCTTGGGAGATAAGCGAGTTTTACCTGGCTGGTGGGGACGCATAGTCTTCGTCTGCCCATATATAAGGGGATAAGGATCCACCTTTTTACCGACGCCTTCTTCCTCCTTTGCTTATCCATCTCCGCGCACTCGAGCTCCAACGCCCAAGCCCGCACATCTCGTCTCAACCTTCTCCAGTCATGTCTGGAGCGGGAGGCAAGTGGTTGGCTTCCTTCATTATGGAGGAGCACATCAAGAAGCTGCGCGGCGCCGGATACCTGTCCGGCGACATCGCGCACCGGCTGCCCAACAAGGGGCAGCTCATCCCCACCCCCAGGCCCCATGAGAGGGTCGTATTCCTTCCCCACTTCCTCTGCGGAATGGGCTTCCCGTTGCATCCCTTCGTCCGGGGGCTCATGTACTACTACGGCCTAGACTTCCACGATCTGGCGCCAAACTTCATCCTCAACATCTCGGCATTTATTGTCGTGTGCGAGGCCTTCCTCTGCATCCAGCCCCACTTCGGCTTGTGGCTCAAGACCTTCAACGTCAAGCCGAAGGTAGTGAAGGGCGTCCAAGCGGAGTGCGGAGGCACCATGCTGGGCAAGATGCCCAACGTCATCTGGCTCGAAGGGCCCTTCATGGAGTCCATCAAGGGGTGGCAATCGGGGTGGTTCTACATCACCGAGCCGCGCGACCCTAAATGGGCGGCGACCCCCGAGTTTAGATCTGGTATCCCCATGCAGCTCACCTCCTGGAAAGAGAAGGGCTTGCTATGGGGCAGTTCGGAGGAGCTGACAGGACTCCAGTCCTGTCTCCAGACCTTGGTGAACAAGAAGCTTAGGCTTGTTAATGTGACCCAGGTCATGCTCATCCGCCGGATTCTCCCCTGCCAACAGCGGGCCTTTAATTTGTGGGAGTTCAATCCGGCACAGCACCGGACCCTGAGCGGGCTCTTCGACACGACGTACGAAGATGCCTGAAGGGTGTTGTTCAAGGGCGGAGAAGCCCCCGCGTCCGCGACGGAAGACCGCGGATTCAGCACCAAGCGCCCGGCCGGCGAGGTAAGCTTTGTTATCCTCTATGGGACACTTATCTTCTTTCACAATTTAATTTTATGCGGGATCTAAAACTCCCAATGCCTTTGACAGGACTGGCAGAGGACGTCCAGACAGGTAGACTGTCCGCCTCCCCTTCCCGAAGACCCAGTGGACGCCCGTTTAATGGGGCTGCTAGTCCCGGCACTTTATGTGGTGCCGGAGAAGAAGGCCAAGAAGAAGACCGCGGGAACTCGGAGAAGTTCCCGACGCCAGGTGATATCGGACTCATCGTCCGATGGCTCCGAGGCGGACTCCTCCTGCGAAGATGAGGAGGAGAAAGAGGACTCTCTCCCGGAGGGGGGAGAAAGGAAAAGGAAGGCTTCCCCAACGGGGGAGGCCGAAGGGTCCAAGAGGGGAATGACCCTTCCCCCGGACAGCTCCGCCAACGCCAACATTGGCGACGAAGAGTGGCCCTCAAGGGCCAGGCCTCCGGCAAGATCGTAAGTATCCGGATTCCTGACTGGTTTATAATTTCTCTTTTGCGTCACATAGTGTCCTTCTAATGCCGCATACTACCTGTAGTCCGGCCGATGATGATCTTCCCGCTTCATCGAGCGGGTCCTTGGCTCCGTCGGACGTGGATTCCATTCCGACTGCCTCCACCCCTCGCAACGCTGAGGACGCCGAGGTGGGATCCCAGGAGGGGACCCATCAGGAGGAGGCTCCGGAGGTGCCGCAAGGCAGCCTCCCGGACTCTGCGCCGGACTCCATGCCGGAACCCGTAGTGGTTCCGGAGTCTGGCAGGCGGCCCCTTCGTAAGAAGGGCAAGACCGTGACGCCGGCGGCCTCCGTCCAACCGGAGGCGCCGGACAACTTGTTGGAAGCGCTTAACGGTGCTTCCATCGAGGAAGAACACCGCACTATCATGAGTGCGGTGATTCAGAAGGTTCATCTCGCCAAGAGCGGGCTGACCGAAGCCTGCAGTAGCCTTCTAATAGGCTTTGAGGTAAGAAGTTTAAAATATGTAATGTAATACCGCATAGCCAGTAGCCCCTGATGCTCGGTTCGGTGTTCGGAAAGAAAAACCGGACTGAGGATCTAAAAAAGATATACGCAGGAGTGCTAAAAATTATGTCAATATGAGTTTGCAGGCTGCGCTGCTGACCTCTGCCGCACTGACTGCGGAGGTCAGTGCTTTGAAGCGGGACCTCGAGCGGTCCGAGCAAGAGCTCAGCCTTGCCAAGAAGCAGCTCGAGGATAAAGAAGGTGAGTAACACCACTTTTAAAATTTGTACCTTACATAAAAGGATTTTGGTTGCAATAGAAATAACAAGGATAACATGGGTACTGTAGGGGCCACGAACGAGGTGGCGACCCTGAAGGAGGCCGTGTCCGCGGCCGAACGCAATGCGGCCAATGAACGAGCGGAGCAAGAGAAGCAGGAGGCGCGGGTGGCGGAGGTGTGGCAAGAGCTCCAGGCTCTCATGGAAAAGCATGAGAGTTTGGAGTGCGACTCGAAGACTCGAGAGTCCGAGCTTGCCTCGGCTCTTGAAAGTGCCAAAGCCGCTAAGGCCGAGGCCCATAAGGCCCTCTAGGAGATTGAGGAGGTGAAGAAAATAGCGGCGGGTAAGGCATTTTTCATGCAAAGCAAGCATGTGAATGTAAATTACCTGTTACTTACCCGAATTCGGAGCTCTCCAGGGGCGTTTGCAGATCTGCCTCGCAGCGTGTCCGATGCCGCCACATTCTACCAGGCTGAGGAGGGGAGCTCAATGGAGAAGGTCTTCTGGTCTCAGTACGCTGAGGCCGGACATCCGGTGCCCCCTAGCGACCAGCTGAAGCAGCTGGTCGAGCTCCACAAGGTAGCCGAGCAGGCCATGAAGGGCCTCTTAGTCCGGCTGTGGCCTGGAGAGGCCATGCCTGGGAGCTACTTCGGCCTCGTGCGTCGGCTGGTGGATGCGTGCCCCTGGGTGGAGGTCATCAAGCACTCCGCCTGCATTGAAGGTGCCCGTTGGGCCCTTGCCCGCACAAATGTGCACTGGGGCAGGCTGGATGCTGAGAGGCTTCTGACGGACGCGCCGCCGGCGGGCAAGGAGTATCATACGCCCGAAATGTACTATAAGACTGTCCTGAAGGGTGCCCGCAAGATTGCGGATGAGTGCCCCAGAGATGTAATTATTGAGTAGACTCGCAATGTGTTATCATGTGCGCTGAAAACTTTGTTCATATGCGCTAAGCAACACTTATTGATTTAAAATATTACCTTCTGTGCGGCCGTTTATAAAATCTGAGAGATGGCAAGTCGTCGGCTTCAGCCCCCATGCCACGAGTGCTGGGGTGTTCGGGATAAACTTGAGCACTCTTGTTCCCATTTTTGGGTCCATCTAGGGAGGCGCTCAACACAACGAACAAGGCAACCGGACTTACAATGCTTGAACACTCTCACTTAGCCATAGAATTCTATAATTTTATATTTCGACGAAGCCCCTAGTATTCGGAAGACCGAGTTCGGGGCGCTATCCACGCCTGGAATGGACAAAGCCGGTTCCTCGCTCTAAGCGGCATAAGTCTTTAAGGACTCGAAAGGACCTCTCGAATAGCGACCAGTCTCTCGCCTTATCATGACAGTCAGTTTTAGCTTTCTCCACTGAGGCGCTCGCCCAGCTCAACCGGGGGGCAATTGCAGTGGTTCTCCCAGTGCTACCTTAGCCGACAGAATGGAACGTAAGGTACCAAAACCTGGGAGCCGGGCAAACCCAACTATTGACCCAAGACATGATTCAGAGCCGATGCATATAATGCTATAAGTTCGGGGTGCCGCATTCGAACTTCACACCATAATGCGGGGAACATAAGCCCCTGGTGTATTCGGCCGCACCAATTTGTACGGATGCAAGATGTCATAAATGAACATATATATAGAAAGGAATGCAATTATAAGGAAAAAGTAATGCATTGTTTATTCAGGGAATTCTGCCATGAGTGCAGAACGATACAAATAGTGCGGTAAGCAAGGGAGTGGACTATTTAAACATGTCCCCCTCCAGGGGTGGGCTGCGGAATGGTGTAATAAACAGATTTAATGCTCGTAATGGAGACCACCTGAGTGTTCGTCGTAGCCCTTGTTCCTCCCTGGCTATTGCATCGTGAGTTCGGCCGATCTACTGCCGGACAGGGCCTCTTGTAAACGGAGTCCTGTGGATAAGAAAAAAAGGAAAAGAAAAAGAGCGGCACACTTAGGAGCCCCTGGTGTGGTTGAGCCGCACTCTGGACCTGTCATGGTCGTGCCCCTCCCACTATGCCCAAGGTATCTCCAGAGCGTAATGATGTACGCGGGGAGCTTGTGTTGCAATCATGCAAGGGCTGGGGGTGGGGCCGCATTGTTACGCATGCTCGGAACGTGCCGGGTGGTCTTGATGTATGTTGCTCCAGGCGCGTTTGATCATGTCCGGTCTTTTAACGGCCGGACTCGAAAATTGCTTTAAGAGGCTGTTCTGGACTTCTGCCGCTAGAGCCGCTGTGTGTCCCTCCGTTCGGAGGGAGCGTTCAGTGTTTCCGTTGACCATGATGACTCCACGAGGGCCTGGCATCTTGAGCTTGAGGTATGCATAATGCGGTACCGCGTTGAACTTTGCAAACGCAGTTTGTCCGAGCAGGGCGTGATAGCCACTGCGGAACGGGACTATGTCGAAGATTAGCTCCTCGCTTCGGAAATTATCCGGGGATCCGAAGGCCACTTCCAGCGTGACCGAGCCTGTGCAATTGGCCTCGACACCTGGTATGACGCCTTTGAAGGTCGTCTTTGTAGGTTTAATCCTTGAGAGGTCTATGCCCATCTTGCGCACTGTATCCTGATAAAGCAGGTTCAGGATGTTGCCGCCGTCCATTAGGACTCTAGTGAGGTGAAATCCGTCGACGATTGGGTCTAAAACCAATGCGGCGAATCCCCCATGGCGGATATTGGTTGGGTGGTCTCTTCGATCGAAAGTGATCGGGCAGGAGGACCATGGATTGAACTTCGGGGCGACTGGCTCCATCACATATACGTCCTTGAGTGCACGCTTCCGTTCCCTCTTGGGTATGTGGGTTGCGTATATCATGTTTACCGTCCGCACTTGTGGGGGGAAACCCTTCTGTCCTCTACTGTTCGGCGGCCGGGTCTCTTCCTCGTTGTCGCTGTGCAGCCCGTTGTCATTGTTTTCGGCAATTAACTTGCCTGCCTGCTTGAATACCCAACAATCTCTATTTTTGTGATTAGCTGGCTTTTCGGGGGTGCCATGTATCTGGCAAGAGCGGTCGAGTATTCGGTCCAAATTGGACGGACCCGGAGTGGTTATTTTGAATGGCTTCTTCCGCTGACCGGGTTTAGAGCCTCTGAATCCGGCGTTGACTGCCGTATCCTCATTGTTATCGCCGTTAACGTGGTGTTTGTTTTTGTTTCGACGCGGCCTGCCATTGTGGTCCTTAGTATCCGGACTGCCAGCGTTTTTGCTGAGGTTGTTGCTGCGAGCTAGCCAGCTGTCTTCTCCCGCACAGAAGCGGGTCATGAGTGATGTGAGGGCTGCCATGGATTTCGGCTTTTCCTGTCCTAGGTGCCGGGCCAGCCACTCGTCACGGATGTTATGTTTGAAGGCTGCAAGAGCCTCTGCATCCGGACTATCGACGATTTGATTTTTCTTTGTTAAGAACCGTGTCCAGAATTGTCTGGCCAATTCGTCTGGCTGCTGAATTATGTGGCTTAGGTCATCGGCGTCTGGTGGTCGCACATATGTGCCCTGGAAGTTGTCGAGGATGCGGCTTCTAGGTCCTCCCAACACCCAATTGACTCTGTGGGCAAGCTGTTAAGCCAATGCCGAGCTGGTCCTTTAAGCTTGAGTGGGAGATACTTGATGGCGTGGAGATCGTTGCCGCGGGCCATATGGATGTGAAGGAGATAATCTTCGATCCAAACCGCAGGGTCTGTTGTGCCATCGTAGGATTCAATGTTCACGGGTTTAAACCCTTCAGGGATTTGATGATCCATTACTTCGTCAGTGAAGCACAATGGGTGTGCGGCGCCTCTATATTGAGCAATGTCACGACGTAGCTCAAGAGAGCCTTGTCTGCTGTGTTCGGCCCGGCCGGGGTTGCTGTATCCGGCGCGGCGGTAGTCGTCGTTGGTCGTGGGGCGCCCACGTGATCCGTAGATGGATCTGGATTGTCTTGCTTTGTCCTCCAATATATCCCGCAAGTCCGGCACATTCCCTCGTGGCTTCGTACTTTTTGAGCGGTGCCGGGGTACGGTCCTGAAGGAGGGCCCAGATGCCTCTCTGTCGCGACCACGGGGTGGTCGGTCTTCCGTATTGTGTGCTGGTGATGAAGGTTTGTATGCTTCCTCTTCTAGTTAGGGGAGCAACTTGCGTTTTTGGTAGCTCTTGGAGGGGCGTTCGAGTTCATACTCTTCGGCCGCGAGGACCTCAGTCCATCTGTCGGCCAGCAGGTCTTGATCAGCTTGAAGCTGTTGCTGCTTTTTCTTTAGGCTATTCGCCGTGGCCATAAGCCTGCGTTTAAAACGCTCTTGTTCGACGGGATCCTCGGGCACGACAAATTCGTCATCGTTGAGGCTTGCTTCGTCTCTGGAGGGAGGCATGTAATTATCATCCTCTAACTCCTCATCTGCCGCTCTCTCTCGAGGGCTGGCTTCCCCGTCCTCCTGTGCTGAATTGTGCTGGAGGGGGTTGTCTTCGGCACTCTCTGGGGTGTTGTTATCTCCGGTGCCGGAATCTCCATTCTTGTTGTGGCGGGACTTAGAGCGGCGCCACTGACGTCGGCGCTTGGGCTATTTCTTAGAGGAATCTGCCTCCGCTGCTTCTTCGCCGTCCCCGTCCTTTGGGGTGTCCACCATGTATATGTCGTATGACGAGGTGGTCTTCCAGTGCCCTGTAGGCGCCGGTTCTTGATCGTCTCCGGCATCGTCGTCCATACCGTCGATGTCTTCGGAGTCATAGTCTAGCATGTCGGTTAGGTCATCGACAGTGGCTACAAAGTGGGTGGTGGGTGGGCTTTGAATTTCTTCGTCGTCCGCATCCCAACCGTCCTGACCGCAGTCCGGCCAGGGCTCTCCTGATAGCGAGAGATGCTTTAGCGAACTTAGGATGTCGCCAAAGGGTGAATGCTGAAAGATGTCCATGGCGGTGAATTCTATGATCGGCACCCAATCGGATTCGATTGGCATGGGCGCAGGAGGTTCGGAGTCCGGCAAGGAGTCCGGCGCCTCGGAGTCACGAGCTTTACAAGGGACAAGGTCGGTATTCGGCTCTATCGCCGTAGAAGTCGCAGTTTCTGAGGCGGTGTCCAGCCACCCATCCTCGATCTGCGCGATCGGCTCCGAACTATAGGTCGGAGCGGATTCGTGTGTGGCCTCCAAGGCACTGTCCGGCGGCAGAGCTAGATCATACCCATCGTGACAGTGCGGCACGCTCGGCTGTGGCTCGAATCCGTCGAAGATCAAATCTCCGCGGACGTCAGCCGTGAAGTTTAGGCTTCCAAATCTGACCTGATGCCCGGGGGCGTAGCTTTCGATCTGCTCCAGATGGCCAAGTGAATTGGCCCGCAGTGCAAAGCCGCCGAATACGAAGATCTGTCCGGGGAAAAAAGTCTCACCCTGGACGGCGTTGTTGTTGATTGAAGAAGCCATCAAGCCTATCGGTGACGACACAGAGGAACTCTCAATGAAAGCACCAATGTCGGTGTCAAAACCGGCGGATCTCGGTTAGGGGGTCCCGAACTGTGCGTCTAGGCGGATGGTAACAGGAGACAAGGGACACGATGTTTTTACCCAGGTTCGGGCCCTCTCGATGGAGGTAAAGCCCTACTCCTGCTTGATTGATATTGATGATATGGGTAGTACAAGAGTGGATCTACCACGAGATCAAGGAGGCTAAACCCTAGAAGCTAGCCTATGGTATGATTGTTGTAATGGTTGTTTTCATGGTTGTGTTGTCCTACGGACTAAAACCCTCCGGTTTATATAGACACCGGAGAGGGCTAGGGTTACATAGAGTCGGTTACAATGGTAGGAGAACTACATATCCGTATCGCCAAGCTTGCCTTCCACGCCAAGGAAAGTCCCATCCGGACACGGGACGAAGTCTTCAATCTTGTATCTTCATAGTCTTGGAGTCCGGCTGACGATGATAGTCCGGCTGTCCGGACACCCCTAGTCCAGGACTCCCTCAGCCGTCATGTATCGACCGGCCTATGGACCTCCCATCCGAGGTTTTATTTTTGGCGGCCTAATTTATGTATTTTTTTGAAGAAAACGCAGAGGTCTGTTCTATTTTTCTATATAAGAATAGGAATGCCAGGTACAACTTATGTTTCCCTTCTAACAATATTATATATATTTAAATTATTTTATATATTATTATATATTATTTTAATTGTCATCATATATTTAACAGATACTTACATATGTAAGAAAACAATATCCCACATCTTATTAACTTGTAAAAATAATTTCTTAACAAATAAAATCCTGGATTGTTTTGGCACGAAAATCCTAGTGGTTGTGTACAAAAGCTTGGTAAGATTTAAGTACGAATGTAATAATATCACTTATTATTTAAATATATTTATAACAAAATGCTCAGCCCTTTTTTATTTTTTGATAACATTGTTGGCCCAACCCAACATTATAATTAGAATCAGCCCAGCAAAATTGTGTATCTAGATAAAGTGCAAATGGCCTGTAATTTTTAGGAAATAAAATAAATGGGCCGCATGAAAGCTACATTAATTGTTCACCCAGCCCAGCTAATGGCTGTAATTCAAAAAAAAGATCAAATTGACAGTAAATTCTACCGCGCAAAAAAAAGACTGTAAATTCTAAAAAATGGGTTGAATACGTGCCACATTTTTGGAGGCTGAAATGTGGGCCAATAGGTCGAAGCCAACACAAGTCGTTGTCAATTTGGTCAACAAATGATTCTGACATGTTAGCCGTTGGATTTACATCCAACGGCCGGCATCCATCTTCAATCTCTCATCTTCTTCCTCCAGCGCCGCCGGGACCACCTCCCACCTCCTGCTGCTAGCAGCTCTGCTTAGCACGCTTCGCTATGAAGCGCTACTCCACCGTTGGCCAGGCCATCCCTCCACCCCTCCACACCTCCTATTCTTCTCCACCGACTGCCGAACCACACCGCACTAGGACCAGTTAACCCTCGTACACCTCTCCGTCTGCGACTATACTCCCGTGTCTTCCCGTCTCCGGCTCGTTGCTGTCCGGGGCCTCGCCCTCATCCACCACCTTGGATGTGCTCGGTGCGGCGTGGTCAACATGGTCAACGAACGACACCATCGGAAGTAGACTGTGCGTGGAGAGGCTGATAGCTGGGTCCACGGCCGCACACAAGGAAATGCCTCCTTATTACGCGCAAAATAATGATTCCTCCACCTGACATTTGGGACCCACCGGAAGGGCCTCTGTATTTCGCGAAAAAAACATGCCCCCCGCTTACTTGTCGGACCCACCAGCTATCTTCGCACGCAAGGAAGTCCCTCCTTATTATGCACAAAAAAATGAATACTCCCCCCTGCCAGCTGGAACACAGCAAACTGGGAGGCTGACTTGTGGGCCTACCAAGTTGACGGGGACGGAGGGCTTTGTCAAATTAGTCAATATGAACGATTCTAGCTCCTGTTACCGTACGATGTTCATCCAACGGTTGTAGTGCTTCTTCAACCTCTGGTCTTCTTGCTCCAGCCGCCCAAACCAGCGCCGGTCGTGCCGCGTGCTCCTGCCTCCCGTGGCCGGCTGTGATGCGGAGCCTCACCGCCCCCTACTACTCCCACCACTGGCCAGGACATCCCTCTACTCACCCACACCCCCTGTTATTCTGCGCGACAGCAGCCTCACACCACAGCTGAACCAGTGAACCCTCATACTCCTCTTCGCGTGGGCATCCACTGCTGCGTCTTCCCCGGCTCCGAGTTGTCCCCTTCCTAGGCCTCGCCGTCGTCCACCGCCGTGGTGCTCTCGGCGCGGCGTGGTCAACGTGGTCAAGGAACGACTTCCATCGGACGTGGACTGTACGTGGAGAGGCTGACAGCTGGGTCCACGGGCGCAGCAAGGAAGTGCCTCCTTATTACGCGAAAAATAATGATTCCTCCACCTGACAGCGGGGACCCACCGGACGGGCCACTGTATTTTGCGAAAAAAGTTTCCCCCTGACTGCTGGGACCCACCAGCTACATCTTCACATGCAAGGAAGTGCGTCCGGGCAAAAAAATGATTCGCCCCCTGACTGCTGGGACCCACCAGCTACATCTTCGCACGCAAGGAAGTGCGTTCGGGCAAAAAAAATGATTCGCCCCTGTCGGTGTCAAAACCGGCGGATCTCGGGTAGGGGGTCCCGAACTGTGCGTCTAGGCGGATGGTAACAGGAGACAAGGGACATGATGTTTTTACCCAGGTTTGGGCCCTCTCGATGGAGGTAAAGCCCTACTCCTGCTTGATTGATATTGATGATATGGGTAGTACAAGAGTGGATCTACCACGAGATCAAGGAGGCTAAACCCTAGAAGCTAGCCTATGGTATGATTGTTGTAATGGTTGTCGTCCTACGGACTAAAACCCTCCGGTTTATATAGACACCGAAGAGGGCTAGGGTTACACAGAGTCGGTTACAATGGTAGGAGATCTACATATCCGTATCGCCAAGCTTGCCTTCCACGCCAAGGAAAGTCCCATCCGGACACGGGACGAAGTCTTCAATCTTGTATCTTCATAGTCTTGGAGTCCGGCTGACGATGATAGTCCGGCTGTCCGGACACCCCCTAGTCCAGGACTCCCTCAGTAGCCCCTGAACCAGGCTTCAATGACGATGAGTTCGGCGCGCATATTGTTCGGCATTGCAAGGCGGGTTCCTCCTCCGAATAATTCATAGAAGATCGTGAACACCAGGATAGTGTCTGGCTCTGCAAAATAATTTCCACATTCCACCGTAGAGAGAATAATATGTATACAAGTTCAATCTGCTGACGTATTTTGTGGCATGACGTTACGCCACTACCAAGCCTTTACTTGAATCGTTTTTTACTATACCACCTCAGCGCGTTTAGCGAAGCGGTTTCCTTGGCACGTCTTGTCGAAGCAGAGATCGTGTTCCCCTTATTCCGGGATTCCCATCAATACGGACGTGGGTAACCCAATTGTGCCCATCGCCACGCCCCCTCTATCGGAGGTGAGTCCCGAACGGTCATGGGGATGGCTCTTGGTATTCTCCCCCTTTATAATGGGACCAAGGCTCGTTTCTTTTCTTCAACCCGCAATTGAATCTTCTCCTCGCCCCGAGCTCCAACACCCAGAGCCCCAGATTCGAACGCTTCGGACCTTCAACAATGTCCGGCTCCGACCCAAAGGGCCGGTGGATGCCCTCCTCCGTCACGGAAGAGGACGTGCTAAAGCTGCAAGAGGCCAAGTACCTCTCTTACGAGGTTTCGCACAGGTTGCCCGCCGAAGGGCAAGTCATCCCCACCCCCGAGCCCGGCGAGTATGTCGTGTTTGTATCCCACCTCCGTCGGGGTTTAGGCTTCCCGATGGATCCTTTTGTGAGGGGGCTCATGTTTTACTATGGGTTGGAATTCCACGACTTGGCTCCGGAGTCCATCCTCCATATTTCTGCATTCATCGTCGTCTGCGAAGCCTTCCTCCGCGTCACCCCTCACTTTGGCTTGTGGCTTAAGACCTTCGACGTGAAGCCGAAGATGGTCGAGGGGCGTCAAGCAGAGTGCGGCGGGGTGGTTGTGAGCAGAAGGGCCGACGCTCCGTGGCCCGAGGGATCTTTCCAGGAGGAACTCGGCTTGTGGCAGCAGGAGTGGTTCTACATAGCCGCTCCCAGGGGCAGCAGGCAGAAGCCGCCGCCCATCTTCCGCTCGGGCCCTCCACAGCGGCTGATGTCATGGGTCAGCCAAGGGCTCAACTGGGGGCCGCCAAAGGACGTGCCCCTATTGCAGGGCCGGATTCAAGACCTCCAAGCGAGGGAGATCGATCTGGTCGTGGTGATGCAGGTCATGCTGATTAGGTGTCTCCTGCCCTACAAACGCCGCCCTCTCCGGCTGTGGGAGTTTAATCCGGAGGGACCACCGATTCTCCAACACTTCATGGGTATGACACCTGTGGATATGTACAAATTATTCTTCGGATCACGAAAGGCGTGTCCGGAATTAACCGAGGACGCCGGCCTAAGCTGCAATCGCCCGGATACACAAGTAAGTAGCTCAGTGTCCGGACATACCGTTTGTTTTCCTTTCTATGACTCGCCTTTTGACCACTTTCCTTCTAAACAGGAGTGGATAGCGCAAGCAAAACTGATACGGTGTCCGGCCCCCCTACCGGAGACCGCACCGGATCCCGTGCTGGTAAGGATGCTGGAGGTTGCGCCTTCAGAGGAAGGCGAAGGGGAGAACAGAGGAACCACCGCCTCAACCAAGGAGGCTTTTGAGGAAGGGGGGATCGAGAATCCCTCCTTCCAGGGGGAAAAGAAGACCGCCTCCGAAAACCCGGAGGCCAAAGCCCCAAAGCGGGGGAAGAGATCTTCACCAACGGGTCCTGCGTCCGGAGAGGCTCCGGCCGCACAGTCTCCCCCAAAGAATCAGCCCTCTAGCGAGCCGTAAGTAGGAAAAAAGGGAGTTTTGTAATAAGGGACATCCCTATTTGTGCTGCTGAGGATAACTTAGGTTTTTACCTTGTAGTTCGGATGTCCATCCTTCTCAGATGAGCTCGTCTTCGGGGGAACTCCGTCCGGAGATGATGGAGAGCGAGACGCCTCCATCTGCCGCACCATCGGATAGGACGACGAGCCTGAAGTGTCATCACGTAGGGTATCCCCGAGTTCGGCAGGGCCGAATAGTTCGGTACCAACTGGTGTGCGGCCGGGGGAGCTGAAGGATCTGCTTGAGAGGCCGTCTATCTTAGAAGGTCACCGTACGCTGATGAGTACGGTGATTGAAAGAATCTCATCCGCCAAAGGCGGATTGCGTGATGCCGTCAGGAGTTTGCTGGCGGGGTTTGAGGTACGTAAAAATGACATACCCTTTGACAGTTTTACACATAAAGTGCGTCCTGTATAGATAGTAGCCCCTGAGACTCAGTAGGATGTCAAGAACGACAGCGTGCTGAGGATCAAAATCCCAGGTATTGATTTTCGCCTTTCCTATGCAGGTGGCGGATAGTTCGGTGGCCAGCCGGACTGATGGAGTTGCCGAACTAAAGCGGCAGCTTGACGCTGCGGATGCGGACATCGCACTGGTCAATAAACGACTTGACGAGTCGCAAGGTAGGTTTTTTCTCCGTGGTCACCTAGTAAGGGAGCCGAAGCCCACTCCTTACAATATGTGTGCTAACTGCAGATGGTGCCGCTGTTGTGGAGAGCCTTCGGTCAGAACTTGCTCAAGCCAAGGAGCAAGCCAGAAGGAGTGATGCGGCTGCCTCGAGGGCGGCCGAAGAGCTAGAAGCCGAAAGGGCTGCCCACTGCCGAAGCAGGGAGGAGATGGCCGAAATGGCCGTGAAGTTAAAATATGCTACCGACCGCAATGAGGTTGTTGAAAAGGAGCGCCTAGCGGAGCAAGAAGACCTGGTGAAGGCCACCGTCGAACCCAAGGATGCCCGTTCTGCAATGCGGGCTATAAAGGAGGAGCTGTGCCAGGCCGGAGATATTGTGGCTGGCAAGCCCTTTCTGCTGCGCCGAAGATTTACAGATCCAAAGTATGCTCAGCTTGGCCAGCTGTGGGGTCTGGAGGATCCTTATATGGACTTAGCGGCGAGTGCAGCGGATGCCGTTGTGCACTTCCGCAGTCAGAAGGATCACAAGATGGAAGAGCTATTTTGGTCTCAATTCCATAGTCCGGAGTGTTCACTTCCGTTGACCGATCGGTTGGCCGAGTGGGCTGAGCTGAATAGATTGTCCGGACTTGCCATGACGGATATCGTGACTCACGTCTGGCCGGATAGGCCCAAGCCGAAGAGTTATTTTGGCTTGTTGCAGCAGTTTCTTGGGGCGGTGCCGCATATCAAGGCGATGAAGCGGTCGGCCTGCATAGAGGGTGCACGGATGGCCCTCGCTCGTGTGAAGACACATTGGACAGAGATGGATGCCACTGCTATTGCGACCCAGGGTTCGAACGAGAGTCGGTTACCCGCCGAGCACTATTTTGGGGAGGTTTTGCATGGTGCTCGTGTAATAGAGTCGCAGTGCTCAAAAAATGTCACGTTCAAATGAACATGTTGGTTTGTAAAACGATGTTTATGATATAAGCGCTTTTTGGTACTTGTGCGTTCAAGTAGTGAAATATCTCCTGTGCGGTCGTGTATGTATACGTGTGTATAACCTGAAAGATGGCAGTCGTCGGCTTCAGCCCCCACGCACAAGGTGCGGGGGTGTTCGCAAAAATAGCACATTTTCACACTTAATCCGACGTCTCGGTCCTGTGAAGGAGGTGGTAGCGTAGCAAACGAGGCAACCGGACTATAATGCTTTATCACTTTCACTTAGCCATAGGAGTTCGAGGGTGGGGCTACGATATAGCCCCTAGTGGCACCGCACTCTCCGAATTCGGGGCGCGTATGTGCCTGACCGGGAAACGGTCCTTCGTCAAAGCGGAGGAATTCTAAACATTCCGGTAGTCGATCGAGTGGTTGACCAGTCTCTCGCTATATCATGACAGTCAGTTTTCGGCTTTCTCACTGAGGTGCTCGCCCGGCCGAACCGGGGCACAATCGCAGTAGTTCTCTTGGTGCCGCGTTAGCGGATGATACGGAACGTAAGGCAGCAAAACACAGGAGCCGGGCAAACCCAACATTTTACCAAAGACATGACTCGGAGCTGATGCATATAAGGCCTAACTCGAGACGCCGAACACTCCCTAAGGTGTTCGGTCTTTACAATAACGGGCAGAACAATGCCCTAAGCCCCTAGTGTCCAGGTATAGGCGAGAATTTCTGGCGCGGCCGATGCCAAAACGCCAGCCTCCTCGTTGGTTATGGTGAAAAACCGTGGGATGTGATCAACAAAAGACAGTAAGAAAGGTTTACGCAGGGTCTTAATCTGAAAAGAATCCTTGCGACGGGTCCCTGCTGCACGTCTGCGTCTGTGTCTCTATTGTGCCGTATCCTGGACGGGTGTACACGTTGTTCATCTGTAAAAAGAGAGGAACTTAGCTTTAAAGGAAATCGTGCAAAAGATGTATTAAAAATCGAAATATGAATGAATGAATGAAGCTGAGCCTATATTAGCTCATACGCACAGCCCCTTGTAAAGGGGTGTGCGGCTAGGGAGCCCCTAGCTTATTTTATGCCGGACTCGTCTAAGCGTGTCCGGGGTCTTGAACGACCTTTTAATGAAATGATGCCGCGTGGACCGGGCATTTTGAGTGTAAGAAACGCGTAGTGTGGTATTGCATTAAAGCGAACAAAAGCTTCACGTTCCAATAGTGCTTGATGGCTACTTTTAAATGGGGCGACATGAAAGATTAGCTTTTCGCGTCGGAAGTTGTTGGGTGACCCAAATACAACTTCTAGTAGTAAGGAGCCCGTGCACTTGGCGTAAGGGCCTGGCGTCACTCCTTTGAAGGAAGTGCGGCTATATCAAATTTTAGTAAGGTCTATCCCCAACTTGCGGATTGTGTCCGGATATAGCAGGTTTAAATCGCTGCCGCCGTCCATTAGGACTTGTGTAAATTGTATTCCGTCGATTATAGGATCCAGTATCAGAGCAGTCCATCCTGCGTTTCGAATGCTTCTGGAATAGTCCAGGTGGTCGAAAGTAATTGGTTTTGTCATCCAATCTCGGGGTTCCGCTGGGGTGGACCGTGCGACACCTATTTTGGCGGGTGCCGCATTGTTGTTCCGTGTTATCACCTGAAGTGAGTTTACTGTTTTGACTTATTGTGGGAAAGTCTTTTGTTTTCCGGCGCTCTGCTGGTGGGGTTCGTCGTTATCCTTGCTTGACGCGTCGAGCCCCTTGTGTTCGGCATTGAGTCGGCCGGACTATTTGAAGACCCAACAATTTCGGTGGGTGTGGTTTGCAGGCCTTCCGGAGGTGCTGTGGATTTGACATATCCGATCCAAAATTTTGTTTAAGTTGGATAGCTCGTCACTGATGTCCTTAAGAGGCAGTGTTTTGTTGTTCGGCCGCGAGCTTTTGAATCCGGCGTTGACCGCCGTGTTCCTTGGGCTTTTTTCTTTATTTCGGCGCTAATCCTTTCCGCGCCGTGATTTTCCGTTTCCATCTCTGATCTCGGATGTACTCGGGTCGCTGGTGCTGCATCTTGCTAGCCAGCTGTCTTCCCCCGCGCAAAAGCGGGTCATGAGGCTTGTTAGCGCGGCCATTGTTCTCGGCTTCTCTTGGCCGAGGTGTCTGGCGAGCCATTCATCTCAGACATTATGTTTAAAAGCTGCTATGGCTTCGGCGTCCGGACAGTCGACTATTTGGTTCTTTTTGGTAAGGAACCTGTTCCAGAATTTGCGCGCCGATTCTCCGGGCTGTTGAGTTATGTGACTTAAATCGTCTGCATCCGGAGGGCGGACATAAGTCCCTTGGAAATTTGCTCTAAACACGTCCTCGAGCTCTTCCCAACTTCCAATAGTATTTTCTGGGAGGCTTTTGAGCCAATGCCGAGCTGGCCCTTTGAGCTTGAGGGGTAGATATTTTATGGCGTGGAGATCATCTCCTCTGGCTATGTGTATGTGGAGGATGTAATCCTCAATCCAGACTCCAGGGTCTGTTATTCCATCGTATGCCTCTATGTTTACGGGTTTGAACCCCGCTGGAAATTCATGATCCAGCACCTCATCGGTGAAACATAGTGGGTGTGCAGCGCCCCTGTATTTGGGTGTGCTGTTGTCTTCGAATACTCGGTATGTTGTGCTGCTTCCTGGGGCCCTCTTTTTTGGCCCATAGATGGACCTCACTGGGCCGTCTGTTTTTCGAGGATCAGGAGTCGGCTTGTGTGCGGCGCCGCTTATAGCTTGTGGCCTGTCATCTGGTCGTCTATCCGGCCAGGCGGCCTCTTTACTTTTTGACAGTGGGGGCTCTATGGCCTCCTCGTCGAATTCTGGCAGCAGCTTGCACTTCGGGTAGCTCTTTTTTTGGTGGCTATTGCCATATTTGTCCACGGTCTTGAGTACTTTGCTCCACCTCATTCTGAGTATGTCTTCCGTTGTTTTGAGCTTCCGTTTTTCCTTTTTCAGACTTCTTGCAGTGGCGAAGAGTCTTTTGTGAAGGTTTTTATGCTCCGGTGGTGTGTCCGACGTGAGATCGCCTGGACTGTTGTTTTCGCCGGGTATGGATTGATTATTCGGTTCATCCTGCCTGGATGGTTGCTTGGTTGCATGTTCGTCGTCCACTGGTTTGCCCTGCTCTATTGCTGGTTCATTAGGAGTGCTGTTTTTGTCGAGGCGGGACTTAGGGCGGCGCCTGCGTCGCCGTTTTGGTTGTTTGTCGGCGGAATTGTCCTTTGCCGCGTCCCGTTGTTCCTCGTTATCGCTTCCTTTTGGGGTGTCCACCATATGTACTTCATGTGTTGGGGTGGCCTTCCAGTGCTCGGTAAGCGCTGGTTCTTGGTAGTCTCCTGCATCGTCGTCCATACCGTCGATGTCTTCGGCGTCGTAGTCTAGCATGTCGGTTAGATCATCGACAGTGGCTACAAAGTGGGTGGTGGGTGGGCTTTGAATTTCTTCGTCGTCCACATCCCAACCATCCTGACCGCAGTCCGGCCAGGGTTCTCCTGATAACGAGAGATACTTTAGCGAATTCAGGATATCGCCAAAGGGTGAGTGATGAAAGATGTCCGTAGCGGTGAACTCCATAATCGGCGCCCAATCGGATTCGATTGTCAAGGGCGCCGGAGGCTCGGAGTCCGGCAAGGAGTCCGGCACCTCGGTGTCACAAGATTTGTAAGGGACAAGGTCGGTATTCGGCTCTATCACCGTAGGAGTTGAAGTCCCTGAGGCGGTGTCCAGCCACCCGCCCTCGATCTGCACGATTGGCTCCGAACTATAGGTCGGAGCGTATTCGTGTGCGGCCTCCAAGGCACTGTCCGGCGGCAGAGCTAGATCATACCCATCGTGATAGTGCGGCACGCTCGGCTGTGGCTCGAATCCGTCGAAGATCAAATCTCCGCGGACATCGGCCGTGAAGTTTAGGCTTCCAAATCTGACCTGATGGCCAGGGGCGTAGCTTTCGATCTGCTCCAGATGGCCAAGTGAATTGGCCCGCAGTGCAAAGCCGCCGAATACGAAGATCTGTCTGGGGAGAAAAGTCTCACCCTGGACGGCGTTGTTGTTGATTGAAGAAGCCATCAAGCCTATCGGTGACGACAGAGGAACTCTCAATGAAAGCACCAATGTCGGTGTCAAAACCGGCGGATCTCGGGTAGGGGGTCCCGAACTGTGCGTCTAGGCGGATGGTAACAGGAGACAAGGGACACAATGTTTTTACCCAGGTTCGGGCCCTCTCGATGGAGGTAAAACCCTACTCCTGCTTGATTGATATTGATGATATGGGTAGTACAAGAGTGGATCTACCACGAGATCAAGGAGGCTAAACCCTAGAAGCTAGCCTATGGTATGATTGTTGTAATGGTTGTCGTCCTACGGACTAAAACCCTCCGGTTTATATAGACACCGAAGAGGGCTAGGGTTACACAGAGTCGGTTACAATGGTAGGAGATCTACATATCCGTATCGCCAAGCTTGCCTTCCACACCAAGGAAAGTCCCATCCGGACACGGGACGAAGTCTTCAATCTTGTATCTTCATAGTCTTGGAGTCAGGCTGACGATGATAGTCCGGCTGTCCGGACACCCCCTAGTCCAGGACTCCCTCAGCCCCCCTGACTGCTGGGACCCACCAGCTACATCTTCGCACGTAAAGGAAGTGTGTCTGGGCAAAAAAATGATTCGCCCCTCTGACTGCTGGGACCCACCAGCTACATTTTCGCACGCAAGGAACTGCCTGACAGTCGGGACCCACCTGGTCGAAGCATATGTAGCGTTGTCATTTTGGTCGCGAACATGTACGTACATATATACTGGTCGATGTAGAGGCGTGCACGTGTCATAGTAGAGGCACTTACGTGTCATAGTAGAGGCGCGCACGTAGCATGTACACGTACGTACAGCGGCCAGGGTGCAAGAAAGAAAATACGGCCACGTATGTGTACATACGGGCGGGGTCTCGAACGCCTAGTCGCGCATACGTACGGCGAGGGCTCATGTTCATGGGGAGGCAACGGAATGCGTCGTGTTCATGGGGAGGCAATGGAATGCGTCGTGTTCATGGGGAGGCAACGGAATGCGTCGTGTTCATGGGGAGGCAACGGAATGCGTCGTGTTCATCGGGAGGCAACGGAACGCGTGGGAGCCAACCAGCTTGGACGGAACAGGCGATGGAAATGAGGCCTGGCGTACCGCACAACGGAGGAAACGGACCTCCTACGTTCGGAAGGGGTCCTGTTGATCGGGAGGGGTGTGGCGTACCGCAAAACGGAGGAAACGGACCTCCTACGGTCGAATTGGGGGTCCTGTTGATCGGGAGGGGTGTGGCGTACTGCGAAATGGACGAAACGGACCTCCTACAGTCGAAATGGGGGTCCTGTTGATCGAGAGGGGTGTGGCGTACAGCAAAACGGACGAAACAGACCTCCTATAGTCGAAACGGGGGTCCTGTTGATCGGGAGGGGTGTGGCGTACCGCAAAACGGACGAAACGGACTTGTGTTGGAGCGCTACGGTTGAAACGGGGGTCCTGTTCATCGGGAGGGGTGTGGCGTACCGCAAAACGGGACTCCACGGGATACTGTTCATCTCCATCATCGACCTCCTCCAGCCTCCATGGGCTACCGTCGACCTCCTCCAGCCTCCACGGACTCCTGTTCATCCAGCCTCCACCGCGCGCTACTCCACCAGCTACTGTTCAACCACCCCTCCACCGTCTACTGTTCATCCAGCCCTCCACCGTCTACTGTTCATCCAGCCCTCCACACCACGGGGTCCTGTTCAACCACCTCTCCACGGCCACCCCTCCACCATCTATTGTTCATCCAGCCCTCCACACCACGGGTTCCTGTTCATCCAGAGGCAACGCCACCGCTCACTGTTCATCCAACCCCCCCCCCCACACCGCTCAATGTTCATCCATCGATCGGCTTCAGTTAGCAGCAGTAGCGAAGGAATCGCTCCATCGGGTTTAGTTAACAGCCATCGATCGATCGCTCGGGTTCAGTAACACATAGCCTACAGTGCAATTGCTTGGGTTCAGTTAGAGCCCAACGCCTCGCTCGGGTTTAGTTAGAGTCAACGCCTCGCACACATGCGCGTACCTGTACGAGAGAAACACGCATCGCTCCGCCCCCGACCTCCCACCGTAACCGGCAACTCCCCGAAATTTTCCTCCCCCTCGCTTCTACCATGGTTTTTTCCGTTATGGACGGCCCAAAGAATGTCATGCAGCTGCGTCTCCAGCCTGCCCAGGACGAAAAGCCCATTTTCTGTCATGATTTTTTGTCATAGAAGTAGGAGCCCACCACATCTATGATGATACCGGGTTTTGTCACAATTATCGTCATAGAAGTGTCATATGTATGACAGAAAAAAATTCGTTCGGCCCAAAATGTCACGGATGTGTCTTTTTTTGTAGTGGGTTGTGCATAATTTGAATATTTTGTGTGATGAAGATGGAGCATAGCCAAACTATATGATTTGGTAGGGATAACTTTCTTTGGCCATGTTGTTTTGAAAAGACATGATTGCTTTATTAGTACGCTCGAAGTATTATCATTTTTATGTCAAATGATAGACTATTGCTTTGAATCACTCGTGTCTTAATATTCATGCCATGATTAGATATATGATCAAGATTATGCTAGGTAGCATTCCACATCAAAAATTATCTTTTTTATCATTTACCTACTCGGGGACGAGCAGGAATTAAGCTTGGGGATGTTGATACGTCTCCGTCGTATCTATAATATTTGATTGTTCCATGCCAATATTTTACAACTTTCATATACTTTTGGCAACTTCTTATATTATTTTTGGGACTAACATATTGATCCAGTGCCCAGTGCCAGTTCCTGTTTGTTGCATGTTTTATGTTTCGCAGAAACCCCATATCAAACGGAGTCCAAACGGGATAAAAATGGACGGAGAATATTTTTGGAATATTTGTGATTTTTGGGAAGAAGAATCAACACGAGACGGTGCCCGAGGGGGCCACGAGGCAAGGGGCGCGCCCCAGGGGGGCAGGCGTGCCCCAAACCCTCATGGGCACCCCGTAAGGCGGTTGACGCTATTCTTTTGCCGCAAGAAAGCTAATTTTCAGAGAAAAATCTGGGCGAAGGTTTCAACCCAGTCGGAGTTACGGATCTCCGGATATAAAAGAAATGGTGAAAGGGCAGAATCTGATAGCGCAGAAAGACAGAGAGACAGAGAGACAGATCCAATCTCAGAGGGGCTCTCGCCCCTCCCACACCATGGAGGCCATGGACCAGAGGGGAAACCCTGCTCCCATCTAGGGAGAAGGTCAAGGAAGAAGAAGAAGAAGGGGGGCTCTTTCCCCGTTGCTTCTGGTGGTGCCGGAACACCGTCGGGGCCATCATCATCACCGTGATCTACACCAACAAATTCACCGCCCTCATCACCAACTCTTCCCCCCTCTATGCAGCAATGTAACCCCTCTTTTACCCGCTGTAATCTCTACTTAAACATGGTGCTCAACACTATATATTATTTCCCAATGATGTATGGCTATCCTATGATGTTTGAGTAGATCCGTTTTGTCCTATGGGTTAATTGATGATCGTGATTTGTTTGAGTTGCCTGTTTTATTATTGGTGTTGTCCTATTGTGCCCTCCGTGTCACGCAAGCGTGAGGGATTCCTGTTGTATGGTGTTGCAATATGTTCATGATTCGCTTATAGTGGGTTGCTTGAGTGACAGAAGCATAAACCCGAGTAAGGGGGTTGTGGCGTATGGGATAAAGGGGACTTGATAATTTAATGCTATGGTTGGGTTTTACCTTAATGATCTTTAATAGTTGTGGATGCTTGCTAGAGTTCCAATCTTAAGTGCATATGATCCAGGAAGAGAAAGTATGTTAGCTTATGCCTCTCCCTCAAATAAAATTGCAATAGTGATCACTAGTCTAGTTTTCGATTGCCTAGGGACAAATAACTTTCTCGTGACAAAAAGCTCTCTACTAAAACTAACTTAGTTGTGTATTCATCTAAACAGCCCCTAGTTTATATTTATGTTCTCTTTATTATCTTGCAAACCTATCCTATCACACCTACAAAGTCCTTCTAGTTTCATACTTGTTCTAGGTAAAGCGAACGTCAAGCGTGCGTAGAGTTGTATCGGTGGTCGATAGAACTTGAGGGAATATTTGTTCTACCTTTAGCTCCTCGTCGGGTTCGACACTCTTACTTATCGAAAGAGGCTACAATTTCTCCCCTACACTTGTGGGTTATCAGTGGGTTGTGCCCACCTCAGTGGCCTCCCACACCGCCTCTTCGCCCTATAAATACCCTAATATTCCAAAAACTCTAGGGGAGTCAATGAAACACAATTCTAGCTGCCGCAAGTTCCAGAACCACCAGATCCAATCTAGACACCATGACAGAGGGGTTCATCATCCTCATCGGTGCCTCTCCGATGACGTGTTATTAGTTCATCATAGACCTACGGTTCCGTAGTCAGTAGCTAGATAGCTTCTTCTCTCTTTTTGATTCTCAATACAATGGTCTCTTGGAGATCTATTTGATGTAACCTTTTTGTGATGTGTTTGTTGGGATCGATGAACTTTGAGTTTATGATCAGATCTAAATCCATGAATATTATTTGAGTCTTCTTTGATCTCTTATATGCATGATTACTTATAGCCTCGTATTTCTTCTTCGAATCTTTGGTTTAGTTAGGCCAACTAGATCGATTTTTCTTGCCATGGGAAGAAGTGCTTTGTGATTGGTTCGATTTTGCGGTGCCTTTCCCAGTGAGAGAAGGGGCAGCAAGACACGCATGTATCGTTGCTATTAAGGATAACAAGATGTGGCTATTCCTACATGAATAGATCTCTTCTACATCATTTCATCATTCTTATTGCATTACTCCGTTTCTCCATGAACTTAACACACTAGATGCTTGCTGCATAGCGGTCGATGTGTGGAGTAATAGTACTAGATGCAGGCAGGAGTCGGTCTACTAATCCTGGAGGTGATGTCTATATAATGATCATTGCCTTGGATATTGTCATAATTATTCGATCTTCTATCAATTTCCCAACAGTTATTTGTTTACCCACAATATGTTGTTTTCTCGAGAGAAGCCACTAGTGAAATCTACAGCCCCCGGGTCTATTCTCCATCATATTTGCTTTGAGATCTATTTTTATTCCCTTTTATTTTCAGATCTATTATTCCAAAAACCCAAAAAGTACTTTCTTGCACCTTTTTATTATTTATTTTATTCCGCATTTTATTGAGAGCTATTTTTTCCAATCTACCACAAATTCATCTACTTTTTATCGTGGAGGGATTGACAACCCCTCTCACGCATCGGGTTGCAAGTATTTGGTCTTTCTGTGCAAGTACCGTTTACATAGTGTTGCTTGGTTCTCCTACTGGATTGATACCTTGGTTTCATAGCCGAGGAAAATACCTACCGTAGATGTGCTGCATCATCCCTTCTACAAGAGATCATTGCTTGGATTTAGGTACCCATTTTCGAATGGGTCATTTGAGGTTAGAAACAAAGGTCTTAGGAACCCAAATAGACCATTCAATGTACTCATAAGAAGAACCAACAAATTTGGCATAAACATGCCCATCACTAGCATGACACAATACATAGGAAGGACTAAATTCGCTAGCTTTGTTAGAAGGTATGGTCTTGCCCTTCTTGGAACTACCACCTATACCCATGTCCTTCTTCTTCTCATGAGCTCCCTCTCCGGCCTTTACAAAGACTTCTTTGAGTGGGAAAGGTTTCTTCTTCTCACCCTGTATGCACGTTACAAGGCCTTTCTCAAGTTGCTCTTTCAACTTGGCATTTTCCTCCACAAGGTGCACATGCTCACAACAATGGTTAGTAGCATTTGCATTATCAATTAGAACGAAGGGAGAACATGTTGCTATCTCCTTGGTTAGCTTTGCTTGGAGTTGATCATGAGACTCCATGAGGGAAGTGTAGACACCCTTCAAGACCTCGTGAGCCTTGTCGAGTATGTCAAACTCCTCTTTGAGTGTCTCATGCCCAATCCCAAGTGCAACCTTCTCAGATTTAAGTACACGAGAAAGAATATTAGCATGATCAAGATCTTTTTGCAATTTATCAAGACCAACATTGTGTAACTCCTCAAGAGTCAAACGAAGTCCTCGCTCTTCCTCAAGAGCAATGAAAAGATCCGCAATCTCATCGACATAATCACGACTATGCCCTCAAACTTAGAGATAATGTCCTCATGAGACTCGATGATATGATTGGCCTCACCAAGTTGTTAAAAGAGAGCAACAAAGTGCTTCTTGGTTTCACCCTTGAGCTTGTTCAAGAATTTTTCAAACTCATTCTCATCAACTTTCACCACCTCACTATCATCTACACAATCTAACAAGGAGGGAGTAGTAGTGATGGTGATTTTGATGTCGGAGGTTACCTTGTTGATACTTTTTGCCATGAGGCACTTGGTGATGAGGTTCTCGTTGGGGGCACCGAAGAGAGACACCTTGGAAGGGGAAGATGTGTCAATGGCCATGGTTGTCGTTTCCACCTTCACCACTTGTGTCATCATCATCATCATCATAGAAGTTGTACTCTTCATGTGCCACCAAGCCCTTTTGAGGTATCTTATTGGTGAACTTCTTCTTCTTTGGGAAGGAATTGGATTTGCCTTTGCGAATGAGCTTTCCACCATTGTCTTCCCTCTTCTCATAAGGACAATCCACCACAAAGTGATTCACATTACCACAATTGTAGCACGTCCTCACTTGTTGCTTATTCTTTGGGCCACTTGAGTTGTTCTTGGAGAAGTTGGGCCTTGAGTTTCTCTTGTTGCTCCAAAATTGCCTTGATGCAAGAGCCATGTGCTCATGGTCAGCATATTTGGTGTCTTCGAGGCAACCCTCTTCTTCTTTCAGAATGGACTTGGCCTTCAAGGCAAGGTTGGGTGAGGCTTTCTTTGACAGGACACGAGCTAGTGCATTGTCGGCGGTCTTGTTCATGATGTTCATAACAATGAACTCATCCAACACTTCACTTGAGGACAAGGTGTGGAAGTCCATCTTCGACGTATTACGGAGGACATGGCCTTGTTGAAGGGCATGATGGCCTTGAGAAACTTGTGCTTGATCCAATTGTCATCCGTGTTCTTACTCCCATGATCTTGGAGAGTGACCGCAAGAGTTTTCAACCTTTGGTAGAGATCTAGAGGATCCTCATCTTCAATAATTACAAATTCATTGGCCTCATCAAGAACCACCTCAAAGTTGGACCGTTGTATGCTAGAGCTCCCCTTGTACAAAGATATGATGTGTTCCCAACAATCCTTTGCACGGGTGAAGGGACGCAAGTGAAGGAAATATGCCCTAGAGGCAATAATAAAGTCATTATTTATTTCCTTATATCATGATAAATGTTTATTATTCATGCTAGAATTGTATTAACTGGAACTTAGTACATGTGTGAATACATAGACAAAACATAGTGTCCCTATTATGCATCTACTTGACTAGCTCGTTAATCAAAGATGGTTATGTTTCCTAACCATAGACATGTGTTGTCATTTGATGAACGAGATCACATCATTAGGAGAATGATGTGATGGACAAGACCCATCTATTAGCTTATCATTATGATCGTTATAGTTTTATTGCTACTGCTTTCTTCATGACTTATACATGTTCCTCAGACTATGAGATTATGCAACTCTCGAATACCGGAGGAACTCCTTGTGTTCTACCAAACGTCACAACATAACTGGGTGATTATAAATATGCTCTACAGGTGTCTCCGAAGGTGTTTTATTGGGTTGGCATAGATCGAGATTAGGATTTGTCACTCCGTGTTTCGGAGAGGTATCTATGGGCCCTCTCGGTAATGCTCATCACTATAAGCCTTGCAAGCAATGTGACTAATGAGTTAGTTGCAGGATGAGGCATTACGTAATGAGTAAAGAGAATTGCCGATAATTAGATTGAACTAGGTATGATGATACCAACGATCGAATCTCGGGCAAGTAACATACCGATGACAAAGGGAACAACGTATGTTGTTATGCGGTTTGATTGATAAAGATCTTCATAGAATATGTAGGAGCCAATATGAGCATCCAGGTTCCACTATTGGTTATTGATCGGAGATGTGTTTCGATCATGTCTACATAGTTCTCGTACCCGTAGGGTCCGCACGCTTAACATTCGATGACGATTTGTATTATGACTTATGTGTTTTTGATGACCGAAGCTTGTTCGGAGTCCCGGATGAGATCACAAATGTGATGAGGAGTCTTGAAATGGTCGAGACATAAAGATTGATATATTGGAAGACCATGTTTGGACACCGGAAAGGTTTCGAAAGAACTCGGGCATTTTTCGGGGAACCAAGGGGTTACCGGAACACCCCGGGGGAGTTATGGGCCTAGATGGGCCATAAGGGAGTAGGAGAGGGAAGGCCACAAGGTGGCGTGCGCCCCTCCCCTTTGCAGTCTGAATTGGACTAGGGAGAGGGGGCGCGGCCCCCTCTTTCCTTCCCCTCTCCCTCTCCTTCCCTCCTTCCCCCTCTTGGATTAGGAAAAGAAGGGGGGGCGATTCCTACTAGGTTTGGAGTCCTAGTAGGACTCCCCCCTTGGCACGCCTCCCCCTTGGCCGGCCTCCTCTCCTGCCTCCTTTATATACGGGGGCAGGGGGCACCCCAAAGAACAACATCAAGTTCTCTTAACCGTGTGCGGTGCCCCCCTCCACAGTCACACACCTCGGTCATATCGTCGTAGTGCTTAGGCGAAGCCCTACGCCGGGAACATCATCAACACTGTTGCCACGCCGTCGTGCTGACAGAACTCTCCCTTGTCCTCAAATGGATCAAGAGCTCGAGGGACGTCATCGGGCTGAACACGCGGAGGTGCTGTACGTTCGGTGCTTGGATCGGTTGGATCGTGAAGACGTTCGACTACATCAACCGCGTTAACTAAAGCTTCTGCTTTCGGTCTATAAGGGTACATGGACACACTCTCCCGTCTCGTTGCTATGCATCTCCTAGATAGATCTTGCGTGATCGTAGGATTTTTTTTTGAAATTACCATGTTCCCCAACAACAAGTGAGATATATCTTTGGGAGGCACTGCGGTTTGGAGGATGAACAATGCCGGTAGAAGCCTTGTTTGATGATTCTCTAAAGGTTTGTTGAGCTGCGATTAAAATGAGACTTGATACAAAAAACCCAATTAACGAAATCACCCTTTACAAGCTTAGGAGGATGACCAAGATGGTTAATATGTGGTGTAGGGACCGGTCCTCCATAGACCGGGGGAGGGGGAACCGCGACATAGGTTCCTATCCCATTCTTGTTTTGTGGGGAGGAGGTTTGAGTACCTTTAGCCGCTTCCTTGCTGGAATTGGCCTCCGACTCTGATGCGGTGGGATTAACCACAAGCAACGGACCGGGAGAAGTTTTCAACCCCTCAAGTAATTCTTTAATCATGGACTTGGCCTCGATCGTCATAGATGTCTTAAGTGAAGCCATAGCTTCATTTAAGTCATCTTGGGTGGTCGAAGTCAACTCCATGGCCTCGGGCACTTCATCCCCAATAACACCGTCATCAACCATACTCATCGGGTGGTCAAACCCTTAATAAAGAGACGACGCTCTGGTACCAATTGAAATGATCGATATGGTTGACAAGAGGGGGGAGTGAATATACAACTACCAATTTTTATCCTTTCTTAGCAAATTATGGTTAGCAGCAAATAGGTTGTCTAGATATGCAACTAGGTGAACAACCTATATAATGCTAGCAACACAAGCAACACAAGCAAGCAAATGATACAACACAATTAAAGTTTGCAGAAAGTAAAGGTAAGAGATAACCACAAGTGGAGACGGTGGAGACGAGGATGTGTTACCGAAGTTCCTTCCCTTCGAGAGGAAGTACGTCTCCATTGGAAAGGTGTGGAGGCATGATGCTCCCCAAGAAGCCACTAGGGCCACCGTATTCTCGTGATGCCCTCACACAATGTGAGATGTCGTGATTCCACTAGTGGTGCCCCTGAAGACGGTGACCAAACCTTTTCAAACAAGGTTGGGACTCCCTCTACAACCGAATTGGAGGCTCCTAACACCACCATGGAGCTTCACCACAATGGAATGTGGCTCCAAGGTGACCCCTTCCATCTAGGGTTCCCAAACACCCAAGAGTAACAAAATCCATACAAGAAAGTATGGGGAATCAAATTTCCTTTGGTGGAAGTGTAGATCTAGGTCTCCTCCTTCAACCTCTAGCAAATCAACAAGTTTGAGTGGCTAGAAAGAGAGATCGGGCAAGAAAGCTTGAAGGGCGTTAATGTAGGAGAGAGAGAGGCAAGAGGTAAAGATGTAGGTGGAAGAACCACCTTTATATAGGAACCCCCAATTTCCAGCTGTTACAAGAGTTTTTACAATGTAGCGGTACAACAGCTCATGACCCTGGTACAACCGGGATTCACGGGTATGCTGCAGAAACCTCTCAAGTGGTACAACCGGTGGTACGAGCGGTAGTACCGGTTATAGAGAGTAACCGGACCAACCGCTCTACTACCGCCCAACTACCGCCTCAAACAAAAGGGAGGCACCCCCATAGCAGTAGTCGAGTTGTACTTGAATCAGAACTACCGCCTGGTCCGAGTCAAGGAGGAGGCTAAGTACAGAGCGGTAGAATTGCTCTGGTCTCCGGTAGTACCAGTTAACATAGTATAACCGGGACAACCGGGCACCACCAGCCAAGGACCGCCCCATCACAGACGCTTGTCCGGTGGTTGGGCGGTACCGGGCCGGTACAACCACCCATGAAGTTGTGCAAGGGTTTCCGAGAGCAGAGGCGGTACAACCGCCCAGGGGTAGCGGTAGAACCGTTGGGCATGAACCTGGGAGCAGGAACCCCAGGGCATCACCCTTTGGGTGGCGGTTGAGCCGATTGAACTGGGCAGGCAGTACAACCGCCCATACCAACGGTACAACCGCTTAGAGGGTAAAACCTTTTCTTTGGAAGGAAATGAGGACCTCTCTCTCCTCGAACTGAAGATAACAATGGGTGGACAGGAATGTGTACATGCATTGATTCACCCAATACCTTCCGATGTGGATTCGCTCTTAATAGTACGGATTCCCTACAACCAAAGAAATAAACACGTAGAGAACACTGTCTTTGATCTTTTCCGTCCGGAGGGAATGCCTAATCGTCTTGTACTCAACGGAGTAAACCTGAAGCACTTGGCACACGATTAGACCATAAGGTGAGTTGTCATCATCACCAAAACACAAAGGCGGGAAATGCCCTAACACCCACGACATCATCTTGGCGATGACGCTTCTTGCCACTAATCGTTGGCTTTTCATCGCCGCCACCGTCGTTGTTGTCGTCCTCCTCCTCTTACTCATTCGACCATTCATCGTCCTGCTCATCATCGTTGTCCTCTTCTTCATCCTCCGATGGATCCTCGCCCGTCTGGTTGTCGTCTGACGACTCGGGCGGTGGTGTCCCTTCCATGACCTGGATAAAGTCGAGGTCTGGCCTCGACGCTGGACTCATGGAAGACGAGCAAGATGATTCCGATGTTGACCTATCATCGGGCGCCAGACTACTGGCGGAACTGTCATCCTCGTTGTTGCTTGACATGGCTGCGGTACATATACAAACCGCGAGAAAGCAAGATTGCAGAGTGTGTGCAAGTGTGTAGCACAGCCGACTAGGATGATGAACATGGTGGACACTGAAGTGGGGTATGCAAAGAAGAGGAATGTCAATTAAAGCGGGGGATTGACGGATTATCTAACCGCCTTGGCACGCGGTTAGAATACTCATATAATCAACCACAATTATTAGTACCCAGTCGCTCCAAATTCTCGCGGTTGCACAGTTCTCAATGTGATAATTACGCACACGGGTTGGAGCGCAAATGTGAAGCAAGCATTTTTCATACCCCCTCTGTACCGGTGACCAAGGTGGAGGAAAACGAGAGAACTTGATGTTTATTTGCTAATCAATACCATTGCGTACACAGAATTTACCATTGCATGTTATGCTAAGTAGTCTGAAGTCATTGAATGCATACGCGCCCCACAACTCCTATTGGTTGATTTCTTTTTAGGGCAAAAAACAGGGAACAAGTGTTGGGATTATTTGGTTTTCATAATGTGACTTATGCACTGGTACGAAGGGAGTAGGACAGTTGGCAAGCAATAGATGGAGTTGTGCTTATTGATGAAGCCAGTAATAATCAAACAAAACCCCTAATCATCATTGCAAATAGCGCATAAAAGATGGCTAATGCGACAACCACAACCACATGCTAGTTCCTTCTTGTCTCTTGCTTTCATCTGTTGCATGTGATTGATTATTTCTTGCTTCATCGTACGGGTTCTACACTCCAGATCAATCAATTTCTTCTTCATTTTTACCCTATCTTCTGTGAGCTTGGTGATAACGCTCCGTGCCCTACAATGCTATTCTTCACCCAGCCAGTTAACAAAGGCACAAGCATCATACCCCTATCAATGTTAAATAGTATTCAAGATGAGTGGTGGCATTAACTCAACTAAAACAATGAACTTAGCACTAACCTCTAAGGGGAAACTCAGAAACCGTCTGCCAATGTCGAATTCCTCCATGCATACACCTCGAGCGGGAGTGTGTCTGTGCACACAACTCAGCTTTTGGTACTTCTCGGTGGCCCAAAACTCGGAGTCAAACTCATGTTGCGGGAGTCTGGAGTCATACTCTAGATCCGGCGGTTGATTGCTTTCCTAGGGGGGATCATTTAGGACGGATTGAGCAGGGAGCTACTTTGGACATGCTAAAAAGATCGAGATAGATTGGAATCTGCCAAGACGATTTGGATCCATAGTACACCTGCCTTCTGATGACCTTAAGCAAGTGCTCGGTGGTGACCATCGTCGTGGCGGCACCGCCCATCGCGCTGTCGAGAGCGGTGATATGAGCAGGAGCAGCCGCACCGAAACCATCAGCACCACTCATCTGCATTCCCCCAATGCCAGCGCCATGCGAGGGAATTTGGGGGCTAGGGATTTTGAGTCTATCTAGGGATTTGGGGGAAATGGGGAAACTATGGGGATCTACTAATGGTCGGGAACTACTTATTGCACTCTGTTGTATAAGGCACACGGTTTATACATGTCGTTTGTGTTAGGTATTACAACTTCACACACGATTTCCGAACCAAACCGTGTGAGAAGACAACATAGGTGAGACACAGTTGCTGTGACATAACCATATGCGGTGTACTACCCAGTACATATGAGGATGCAATAATTGAGTTAATACTCAGGGTAAACAGCCGCTCTGCGGATACCCGTAAAAAAATAAAAACAACTGCTACTTGAGCTTGCATTGGTTTTTCCCTTGAAGAGGAAAGGGTGATGCAAAAAAGTAGAGATAAATATTTTCCTCAATTAAGAACCAAGGTATCAATCCAGTAGGAGATACAAGAAAGTCCCCAATCTATGCACATGCACAAACAATCAAACACTTGCACCCTACACGATAAAGGGGTTGTCAATCCCTTCACGGTCACTTGCCAAGGTGAGATCTGATAGAGATAGATATAAAAGATTACTAAAGTAAAATCAAATCAAATCAAATAAATTGCAATGAGATATTTTTGGGTTTTTGGGTTTATAGATCTGAAAATATATGATGGAAAATAGATCCGGGGGCCATAGGTTTCACTAGAGGCTTCTCTCTTGAAGGAAAATAATACGGTGGGTGAACAAATTACTGTCGAGCAATTGATATAAAAGCGCAAAGTTATGACAATATCCAAGGCAATGATTATGAATATAGACATCACGTCCATGTCAAGTAGACCGAAACGATTCTGCATCTACTACTATTACTCCGCGCATCGACCGCTATCCAGCATGCATCTAGAGTATTAAGTTCATAAGAACGGAGTAACACCTTAAGCAAGATGACATGATGTAGAGGGATAAACTCAAGCAATATGATGAAAACCCCATCTTTTTACCCTTGATGGAAATAATACAAATACATGCCTCGCTACCCCTACTTTGTCACTGGGTGAGGACACCGCAAGATTGAACCCAAAACTAAGCACCTCTCCCATTGCAAGAAAAATCAACCTAGTTGGCCAAACCAAACCGATAATTAGAAGAGAAATACAAAGATATCAAATCACGGATATAAGAATTCAGAGAATATTCAAATAATATTCATAGATAATCTGATCACAAATCCACAATTCATCGGATCTCAACAAACACGCCGCAAAAGAAGATTACATCGGATAGATCTCCAAGAACATCGAGGAGAACATGGTATTGAGGATCAAAGAGAGAGAAGAAGACATCTAGCTATTAGCTATGGACCCATAGGTGTGTGGTAAACTACTCACGCTTCGTTGAAAGGGCAATAGGGTTGATGTAGAAGCCCTCCGTGACCGAATCCCCCTCCGGCAGGGTGCCGCAAAAGGTCCCTAGATGTGATCTCATGGTTCAAAAGGTTATGACGGCTGAAAAATATTTTGGTGGATGCTTCTGGTGGTTCAGGAATATTTGTGAATTTATAGGCCAAGAATTAGGGTTAGATGACCTCCAGGGGGACCACAAGCAAGGGGGCGCCCCCCGGGGCGCGCCCTACGGCTTGTCGTCTCCTCGTGGGTCTTACGACCTCCTCTCCAAGTCTCGTATGTGTCTTCTGGTCCAACAAAAATCATCGCGAAAGTTTTATTCCGTTTGGACTCCGTTTGATATTCCTTTTCTTTAAAACTCAAAAACAAGGAAAAACACAAACTAGCACTGGGCTCTAGGTTAATAGGTTAGTCCCACAAATTATATAAAATAGCATATTAATACATATAAAACATCCAAAACATATAATATAATGGCATGGAACAATAAAAAATTATAGATACGTTGGAGACGTATCAACAGCCGCTCTGCAGATAGTGATGGCGGCGGCGGCCGAGGGAGCGTCTACCGGATAGGAGGTTAATCCTCGGTGGTCAGCGATGGTAGCATAATAGGAGGCCAATCCTCGGTCTGTGACGGGAGATTGGAGGAGCTCAATCCTCGAGGTCGGAGGCGCGTGATATGAGGAGCTCAATCCATACATAGGGTAAATAGTCGTTCTGCGAATACCCATCAAGAACTCATATATATTCATGAAAACATAGAGGGTTCAGATCTGAAATCAAGGCAATCAGGCCCTAGTGACAAGCATTAAGCATAGGATCAAGCCCTAGGGGGTGGCGGCGCCCTGTTGCCTTGTGGCAACTGGTGCCCCCCTCAGGTGGATCTTTGCTCCAGTATTTTTTATATATTACATAGAAAATTTCCAAAATGTTTCGTCCAATTCCTAGAACTTTTATTTTTGCACAAAACAACAACATGATAGTTCTGCTGAAAACAGCGTAAGTCCGGGTTAGTTCATGCAAATCAGACTCCAAAACAAGAGCAAAAGTGCTTGGAAAGGTAGATACGACGGAGACGTATCACTAAGGTATTGTCCTAACTTGCACAAATACCTACTTATGATTATACTCTCCATGCAAGCATCTAGAACTACAATATAAGTAATTAAGATAAATCTAACCAGCATTAAACAGTTGGATCCAAATCATCCCCTTATGGAATAATTCATAAACCAAAGTTTTGGTTTCTACCTCTCCGACAACCCATCATCTACAAACTAATTCCACAATGCTTTCCCCTAGGCCCAAAGGTGCCGAAGTGTCATGTTGTCGGCGTTCACATAACACCACTAGAGGAAAAACAACACAACTTAATATCAAAATATTTAATGGTGATCAACTTCACGTGATTAATAGTAACAAGACTTCTCCCATGTCTTCAAGAACAAATAGAACTACTCACAACTCATCATATTGATCATGATCAGTGGGTATAAATATATGATTAACAATCTGGACGTAATAATCTTCCACTAGTTAAACCAACAAGCATCAATTACAAGATGCAATCAACACTACTAGCACCCCTCCCCGTACCAATATGAGATTTGATAAAAAGAACGAAGACAAAGGATGAACTAGGTTTTGAAGATGAGATGGTGCCGATGAAGATGGTGATCCCCACGATGAACGAAGTGTTAGTGATGACAAAAGCTTCAATCCCCCCCTCCCGGAGGAAAGTTTCCTCGGCGGAATCGCTCCGCCAAAGAGCAAAAGTGCTCTGCCCAAGTTCTGCCTCGCAGATGACGACGGGAAGTCCTGAAAATTTTCTGTGATTTTTCTAGGGCAGGGGCGAAAATGGGCCTGGGGCAACTGGTCCTGGGGCAACTGGGGCTGTAGCCCCAAGCGTGGCCCAAGTAGCACCTGTACACATAATAGGAAAAAATTCAGAATTTGGGCTACATAGAAGCTCAGCCCCAGGCTTCACGTACAGGCCTTCAAGGCTTCACGTACAGGCCTTTTACTTGCAAGTGGCCCATGTAAAACCAATCGCCCAGTTTACGCTTCGATCTGTAGCCTGATCGTTCATCCATGAAGTCAATTAAGAAAGAAAAAAACACCCCTCGCCTGATCGCGGCAACAGAAACCCTCCCCTTGCTCAAACAGAGCGCCCAAGTGCTGCGCCGCCGCCCGCCGCCCTCCTCAACCCGCGATTGGCGATTCCCCGCCGCGCCGGTGGCCGGGTCCAGTGTCCTGCCTCCCGCATCTTGTTCTTCTCAATCCTGGGTGACAACGCTCTCTGTGCTGCACAAGTAATATCTAATCTGTATCATCAAATTTTATTTTCTCTAATTCCTTTATACCAGCGAAACTCAAGTGAGTTATATTTATTTAGTCAATTTTATTGCATTGTTGTCAAGAAATTAGAAATACAAGATGAAGAGGATCCGTACAATTGAATCTTTCTTTCAGTCAACATCCAACCAGCCTGCAGCCAACAATACAACACTGATGTGTCACCTACAGAATTAGTACCAGTGGGAGTTAGTAATGCAAAAGAAAGTGAACCATGTGTGGAGCTTAATCTGGATGACATTAATCCTGATCCCGGCCCCCGAAAACCAATTGAAGAGTTGCATCCAGATGTTAGGGATGCCGCTAGAAGAGAGTATTTGGCCATGGGAGCATGTCGACTAACGGGCCATGTTTATGAACAGGAAAGAATTGGGAAGCAGATGAGAGGCTTTCATGAAGAGTGGTACAAATCGCATGATTGGTTGAAATATAGTGTTGCTAAAAAGGCTGGCTTCTGTTCTCATTGTTTTCTCTTTAAGCAACCAAGAGCTGAAAACTATGGAATAGAAGCATATACAAAGAAAGGATGAATCACCGTTTGGTGTGCTATATTGAGCGTGATGTATTTGCAAGCATTGATGATATTAAGATTATACAATGCTATCAGAAAATGAGGAAACACAAAGGGGCTATTATTCGTGGACTTCGTGTTAATGGTATAATATGTTCTTTTTTTTTGCAAAATTTCATACGAACTATTGATTTAGTCTATGTCCAGTTTCTTGATTTTAAATACTTGATTTTATGTTTGCAGATCCAGGTCCTTGCACTATTGATGGTGAAGAAACGAGGGCCTTGAATTAAGCAAGTCTTCACTAATTTGGTACCAAACCATGTTTGCAATGATGCACTTTGTTAAACTATTTCTTTTATGGATTTTCCTCTCGTTATAATAATGAATTTTAATGTCGTCTTCAGTGTGATTTTGTGTCATACTTATAACGCACATTGATGTGCCTACTATTTGACGTTATATTTAGTCAGTTAGTTTTAGCCCTAGGCTTTGAGAAATCCTGGTTCCGCCTCTGTTCTAGGGGTAGATTAGATTTTGTGGCCAAAGGGCATCGGGTAGGCCGCGCCACCTATCCATGTGGTTGGCTGGTGGGCCCCCTCTGGTATTAGAGCTGCTCAATTAACTTGGACCAGAGGGAGCAACAAACATAACTTCCCTGCCAATCCTATCCTCCGGGAACGATGCATCTCATGCTGGCATCTCCTACCTCGCATCGACTAAAAACTATAGTTATAAAAAAAGGCTAAACAAACTATTTTCTAGATTGACGTCCTGAAGGTTCCAACTTTCCAAGCTAGTTGAGTTCGACGCATTGTTTGAAACACGAAACAGATCTGCTATTTTTTAGGTGAGTGAAAATCCTTTTCACGTCGGTCACCATTTCCCTTCTTCCCTCCCTCTTGGATGGAACTCGTCGAAGAAGAAATAATCTCTCCAGAGAAGAACTAACCCCACTATCAATCTTAGGGTGAAATCATCGGTGGTGCAGGGGATTGCCACAACCCCATTATCTATCTTAGGGGTGGGGTCGGGTGGGATGGGGTGGAGGGGATCGCCGGAGGTTTTCGTGGGTGGTGCCGAGCTTAGAGGGATGGTTGGGCAGTATCCAGCAACGATGGTGGGCAGGTTGAGGGAAGGGCGGGGCGACAAGATGGTGCGTGGTGCGCCCGCCGGGCACGGGTGGTGGAGGCTGGCATTAGCGCGGGGTATGCTGGGCCGTTCGGGAGGAGGAAGAAGGAAGGGATGATTCATGGGTAGTGCCGAGCTTAGAGGGATGGTTGGGGCAGTGGCCAGCAACGATGGTGGGCAGGTTGAGGGAAGGGC
>NC_041393.1:754694171-754699117 GCF_002162155.2 Triticum dicoccoides | reverse complement strand
AAGGGCGGGGCGTCAAGGTGGTGCGTAGTGCGCCCGGCGGCCGCGGGTGGTAGGCTGGGCCGTTCGGGAGGAGGAAGAAGGAAGGGAGGATTCATGAGTGGTGCCGAGCTTAGTCGGATGGTTGGGGCAGTGGCCAGCAACGATAGTGGGCAGGTTGAGGGAAGGGCGGGGCGACAAGGTGGTGCGTGGTGCGCCTGCCGGCCGCGGGTGGTGGAGGCTGGCAATTAGCGCGGGGTAGGCTGTGTCGTTCGGGAGGAGGAAGAAGATGCCCGGTAGCCTGATCTACTTTGAACCATTGGATCAAGATCTAGTGGTTGCTGATAAAACTGACCGATGGCACCTCCGAAAGACTGACCCGGCATATCATCTTCAGATTTATGAAGTCACTGTAGACGTCTCGTCGTCGACGGAAACGTCTTCTCCCACTGAATCCGCATCGCCGGAAATTCTGAAATAAATTCAAAAATAAATGCGAGCACCAAGATTTGAACCCTAGTGGTATGAGGATACCACAATCCCTCTAACCATCCAATCACAGGTTGGTTCGCGAAATTTCATGATACCTGATGAATAGATAGAGGGTCCCAACACGAAATAGGTCGTCACGAAAATCAGGGGATTTTCACGTCTGTCCTGGGTGTGTTGGCCCAAAATGAAACGCCGTGGGTAGGGACACGGTGGCAGAGAGGGAACGCGGGAACTACTATTTTTGTAGTTGTAGCAACAAACTTCTGTGCGTTGATTGGGCGGCCACTACCTGGCAAAGCAGATAAACCACAGCCCCTCTTCCTCCCGACACACCACAGCCCCACCCCCACGGTAAACGTCGGTGAGCGATCCACCGGCGATCCTCTCGAGCTAAGCTAAGCGGACCTACTTTTGGTTTTTGGAGCTAAACGGAGTAGCAGCACACAAATCAAGCAAAGCCGCGTCCTGAACCCCGCTGTCCCCTCCCCCTCTCGTTATAGCTCACTCTCACTACCACCCTCGCCACTCACCAGCTCGACTCCACCCCACTCCACTCGAGCCACGCGCACGCGGAGCTGGGCCGTACAGTACGTGAGCCCGTGAGCGAGCAGGGTACGGACTAAATGCCGCACCCGTCGTCGTCGTCTTCCTCGGCCAGTGTGGACGCGGCCGCCAAGGGCGTCAAGCTGGAGCGGTACGCCAGCGGCGGCGGCGCGCTGCTGATGCGGCGCGCGGGGAGCTCCAAGATCGTGGCGGCCTCCTCGCACCTCCTCTTCCGCGCCACCGTCCTCGCCACGCTCGCGCTCGTCTGCCTCTTCGCCGTGCACTACCCTTCCCTCCTGTCCCGCTCCTTCCGGCTCTCCGCCGCCGCCGCTGCTTCCTCCTCTTCTTCCCCGCCGCGGCAGACGTCGCGGCACCGGAACCTGCTCGGGTCGTCGTCGGCGTACGCGGGCGCCGCGTGGGAGCGGGAGGTGCGGCGAAGCGCCACGCCGCGGCGGGACGGGGGGATGTCGGTGCTGGTCACGGGCGCCGCGGGGTTCGTTGGCGCGCACTGCGCGCTGGCGCTCAGGGCGCGCGGCGACGGCGTGCTCGGCCTCGACAACTTCAACGCGTACTACGAGCCGGGCCTGAAACGCGCGCGGCAGCGGCTGCTCGCGTCGCGCGGGGTGGTGGTGCTCGGCGCCGACATCAACGACGCGGCCCTGCTCGAGCGGCTCTTCGCCGCCGTGCCCTTCACGCACGTGCTGCACCTCGCCGCGCAGGCCGGCGTGCGGTACGCGATGCGGGCGCCGCAGACGTACGTGGCCTCCAACGTCGCTGGCCTCGTCAGCGTCTTCGAGGCCGCCGCCCGGCACGCCGACCCGCAGCCGGCGATCGTGTGGGCGTCGTCGTCGTCGGTGTACGGGCTCAATACCGACGCGCCATTCTCCGAGGACCACCGCACGGACCGACCGGCGTCGCTGTACGCGGCCACCAAGAAGGCCGGCGAGGCCATCGCGCACGCGTACAACCACATCTACGGTCTCTCGATCACCGGCCTCCGGTTCTTCACGGTGTACGGTCCGTGGGGTCGCCCCGACATGGCCTACTTCTCCTTCGCTCGCAGCATCGTCGCCGGCGAGCCCATCACGCTCTTCCGCGCCGCCGACGGCACAGACGTCCGCCGCGACTTCACCTACATCGACGACGTCGTTAAGGGGTGCCTCGGCGCGCTCGACACGGCCGGCAAGAGCACGGGCTCCAGGTCCGGCAAGAAGCGCGGGCCAGCGCCCCTCCGCGTCTACAACCTCGGCAACACCTCGCCGGTGCCCGTCACCCGCATGGTGGCCATCCTCGAGAAGCTCCTCGGCAAGAAAGCGAACAAGCGCGTCGTCACCATGCCTAGCAACGGCGACGTGCCGTTCACGCACGCCAATGTCAGCCACGCCGCGCGCGACTTCGGGTACCACCCCACCACCTCCCTCGACGCCGGCCTGCGGAAATTCGTTGAATGGTTCCTCCAGTACTACAAGATCGACCCCGCGAAGCTCGCCAAGGGCAGCAGAGTCGGTACCAAGACTACCAAGAAGAAATCCATGGGCGCCATATCCGCGGCATCGTGAGGAGAGCGCGCGCGCCGCGTGCTTCCCGGCCCGGATGTCCAGTCCACCAAGTGTGCAATCTGTTCTCCTCGGAGGCTGGCGGTTGTGTTGCACAACTTTGTGAGTGCATCCCCATTGTTTAAGCCATTGCCGGTGCTTTTCCCCCTTGATGATGCAACCATGCTAGAGCTCGGTGGGAAGGGAATCGTGGAGGTGGCAAGGCAAAGGAGAAGCGATTCTTTCTTCGTAGCATAAGCAAAACCAAACTATTTTAGGGAAAAGGGGTGGGGGGTATAGGTAAGATGACATGAGCCGTGGAAAGGAGCGAGGAGGACACGATAAAGATGAAGTCCTGGGCTTCCTTTTGGGACGGTTCAGGTTGTTTTTGCTTAGTTTCATTTTTGTTTTGTCGTCACTATCTTGTTCTTGCTCATTTGGTTAATTTGTCTTGTGTTTTGTGAAATTGTCAACAATTGTGTACTCACGACAAGAAGACAAGATGCTGTGGTGGATGTAAGTCCGTCCGAGCACCTGCAGTTTTCCAGACTGCTAGAAATATTTCTTAAAGCTTGACGGTGGGTTTGGTGCAATTTATTTCTGCTTATGTGTAAACCTGTCCGATTCATGGTTCTTGTTGTCTGAACAAAACCATGTTGCTGCATGTGGAGCGTCCCTGACTTGTGCGTGCGTTCTCTTCTGATTTATGTGGGCATTATATGCGAGGTACTGTCGTACTGAGGTTTGGTGGCAAGTGAGTGAGGGAGATAATTTGTTTGAGCCTTGGACTTGGTGCTACTTCTTTGGCACTCACATCCGTATTTATTTACTCTGTATATTAGTTTTGACTCAAATCAAGCTCTATAAAGTTTGAATAAGTTTGTAGAAAATAAAATGAACATTTAGAATAACAAATCTATATGATATGAATATTTATTCAACGATGAATCCAATGGTATTGATTTGGTGGTGTATATGTTTATATATTTTTCTATAAACTTGCTGAACGTTTATAAAAGTACATTGATGTTTTTGCTGTCTACAAGACGACGTGATGTTCCAGGAACAAATCTTGTTGCTAGACACAGCAAAATCTGTAGGTACAGTGACTGAGCTCGAAGTAATGCACATTCTAGTTTGTCAAGCTGTCTGAATCCTCTTGTGGAACTGTGAAGCTGCATCAGTATGAACTTAGGATTCCTACTAGACACAATGGCCATCTGCCTAGCACCATATGCTTCAAGGGCGAATCCTGCCTCACTTGCCTAACCTTCTCTCTGTTGAAAATAGGTCTAGTATGTCATGTACACGTATCATTGTACGTATGTAATTGTATGCTGATTGTTATATATATAGAAAGACGTGGAGAGGCTTTACCCCACGGAAAACCCTAAACCCTATTCTCAAACTTGGTATTAGAGCCTACCCTAGCCGCCGCCGCCTCTCCTCCCTCCGCCGCCGCCGCCGCCGCCGCCGCCGCAGCTTCTTCGCGGCCGCCGCGATGTCCACCGCGCCGGCATCCACGGTGACTCCCTCCTCTGCGCTCACGCTCACCACTCCCTCCGCCCTCGTCCCGATCGCCCCCGTCATCGCCCCACCCGCCGCGACGGCTCCCATACCCGTTCTTCCGCCCATCGCGGTCTCCCTTGACCGCAGCAATTTCATGCTCTGGCGGGCGCTTGCCCTCCCCAACTTCGCCGGAGTGCGCCTCCACGGCTTCCTCGACGGCTCGGCCACCGCGCCGGCGCCGACCGTGACGACAGGCACCGGCGATGCCGCCCGCACCGTGTCCAACCCCGACTACGAGCAATGGTGGACGCTGGATCAGAAGGTTCTCGGGCATCTCCTTGGCTCGATGAGCGTGGAGATCTCCGCGCAGCTCATCGGCTGCAGGTCGGCCGCCGCCGTGTGACGCCCGGGTAATTAAGCTACAGTGATTCCCCGCTAATGATGCCACGTCACCACGGTTACTGTGATAAACTCTCGATAGTTCAGAACCGAAACAAATTCAAAATTTAAATAAAAGAAAACAATAAAAGTTTTTAAAAATTAAAATAAAAATGTTCGGTGGTTGCCAAATATTACAAAGATAATTATGGTGTAAGGTTCACAATTTTATAAAATGCCTAAGTGTTTATAAATAAATAAAAACAGAAAAGAAAATAAATAAAAAGAAAATAGAAAACAATAAAAAAAAGGAGAAGAGAAACCCCCCTGGGCTTCGGCCCAGCTGACCACAGGCCCCACTGGGCCACCCACCAGGCCCAGCCGGCCCTCCTCTCTGGCCTACAAGGCCACACCCCCCCCGAACCCTAACCCCCACCCGATCCCCACTCTCCCCCACTCGTCCTACCCCCGCGCGTCTCCCTCGCCCCTCCCCGATCTGGATCGGGGGAGACG
>NC_041393.1:754686422-754691953 GCF_002162155.2 Triticum dicoccoides | reverse complement strand
CCCTCGACTGTTACTTTGTGGCGGAGCGACAGGGCAGGTTGAGACCACCTAGGAGACAGGTGGGCCTGGCCCTGTTCGGCGTTCGCGGATACTTAACACGCTTAACGAGATCTTGGTATTTGATCTGAGTCTGGCTACGAGCCTATACGCACTAACCATCTACGTGGGAGTAGTTATGGGTATCCCGACGTCGTGGTATCAGCCGAAGCACTTCAGACGTCAGCGACGGAGCGGCGCGCGCCGAATTGGACTGGAACGCCACTAGGCTAGGTCTGCTTTCGGCCGCGTATGCAACGTGCAGGTGTGCTATGGGCGATGGGCCCAGACCCCTGTGCGCTTAGGTTTAGACCGGCGTGCTGGCCTCTCTGTTGAGCCTAGGTGGGGCTGCGACGTGTTGATCTTCCGAGGCCGGGCATGACCCAGGAAAGTGTGTCCGGCCAAATGGGATCAAGCGTGTTGGGTTATGTGGTGCACCCCTGCAGGGAAGTTAATCTATTTGAATAGCCGTGATCTTCGGTAACAGGACGACTTGGAGTTGTACCTTGACCTTATGACAACTAGAACCGGATACTTAATAAAACACACCCTTCCAAGTGCCAGATACAACCGGTGGTTGCTCTATCTCAGGGATACGAGGAGAGGATCGCCGGGTAGGATTATGCTATGAGTTGTTACTTGGAGATGCTACTTGGAGGACTTCGACCTACCCTCTTCTGCCTGTTGCAAGACGAAGGTGACCAGAAGCGTAGTCTTCGATAAGACTAGCTATCCCCCTCTTATTCTGGCATTCTGCAGTTCAGTCCACTGATATGGCCCTTTACACATATACCCATGCATATGTAGTGTAGCTCCTTGCTTGCGAGTACTTTGGATGAGTACTCACGGTTGCTTTTCTCCCTCTTTTCCCCTTTCCCTTCTACCTGGTTGTCGCAACCAGATGCTGGAGTCCAGGAGCCAGACGCCACCGTCGACGATGACCCCTACTACACCGGAGGTGCCTACTACTACGTGCTGCCCGCTGATGACGACCAGGAGTGACCTAGGAGGATCCCAGGCAGGAGGCCTGCGCCTCTTTCGATCTGTATCCCAGTTTGTGCTAGCCTTCTTAAGGCACACTTGTTTAACTTATGTCTGTACTCAGATATTGTTGCTTCCGCTGACTCGTCTATGATCGAGCACTTGTATTCGAGCCCTCGAGGCCCCTGGCTTGTATTATGATGCTTGTATGACTTATTTTATTTGTAGAGTTGTGTTGTGATATCTTCCCGTGAGTCCCTGATCTTGATCGTACACATTTGCGTGCATGATTAGTGTACGGTCAAATCGGGGCGTCACAAGTTGGTATCAGAGCCAACTGCCTGTAGGAATCCCCCTTCCAACTCCTTGGCCGAAGTCGAGTCTAGACTTTACAAAACTTTTACTAACATGGCTGTGCGGCCCATGGGCCCACGTCGCCATTGGGTGGTATTAGGATCTTTTACTCCTCGATCTTTACTCTGGGATTCTGAACTCTCTTCTATTCGGGTTAAACGATTTTGCTAATAACAAAACTAACTTTAGGTTCTCGCGAGTACTTTCTCCCGGAGAGCCCCTCACTTCAGATGATCGTCTGCTAATCAGAAGAATTCGGAGATACTCTTTGATATTCTCTCGAGACTTTGTGCCCATCACTTTTGCTATTCCTGGCCACCGATAAATCCGTATGGATAACTACTTACACTTGCCATTCATACGATCATCCCCCAGTGATCTTGTTATTACAAGATACCCTGAAGTTTTCTCTATTGATCCGAGAATACTTTGTGCCTACTGCCTAGCAGTTCCTTACTACATGAATACCCCCTCAAATAAATACTCGCACTTGTCGAGTATCCGCTCATCCCCTGTTGTTCATGTGTTACACAAAATTCTTCAAAATACTATTCGATCTTCCGAGAAACCTCTGGAGCCTTTGGCTCTTGAAATTCTTGCTTGCTTGCATTATGGTTAATCCCATAAGTCTCGTAGTCATATTGACATTCCTTGTCATTATCATTTTGAGTCTGTTGACTCAATATGTTTGCGAATGCCCGCAATCATCATTGATCCTTATAAATTACCTTTCCGGCTGAGCTGCCATTGTTTTAACTGGAATTGGTTCTCGACCAATCCAAGTGTCGTTGATTGTACCCTAAGGCTATTCAACTTATCCATCCCTAATCAGAGCATTGCTTCTGACCCCTTGATTGGGAATCGTAATTCATTTGCATTTGACAATTGAGTCAGTCAGTTGTTTCTATATTTTGATCTCCTTGCATCCTTCTTCCTCTAGATGAGAACTGATGCTCACGTCAGATCCCTTGTGGATCACCAGATCCTTTGTTGGATTTTATCTGACAACGCCTTTCATATTCAATAACCTTGTGAGCCTTTTCCTCTGATACATAAGGCCTTTGGTAAATTGTATCCTCTGCTTTCTCAATCATGCTCTGCCTTCGAACTTGAGTTAATTATTCCTAAAGATTCTGGTATATGATTCCAAGGAGCCCCTATGGGTAGAACATATGCCTTCACTAAACCGTGTGAACCCGAAAGTTTTCACGAATCATACTCTTCTGGTGCCTCGCCAGATAAAATTTTCAACACTGCAACTTCATCGAACGTGAGAAGTGAATGGAAGGTTATACATTGAAGAAGTGGGAGTCGACCTTGAACTTGTGTTCATGCCCATGGACACGATGTAGATCTTATCATTAAAGCTTCTATTAAATTAATTATTCCTTTGGTATAAGTTCATCTTATATCTAGGATCTGGCCTTTTGCAATCGTGGTTCCGACCATGATTGTTCTTCTTTGATCTCATTTCTCGGACAAGTTAAAACAATTGTCTTCTATGGATCAGTACACCGGTCCAACCTTTACTTTGATCTTGTGTCGAGTATTAACCCCCTGGTATCTCGAGATTATCATGGTACTGCTTAACTTCTTATGAGTTCTTCATCAAGTGCTACCTTACCACTGATTCCAATTTTTCACGGGCTCTGAGTTATTATACACTCAAAGACACCGATAACTGAATCGAGTTCGCATTGCGATTCAACAAGTATTTGAACCCATCACTGCTTACAAATTTATTAATCCTTCAAGTCATTCCTAGCCTGATCGGCTAGATCATTATCGAGCTAATTTTAACTGTGCTACCCGGTCCTTCTTCCCGGAGCACAATTTTCAACGATGAACTAACCTTACGTCGATCATCATCGTCATATCATTTCTCCTTGAACAACAAGCTTGGTTTCGAGTTTGTGTTGTACCCTTGGTTCCAATAACCTTTCACTTTATCATTACTTTGACTTGATGTCATCACCGATCGATTACATCTTCATGAACTCTCGCGACAAATGTGTCGTGAATATCATCAACATTCTGAGCTCTTCCAAGAGATCTATTGAAATCATGATGAGAAATACCATCCTTGCCCTCGATGACCGGTGTTATCAGCGACAACATTATTGCATTCCCTCCAACACAAAACTTGTTCCTGTATTGTGTTGTACCTTGAGTTCCTTGCTATCCTACTTATGTTATATTCTACCACGGAGTATTACCATCTTGATGTTAAGCATGTTGTGAGGATTGCTCCACCTCTTAAGAATTCTTGCTATAATGATACTTCTCACCATCACCATTCTTTCTTGGTCCTCGTGTTGATTCCAACCGGGGTACCCACAAGTGAACGGTGTTGTTTGGATTATGCACTTCTAGCAACCCTGTTGCTTTGAAGTTAATGATCGATAGTTCATTCTAAGTCCTTCGCTAATTGAATCACCATTCTAACATTGGTCGTGCAACCCAACCCATACTTCGAGCGCACCCTTCAACCAATGTTTAATTGTGTATGTTTTCCTCGAGCATACTTCCTTATATCATTTGATCTGACAAATGTTATCTCCTTGTTCACTTAATGGTGGAAATCCATCTTTTGGGAATCTCGGTGAATTGCCGTTGAGTTCACCAGACACCTCCTTGTCCTCTCCCTGGTTTAATGGTGAACTATTGCTTCAGAAAACCGCTCCCATAGTTCATTTCCCGAGAAGCTTGCAATGCCATTTCAACGATTTGTGTTGCGCCTTTTCTTCTCGGACATCCTGAGTCTCAGGTATCCTGACACCAATCGGATCTGAATCTCGGTCAGATATGATGGTTGGAACATTTTTCCCAAGAGTTATAACATTGGTCCTTATACATCGGTAAGGTGATGTCATGCCTAGCACACCTGGTCGGAGGACCTAGTGTTAAGGTTTCCTTTCCAGCAAGGTTTTCCATTCTTCCATAAGGAAATTGTAATGCTTATTCTATAAGTTGTTCCTGGTGAATCCTTTGTATATCCAAGTCCGACCTTTGCTGGAAGACCATGTCAATGCTATCTCGAAGCATGTCTGTGATACTCCGATTTTCAACAAGAACATTTAAAGCAAATGCTAAATTTTTCTTATCAATTATCCAAACACCTTTGTATGGGTAGTGTCATGAAATTTCTCTCCCCTTACCTAAAGGGTTTTCTACATGATATCCTGCCACGGATACCATGCTCTGCTTATCCTTGGGAAGGATATATCCCTGAATTATTGACTAAGACACATTTTTCCTTTCCATCGCCTGATTAATCTGATAATCATATGTCCTTTCCATTGTTTGGTTTAACCTTTCTTGAGGTCTATATGATCTAAGCAGTAATATTCTTCTGCTTATGTAAACACCTTGGTGTACGACCGTGTCAGTAAGACCCTGTTACTATTGTTGATGACATTTCGGTAGCCACCGATGGACGAGAACCTTGCCTATTGGCCCGCCTCGTTCAACGAGCAGGATAATGGTTCTCTTCGTCCCTCGCCCTTGGTACCGATGTTGTTGCCGACATAACCAACAGATTATCCTCTGGCATGCCTTGCTTACATGATCGTGCAAGATGTCACTGTCCTTCCTACTTTTAATCCACATGGTGGGCCCATAACCCACAGCTCCACGGGATCGAAACCTGACTCTCCTGTACCCCCCTGTACCCAAGGTTGTTCCTCGCGCGTGGCCTCGTATGTAATTCATGAGCCACCTTCAATCTGGTATCAGACAAATACTTATTCCCGTGGCTTTGAACCCCTTTCACGCCACATATCAGACATCGAACGATTGCCTGCCCGCTCGAAACTTCCCAGGATACCTCCTTACTCTGCTCTTGATATTTTCTTAAGTTTCAATTCGAGAGTTACTTCCGCCACCCTCCCCGATGTTATCGACCAGATAGTCAAACCTGCAGAGGTCCATTCTCTCGGGATACCCACCCTTTATCCTTTCGTAAGTACGATGGAACCCCGAAGAAAGGACGACAAACTTCATCATGATGACCCGAAGGAGAGGACGGAAGACATCAATGTAATGGGTCGACCTCTTCGAGAAGAGCTACTATGATCGAGAAGAATCGTTAGAATTTCGTAACCAGACCCCTTCCCCCTTATAACCGATCCTAAATCTCGGGACGAGATTTCTTGTAGTGG
>NC_041393.1:754667510-754683751 GCF_002162155.2 Triticum dicoccoides | reverse complement strand
GAGTAGTTATGGGTATCCCGACGTCGTGGTATCAGCCGAAGCACTTCAGACGTCAGCGACGGAGCGGCGCGCGCCGAATTGGACTGGAACGCCACTAGGCTAGGTCTGCTTTCGGCCGCGTACGCAACGTGCAGGTGTGCTATGGGCGATGGGCCCAGACCCCTGTGCGCTTAGGTTTAGACCGGCGTGCTGGCCTCTCTGTTGAGCCTAGGTGGGGCTGCGACGTGTTGATCTTCCGAGGCCGGGCATGACCCAGGAAAGTGTGTCCGGCCAAATGGGATCAAGCGTGTTGGGTTATGTGGTGCACCCCTGCAGGGAAGTTAATCTATTCGAATAGCCGTGATCTTCGGTAACAGGACGACTTGGAGTTGTACCTTGACCTTATGACAACTAGAACCGGATACTTAATAAAACACACCCTTCCAAGTGCCAGATACAACCGGTGGTCGCTCTATCTCAGGGATACGAGGAGAGGATCGCCGGGTAGGATTATGCTATGAGTTGTTACTTGGAGATGCTACTTGGAGGACTTCGACCTACCCTCTTCTGCCTGTTGCAAGACGAAGGTGACCAGAAGCATAGTCTTCGATAAGACTAGCTATCCCCCTCTTATTCTGGCATTCTGCAGTTCAGTCCACTGATATGGCCCTTTACACATATACCCATGCATATGTAGTGTAGCTCCTTGCTTGCGAGTACTTTGGATGAGTACTCACGGTTGCTTTTCTCCCTCTTTTCCCCTTTCCCTTCTACCTGGTTGTCGCAACCAGATGCTGGAGTCCAGGAGCCAGACGCCACCATCGACGACGACCCCTACTACACCGGAGGTGCCTACTACTACGTGCTGCCCGCTGATGACGACCAGGAGTGACCTAGGAGGATCCCAGGCAGGAGGCCTGCGCCTCTTTCGATCTGTATCCCAGTTTGTGCTAGCCTTCTTAAGGCACACTTGTTTAACTTATGTCTGTACTCAGATATTGTTGCTTCCGCTGACTCGTCTATGATCGAGCACTTGTATTCGAGCCCTCGAGGCCCCTGGCTTGTATTATGATGCTTGTATGACTTATTTTATTTGTAGAGTTGTGTTGTGATATCTTCCCGTGAGTCCCTGATCTTGATCGTACACATTTGCGTGCATGATTAGTGTACGATTGAATCGGGGGCGTCACACGCCGCCTGGGCGGCCGTGCACACCATGTTCGCCGCCGAGAACAGCGCCAGCGTGCGCAACCTCCGGCGCCAGATTCAGGCGCTGCGCAAGGGAGACCGTCCCGCCGGCGAGTACATGCAGAAGGTCAAGGCCCTCGCTGATTCGATGGCCGCCGCCGGCTCTCCTCTTCGCGACGATGAGATCATCGATTATATGCTGATCGGGCTCGGCTCGGCGTTCAACCCCATCGCCGCCTCCATGAACTTCGCGGGCGTGCCAATCACGCTTCCCGCGTTCTACTCCAGTGTTCTCCACTACGAGGCCCTTCAGCAGCAGCAGTCCGAGCTCGAGGATTGGCAGTCATCCGCCAACGCCGCGTCTCGGCTGGTCTACAACAACACTTCCGGCCGAGCCGCCGAGTCTGGCCGCCAGAGCGGTGGCCGCCCCTCCGCCGGTTCCCTCCCGCCCAACTCGGGCGGCTACGGCAACAACCAGGGCAACGCCTCTGGTCGTACCAACAACGGTGGCAATGGCCGCAATGGAGAAGGAAACGGAGGTGGCAACGGGGGTGGTCGCAACCGCCGCTGGCGTCCCCGGTGCCAGATATGCAAGAATTGGGGTCTGAGGCTGGCGACTGTCGCGGCCGCTATGATCATGACAACCGCGCCGCCGACTCTGCGTCCATGTCCTCCTCCCATGAGCCACCGCACTGGATCCTGGACACCGGTGCGACGGACCACCTGACGAATGATCTTGATCGTCTGCACTTCCACGAGTGCTACGGCGGGAAGGATCAAGTGCAAGTGGCAAACGGTGCAGGTTTGTCTATTTCGCATATTGGTCATTCCACTATACCCGGTTCATCTCTTCGTTTACGCAATATTCTTCGTCTACCACACATTCATCAACATCTCCTCTCCGTTTATCGTCTCGTCCTTGATAATGATGTTTTTGTGGAATTTCACCGTTTCTTTTTCCTTGTCAAGGACACGGTCACGAAGAAAATTCTTCTTCGCGGTAGATGCCATGGTGGCCTCTACCCCATACCGTTTGGTCGCGCATCGTCATCCTCCACCCGCCAAGCGTCCCTCAGCGTCAAGACCACCCCGTCCCAGTGGCACCAGTGTCTCGGTCATCCCTCAAATAATATTGTTCAACACATTGTTAGGAATAATGATTTAGTGTGTTCTTCTGAACGTCAGACTTCCGTGTGTGATCCTTGTCAGCGTGCTAAAAGTCGACAATTGCCTTATAATTTATCACATCATGTTTCCACTATGCCTCTTGAGTTAATTCATTCGGATGTTTGGGGGCCAGCTATTGCTTCTTCCGGAGGTTATAAATATTATGTGAGCTTTGTTGACGATTACTCTCGTTTCTCTTGGATTTATCTCCTTAAGCATAAGTTTGACGTTGAGCAAGTATTTTATGCCTTCCAGGCCCATGTTGAGCGTCTTCTCCACACTAAAATCATCGCTGTTCAGTCCGACTGGGGTGGTGAGTATCACCGGTTGCATCGTTATTTTCAATGCACTGGCATCTCTCACCGTGTGTCGTGCCCACACACGTCTTAACAGAATGGCATTGCTGAACGCAAACAGCGTCATCTTGTTGAAACAGGGCTTGCTTTGCTGGCTCATTCTTCTCTCCCATTGCGTTTTTGGGATGAGGCCTTTTTTACGGCATGCTATCTTATTAATCGCATGCCCACACCTGTTCTTCAACACGATACACCCATCTACCGTCTCCTTAAGGTGCACCCAGATTATAACTTTCTTCGCACTTTTGGGTGCGCATGCTGGCCCAGTTTGCGCAAATATAATGCACACAAACTTGCTTTCCGATCCACCATGTGTGTTTTCTTGGGCTATAGTCCGATGCATAAGGGATACAAGTGTCTTGATCGTTCCACGGGACGTATCTACATCTCCTGTGATGTGGTTTTCGACGAGTCTGTTTTTCCCTATGCCACTCCTGGGGTCACCATCGATGTCTCTTCTTTGGCTGATGTTCTCTCTTTTCCTCCCACTGAACCGGCTACGGGTGACCATATGCGCAAATACGACTTGTCCTATTTGTCTACTGACACGCCTGTCCCAGGCCCTGTTGCTCCTGTGCAGGATTCTTCGGCTTCGCCCCCTCCGGCGTCCCACGTGCACGGCGCTTCCACGCCCGATGCCCGCCGCCCCCACGTGGCTGTCGTCCAGCCCTCCTCGGCGATCGACGTGCATGGGCCATGCACGTCGCCCCGCTCCGCTCCCGCGTCGCCTGGCTCGGCTCCCGTGTCACCCGGCTCGGCCGCCGCCTCGCCGTCCTGGCTGGCCCATCAGCCACCGCCACGCCCGGTTCGCCCGGCCCGACCGCCGCGCCCGGTTCCTCCGCGGCCTCCTTGCCGCGCGGTGACGCGGTTCTCGAGGATGCGGCTCCGTCATCGCCATCGCAGCTCGCGTCGCCCTCTGTCGAGGGGAGTTCACCTCCCTCGACCGCGACGCCCCCAGTTGCCCCGGCTCACACCATGGTTACCCGCACCCGTGATCATACTCGGCGTGCTCTTGTTCCAACTGACGGGACTATTCGCTATGGTCCCCGTCGCCGAGCGTTTCTTGCGGTGCCTGTCTCTCACCGTGACGCTCTCCGTGAGACTGCCTGGCGTACCGCGATGATTGATGAACTCACTGCTTTGCATCACAACAAGACTTGGGTTCTTGTGCCTCGGCCGCGTGGTGTCAATGTTGTCGGGAGCAAATGGATCTTTAAGACCAAGCACCATCCGGATGGTACTGTTGATAAGTACAAAGCTCGTTTGGTCGCCCGAGGTTTCACACAGCAGCTTGGCATTGACTATGGTGATACCTTCAGTCCGGTTGTCAAGCCAGCCACTGTTCGTTTGGTTCTTGCCTTGGCTGTTTCTCGCGGCTGGAGTCTTCGGGAGATTGATGTCAGCAATGCTTTCCTTCATGGGTATCTCTCCGAGGACGTCTATATGCAGCAGCCCCCTGGTTTCGAGGATGCTCGGTTTCCCTCGCATGTGTGCAAGCTTCAGCGCGCCCTCTATGGACTCAAGCAGTCCCCTCGTGCATGGTACGCTCGGCTCAGTGCTCGCCTTCTCGCTTTGGGTTTTGCCTCTTCCAAAGCAGATACATCTTTGTTCTTTTTCCGCTATCGTGATGTTCAGATCTATATTCTTGTCTATGTGGATGACATTGTCATTGCCGGATCTTCTCCACGTGCGGTTGATGGCCTTGTTCACGCCCTCGCTGCCACTTTTACTATCAAGGACCTTGGGCCATTGGAGTATTTTCTTGGTTTGGAAGCGTCCTACAATTCCGGGGGGATGACATTGACTCAAGGAAGTATGCCTTGGATCTTTTACACCGTGTGAGCATGGAGAATTGTAAGCCTACTTCCACACCGCTTTCTACTTCCGAGCAGCTTGCACGAGTGTCTGGACGACTTCTTAGTACCGATGATTCTTTCCGGTACCGTAGCGTTGTTGGTGGACTGCAGTACTTAATGCTCACCCGTCCGGATATTTCATTTGCCATGAACAAGGTGTGTCAGTTTCTCTCACAGCCCACTGATGCTCATTGGGAAGCAGTTAAGCGGATCTTATGCTATGTGAAAGGAACGTTGCACACAGGGCTGAAATTTCGCAAGGCTGTTTCTACTAGCATTAGTATCTTCACTGATGCAGATTGGGCAGGTTGTCCGGATGATCGCCGATCAATTGGAGGTTTCGCCATATTCGTTGGACCGAATCTCATTTCCTGGAGTTCGAAGAAACAACCAACAGTGTCGAGATCGAGCACAGAGGCCGAGTACAAAGCTTTGGCGAATGGAGCTGCTGAAGCCATCTGGGTAGAGTCACTACTCAAAGAGCTTGGAGTGTCTCAGCAGCGTGTTCCAGTTCTCTGGTGTGATAACTTAGGGGCCACATATCTGACTGCCAACCCAGTTTTCCATGCACGTACCAAGCACATCGAAATTGATTTTCACTTTGTACGTGAGCGTGTTGCTTCTGGAGCTCTCGAGGTCAGATTTATCTCTTCTAACGATCAGCTGGCTGATGTGTTTACTAAACCAGCCACCAGACAGATGCTAGACCGTTTTAGTACCAATCTAAACCTTGTACAGAGTAGAAGTTCAGATTGAGGGGGAGTGTTGAAAATAGGTCTAGTATGTCATGTACACGTATCATTGTACGTATGTAATTGTATGCTGATTGTTATATATATAGAAAGACGTGGAGAGGCTTTGTCCCACGGAAAACCCTAAACCCTATTCTCACTCTCTCTCTGGAAGGGCCATTTGATCTAGATAAGCCTGCATTTCATGCCATGCTCCTGCAAGCCTGCGACAAAGTGTGAAGGGCAATGCAGTGAACAGGATTGAGATCCAGTGAACATGGCCAACTAATAGGACCACACGCAGAGGAGAATACAGGCCAGCCGCATGCATTTTTGTAGGCGGAACACAACAAAGAAGCTCCCTGTTGAAGTTTGAGCTCCGAACTGTGGTGATGGAGAATGAAGATCAAAGCCTGCGTGTATGCTCACGTTTTTCAGCATAAGAGACACAGCATTCATGACGAGCATGCCATGGAGACAAATCTGGAATTCTGGATCTGAATACCTGAAGCTTGGCTTATACTGCAAAAATGTGGGTCGCAATCCCTTTATCAGTTGAAGTAATTGCCGATGTTCTCATCTGCTATGCTGTAGTAGTTGTTAATACAGCATTATTATCCCGAGTTACTATTGCTTTCCAACTGAAAAAGACCTTTTAATCAGATGTGAAATGCTAGCCGCTACTTACTGCCCCAGTACAGCAGTACTATCGAACTTGGCTTGGCTGTTGCTGCTGGCTGCTGTACCCTAAGATTGGACCTCAGGGACAATGGTGAGCTGGAGAACTTTGCAGTCTTTGACTTGCATTTAGAGTAAAGTCAGGCAGATATTGACCGCATCCTCGCCTGGGGCCCCTTGTGCCTCACCACTTGCACAAGTTCTGACCTAGGGTTAGTGAAGTAAGAGCATATGTCCTCTATACGAGTCCAGGCGGACGACCCTATGAGTGACCGATTACAAAATCACGACCTAACCGGGCTTCTCAAACCAGCTTTATACATCTGAGATGACCGGAACATTCATATCCAGCCCATATCTAGGGCTACGGGAGGCCCGGACACGCACGGGCCCGTCCGTACGTCGGATCCGACAAACAGGACCCACCACATATTTCATCAAATCCCTTTGATTTAGTCGGACCAGTCATTTTCTTCTCCTCTCTTCTCCTTCGTCCGCGTCGGCACTCCCCTAACTCCGCAACCGCCCCGATCCCTCAATACATCCACCACCGCCACAAAATGTCTTCGTGCCAGTCTCGCCGCTGCGGACACTGTCGCCGCCCCGGGCGCCGGTGCGGCACGTCCATCTCTTCTCGGATTACACCTTGCCCTCTATGTGTTCGACAAAATGTATAATGTTTTTCTTTTGCTATTTTGCAGGCAAAACAATGGATAAGGAGGAGCCTGATGAATTAATGCAAAAGGAGTTCTTCGATTCGTCGGATTCGGATGACGAAGATGATAATGACGAGGATCCAGGAGAAAAAGGAGATAGAAATGGAGCTGATGGAGTCATGGACTAAGGGGTCCTCAAGGCGTCGGCCCAATGGATATGGGCCGGACTGGTGAAGCCGCATAACGATGGAAGATCTATGAAGCCGTGGTGTGTCCTCCAAGTCAAGGGTGAACGAGATCTCTTTCCCTCTTGTTGTAATCTATCTCCGTTAACCCCAACCCTATTGGTGTCTATATAAATCGAGGGTTGTAGTCTTTAGGGCTAGAGCTTTATTCATCATCTCATCATCTTAGGGTTTAGCTCATGCTGATCTCAAGGTAGATCTACTCTGTAAACCATACTATACATCCAATATAATCAAGTAGGACGTAGGGTATTACCTCTTCGAGAGGGCCCGAACCTGGGTAAAAATTGTGTTCGTCGTCCCTTGTCCCCCATCGATCCTAGATCCATAGCTCGGGACCCCCTACCCCGAGGTCTGCCGGTTTTGACACCGACATTGCTGCTTTCATTGAGACTTCCGCTGTGGGGTCGCCCGAAGGATCGATGGCTCGCCTGATCATAGGAGAAGGCATTAGATCCTGGGACTTCTTCGTCCCCGGTCAGCTCTTCGTGTTTGGCAGCATCGTGCTGCACGCCAACCCGACTGGTCATTTGGATCAGATCGATAACTTCGCTCCTGAACACCGAATTCGATTCGGTAATCTGGAATACACTGTGGACACGCGGGGCGATGTGGTTTTCACCGGATTCACTGCCCCCTCTCGTGCCTTCGGAGGCCTCGCCGTGCCCGCTATGGACTCCCCCTCCGACCTGATCTACAGATCGGCCCCCGCCCTTCGAACAACTTCAAGCCAGGAGGGCTCCGCTTCAAGCTGGGGCAGGACTCCACCTTCGGCCGGATCCATCATGTCGGCGGAGGGCCTATCCTCGGCCCTTGAGGCAGAATCAAGTGGCGGAGACCAAGAGTCAATCTCGGCTAAATCTTCCCATCACAACGCCCCTCTGGCCTTGAGCCCTTACAAAGAGCCGGCAACCGATGGCCAGGGGTTACCCCCGGCCCAAAGTAGCTCGATCTCGAATCCCGACATGGAAACCACATGCAAAAACCAAGGCCCGTGCTCATTCCCCAGGGACAATCCGGACCCTCTCAAGGATCCAGCACCGTGCCCTGAGTTTAGCTCGGCCTGTGGAAACCAAGGACTGGCCAGGGCACTGATTGCCCCCCACCCTGTTACAACGGAGTTTGGCCTAGAGCCCTCAAATTTGGTGACCTCGCTATGTTAAACGAGGCGCTAGACCGAATCCAGAAAATGATCATCTAGGAGGACCTGCCCTCCGCCCACAATCATCAACCCTTCGAGGTGTAGCACAAGGAATTTTACATCCCACCCACCACCCACTTGGTAGTCACTGTCGATGATTTAACAGATATGCTAGATTATAATTCGGAAAACTCCGAATACATGGACGAGGATAGCGGAGCCACGGGCTAACACCAATGTCGCCCCCCCGGTCACCGGCTGCTGGACGACCACGTCCACCTATGATATTTACATGGTGGACACTCCCAAAGACGGCGATGGCACTCCCAGTCAGGACCGAGACAAGCCCGGAGATGAGCCGCCCAAGCGTCAAAGACAGCGCTGCCGATCAAAGCCACGTCGAAGCCACGCGAGCAACGTGGACTCTGCGAAGAACGGCACCGCAAATAATACGAATGACCTCGCCAGAGCCGCAACCAACGAACATCATCAGGATGACCCCGCGGGGCAGGAGGACCCGTTCAACCCAAAAAAAACCGATGACTCCGAAGATAGCAACTACCTCCCACTCTCTAAAGAGGAGGCGAGTCTCAGGGATGACGATTTCATCGTCCCCGAAGGCCTGCTGGAGCAGGAACAGTTCAAGCGGAGGCTTCTAGCCACCGCCCGCAGCCTGAAGAAACAAAAGCGCAAAATCAAGGCCGAACAGGACACCCCAATGATTGATGGACCAAAGTCCTAGCCGCTGAAGAAGGGTACGGCCGTGAACAGCCAGTCAAAAGCTATCCCAAGCGAAGATTGCTGCCGCAGTTTGAAGACGTGGCCGTAGAGCCAATACGTCTGACATACACACGTGCTGAACAGCCAAACCGCCCCCCTAGAGGGTGGGACAGAGAAGTCGACAAGGCCGAGCACCCCACGGCACCACCTCGCCGTCACGGCAAGGATCAAGTGCGGTCGGCCTACGAATACGACCTCCGCCACGACCTAGACACTCGAGGAGGCCATACTAGGTCCATCTACAGACCTAGAGAAGATCTGCTCGCTTACCGGGAAGGATATTACGATCTGCTAAACCAAAACGATAGAATCCGGGAACAACAGCGGATTCGGAGGGCCGAAGACCTCCGACGCGACGTAGCCTGAGTTCGGGGCGCCACACACCCCCTGTGCTTCACAGAGAGGGTAATGCAACACCAATTCCCGAAAGGCTTCAAGCTTGTGAACATTGAATCGTACAATGGAACCACGGATCCACCCGTATGGATAGAAGATTTCCTCCTCCACATTCACATGGCGCGAGGAGATGACCTCCATGCCATTAAATATTTGCCACTAAAGCTTAAAGGTCCATCTCGACACTGGTTGAACAGCCTTCCCGAAGAGTCTATATGCTGCTGGGAAGAGCTCAAGGACGCTTTTCGAGCGAATTTTCAGGGCACCTATGTCCGGCCTCCGGACGCTGACGACCTAAATCGCATCACACAACAACCCGGAGAATCTGCCCGACAGTTTTGGAACCGATTCCTGACCAAGAAGAACCAGATTGTCGACTGTTCGGATGCCGAAGCCTTGGCCACCTTTAAGCATAGTGTTAGGGGCGAATGGCTCGTAAGGCAGCTCGGCCAGGAAAAACCAAGAACTATGGCATCCCTTACTTCTCTCATGACCCGCTTTTGCGCATGCGAAGACAGTTGGCTCGCTCGTAAAAACAACAACCCCGACACACCCGGTACCTCTGAGGTTCGGGACGGAAATGGAAAGCCGTGACGCAGCAAGAGTAAACGTCGCCACAACGACGGTGAGGGCGAGGATACGACGGTAAATGCCAGATTCCAAAATCTGAAGTCTGGACCACAAAAGAAGGCCCCTAAAGGCAACAACGACGACCCATCCAGACTAGACACAATTTTGGACAGGCCTTGCCAGATCCACGGCATGTCAGAGAAGCCCGCCAACCACTCCAACCATAACTGTTGGGTGATCAAACAGGCCGGGAAGCTCACAACTGAAGACTCGGGCATAAGTCCACGAAGCGAGGACGACGATGAGCCCCGCAGGGAAAATAGTGGAGGCCAGAAACCCTTCCCTTCTGAGGTTAAGATGGTGAAAATGATCTATGCAACCCACATACCAAAGAAGGAGAGGAGGCGAGCTCTGCGAGACGTATATGCCGTTGAGCCCGTAGCACCAAAATTCAATCCATGGTCAGCCTGCCCGATCACTTTCGATCGCAGGGACCACCCAACTAGCATACACCATGGAGGGTCCGCAGCCTTAGTGCTCGACCCCATCATTGATGGACTCCACCTCACTAGAGTACGGGGGCAGTAGCCACAATCTAATATATGAAGACACGGTGAGGAAGATGGGGATCGACCCTTCAAGAATCAAACCTAGTAACACCACCTTCAAGGGGGTCATTTCGGGAGTGGAGGCCCGCTGCACAGGCACTGTGACGCTTGAAGTAGTGTTTGGCTCTACGGACAACTTCCAAAGCGAGGATTTGATCTTCGACATTGCACCTTTTCGCAGCGGCTATCACGCCCTCCTCGGCCGAATGGCGTTCGCTAAATTCAATGTCGTCCCGCATTATGCATACCTCAAGTTGAAGATGCCTGGTCCTTTGGGCGTCATAACTATCAACGGCAGCATAGAACGCTCACTTCGAACCGAAGAGCACACTGCGGCCTTAGCGGCCGAAGACCAACCTGACCCATACAGGTCCCGATGTCGACCCGCCGTAAAGGCCGGTGACAATAGTAAACGGGCCCGAACCCGCTCCCCATCATGGAACCCGCATTTGTTCGCCGCAAATAGGGATACGCGCCCCACGACACGCCCACATTCTTCGTGCTTCACGTGCCTCGTCAGCACAATTTCGCACTCGAAATACCATGGGAGTCATGGACTAAGGGGTCCTCAGGGAGTCGGCCCAATGGATATGGGCCGGACTGGTGAAGCCGCATAACGATGGAAGATCTATGAAGCCGTGGTGTGTCCTCCAAGTCAAGGGTGGACGAGATCTCTTTCCCTCTTGTTTTAATCTATCTTCGGTAACCCTAACCCTATCGGCGTCTATATAAACCGAGGGTTGTAGTCTTCAGGGCTAGAGCTTTATTCATCATCTCATCACCTTAGGGTTTAGCTCATGCTGATCTCGAGGTAGATCTTCTCTGTATACCATAAGATACATCCACTATAGTCAAGCAGGACATAGGGTATTACCTCTTCGAGAGGGCTCGAACCTGGGTAAACACTATGTTCGTCGTCCCTTGTTCCCCATCGATCCCAGATCCACAACTCCGGATCCCCTACCCCGAGGTCTGCCGGTTTTGACACCACAGGAGCACATTCTGAACTTCAAGTGTTCGATCAAAGACACAAAATGACACCCCTAACCGCATGCCTTGTGCAGGCTATCCAGGAGGATGTGGATGCCTACGCCATGGCTCGTGCCACAAGGATCGACATGATATTGTCGGAGACTTGCTATATTTGGGATGAGCATCCGATGTTCTTCTGCTCCGATCATCGTACTCACGCCGTCTAGCGTACGCGTTGTATGATTTTGGCCTTAACTTTATACTTCTCTAACTTCTTATATCAATGAAAAGATACACATGTTTTTGTGTAGTAGCAAAAAACAAATGACCAGTCCGAATACCCGAAATCCCACATACCATGCCTAAATCCAAGGGAGCTCGGGTAGGGTGGGGGTGGGGATCTGGTTGTTCGCTACGTCAGACCTACCGCAAACCCTCCTCCAGCTGGCTCCAAAACCCTCTACAAGCCCGCACTCACACCGCTTGACTGTCCATCGACCTACCCACATTGACGCCAGCGAAACACCCGAGTGACCCACTTTGACTGCCTACAATGAGCCTTTGCCGTTCCGCCTGCCCCAGCTATTTAAAGTTGGCCGACCATCCCTGGAAACCCTGCCTCCAAGCACATTCTTCAACCATTCACATCCGTTGTTTGCTACCTGAGCCCCTAGTTCCCCTCTGCCGGGCATTGGCGCCATAGTGCAGAGCAAGCTAACCTACCACAAGATGTTTATGCCGTAGTGCCGCGTCAAAATCAAGGCGGAGGTCCACACGGCGGATGCCTGGTGCCAGGCCCGCATTGAAGCAGGCTCAGAGGAGGAGGGCGACCCCATGGCCATTGCGGAGGAGGAGGGGGGAGGCGCTCGTGACGGAGGAGGCAATGGCCTCGACATCGCGTCAACGTCCACCTTCGCCATTATGCAAGCGGATCAACAGTTCAACCTCGTGCTCCTGGATTCTAGTGGAGCATTGTGCGCGGAGAGCAAGGCTGTTGCCGACGTGCCGCTGGTTGCTGCGGAGTCGGACGTCGTCGATGTGAACCGGGCGGTGGTCGTGTCCATGCAGAGCGCCCGCACGCTCGCCGCGAGCATCGCCCGCTCTGCATGAACGACGCGCGTCAGAGCAGCACGACTATGATGCCAAATAGCACATGTCAGCAACTTCGGCTTGTTTGCGCTGGCTACCAACGACGACGAGGCCGGCGGCTCCAATCGTGGGTCATTGACCTCACCTCTGACATGGATAAGTACAGTAGGATTTTTTTAGTTGTTTTTAGGTATCTTTTGCACTTTAAAAACTAATTCAAATATCAATGAAAAATGGTGTCCGTGGTCTTTTGCATTTTAAAAACTAATTGAAATATCAATGAAAAATGGCGTCCGTGGTCTTTTGTAGTACACAGTTGAATGGCCGACGTGACCGGATGTTCGTGAACACGTCTAGACATTTGGTGAGGTTTGTTTGGTGATCCACTTTGGAAATGCCCTAATGTCTCTTGTCACTTTTCACCTGCAAAGGAGTTATGGATGCAGCTGGACCTGTATGTATGATGTCCTGATGTTTAGATTGCAGCATGTCTTTTCACTTCAATTGCCTCTTGCGTAATTTGTGCTCTTCTTACATGTCTTGTCGTTTGCCATAGCATTTGTGTGATAAATGGGCTTGCCTGTCTGTACCTCAGCGCTATACACTGAGTTAAATTTTGTACTGCGGCCAACTCCCTGCTACCTTTCAAGACGCATTCAAAGTTTCCTCCAGGGCAGATAATAACTCTCGCATGTGCTTCCTAACATCCAGGTTCGATATAATAATATCTGAATTTAGTATGATTCGTTGCTTTGGTGCATGTCTCCAAAGCGGAAATTGCTTTTGCAGGCCGAGCTACATGGAGGCCTCCAAATGCAAAACTCAAATTTCTTGAAAATTCGTATTTTTACATCTCGAAAAATTCAGAAAAAAAATACAGAGGTAGATGAAGGCATATTACACAAGTGTGTAAATTTTCAGGGCAAAATATATTGAAATGAGGGCTGTGTAAAAAAGACAAATCTAAGGCTTTTTAACACATGATACTATTCATCCAACTAGACTGTGAATTTGTCTTTTTTTGTACAGGTCGCATTTCAACATATTTCATCCTGAAATTTTACACACATATGCCTCACATCATTGCTTACTTGTACAAAAAAATTCAGATTTTTTTCAAATAAATTTTTTCAAATTTTAAAATTTTCAAAATATAGGCCTCCATGGAGGCCGAGAGCCAAAATGCCATTCTCGTCTCCAAAGGGCCAAACAAAATGTAAGTAAAAGGAAAAACAAAAGCAAAAGAACTCACTGCACCGCTGGTGGATGTAAAATTCTTTACACCTGTAGATTCTTGATTGATCGCTACCACGCACTTCCTACGTTGTGCTGATTAGTGGCTAAACTGCATCATTCAGAGACACCTGTGCATCAGATGTTCCGGGGCCTTTTTCCCTGGCTCAATTTTTTGCTAGTGCAAGTGCAGGTGCACCGAGTCAATTCCTTCCGTAGAAGCACGGCAATCGCAGAGCACAACGAGTGAGCCATTTTGTGTTCGCCACTCAGAAATTGCCGTTTACAACGAGTGAGCCATTTTGTGTTCGCCACTCAGAAACTTTTCTGGGCCTGTTGCAGTATCGCAGTTGAGAGTTTCTCTGGCCCTTTTCTTGTATAGCTAATAACTGGTGCCTTGCACTTTCAGAGTTGACCGCAAGAAAGAAAGGCTAGCCAGTGTGATGCAGGAAGAGATGTCGAGCAACTCTAGCAGACCCCGCAGAACGCGTTTGCAGTTTGCGCAAAACCGTTTTGCGGGCCGGCGAGGGCTAGCACAGATGCAGACCCCTCAAACGGACCCGTAAAAAAGTATATTCGCGGAATATGCTTTTTTACGGGTCAGCTATGCAGGTTCTGCTCGGGCACCAACGCAACGACCCGCAAACAGAAAACTGCAAATCTGAAATTTGTCATAGGGTTTCACAAACAAGTTCAAATTCAAATGACAAGCGAAGTTCATTATGCAAAAGAGGGCATGCAAAGGTATGCACCCATGTCCGGCATCATCTTGGGGGTCGATCTTCACTCGGCGCCATGGAGTCCATCTTAAAGTTCATCGGCGCCACCGTAGCCACCGTAGCCACCTCTGTCGCTTGTTCCAACTCCCGCACCGAAATCATCCACATTGCCACCGTGTGGAGCAGAGAAAACATCACCGGAACTGGCAGACGGACCGGCCGAGGCGACCATTCTCCTCTTTAAGATCTCTCTCCTTGCCATATCATGCCATGTTTTGGTGACGTCGTCCATGTCATTGCGGTTCATTGACATGATCTTGTTCTCTTTGGCGAGCAACAATGACAGCGATTTGTTTTCAGAGGTGCATACTTTTCTCTCCTCAATGGCAGCTCTGCGCAACCCCTCTTCCTTGAGCATTTGCCATTTTTCTTACTTCTCTTTTGCCTTCTTTTCTGCCAACTCTTTCTTGATCTCCAACGACTTCAACAACATTAACTCGTTTGATTGCACCATGGCATCAATCTTCTCCCTCAAGCTCGATGCTTCTTGCTCTCTCTTTATCTTCTCTGTAGTCTTCTTGTCGCCATCGGGCTTGTTCAAATTTCTTGGGCCATCATCATCCTCATCTTCATCCATGTTTGTAAGTGAGCCTCTCTTTGGTGGGGACTCTTTGTCGATCAACCTCCACTTGTCGCATTTTTGGAGCAACTCCCAACAATGCTCTAATTTGAAGAATCTGCCTTCCGAAGCTTCCATGTCCTTGTATCTCTGTTGAGCAATCTTGTCCTACACAATGCGAACAAGGTGATGCAATCATTTTTCATGATACATTATGATGATGCACAACTTGAACAAAGGCAAAGCAAACTCACATAGTCGGACTCCATGGTGCCACTTGGAGGTGCATTGCGTACTTGCTCCAAGCAAGCTGCCCAACGGCTGCACATAGGCTTGATGTTCTCCCAACGACCTTGAAGCGACCGAAATGTGCGTGGAGTCTTGTTGGGGTAGTTTTTCATAATGCGGAAGTATTGATCTTCGATCCTTTGCCAATATCTCTTGGCGGTTTGATTAGTACCCGTGCATGCTTCAAGAGACACCGCACTCCATGCTTTGATCAAAGCTTGATCTTCCAAGATGGTGTAGTTCTTCGATCTTTGGCTTTTCCTAACTTTTGCTTGTGAATTCTCAAATGCTTCCGCTTCGATCTCCGCCAAGTCGTCCGCACAACCATGATCATCCACGCCGCCCTCCGTTTCATTGTAGTCGAAAGGTTCGAAAGGGGCTTGATCAATGTCAACCGCGTACGTGTCCAACAATTTCACGAACTCGGTTGTTGCATTGTTCGAACCACCGCTATACCGAACGATAACAAGTCACGAGCTATCGAAAAACAATGGCGAAAATGAAAGAGAATTGCCAAAGTCCGAACAGATATACCTCCCGGCCATTTCGTCAAACACCTCGCTCGCGGGGGGAGCGGTACCGTTGAACGGCATCGCCGGAGCACCTCCTTGCGGGGGGATGGAGTGAGAAGTTGAAGAAGATTTGTTCCTTGAAGTCGGAACCTTCCTCCGCTTTGCGCCCGCGGCCTTGCCGGCCTTCTCCGCTGCCGGCCGGGATCGCAGAGCGGCATTGGCGCCCGGAGCACGGGCCATCGCAGCGGGGGCAGCCGGATTCCGGCCCTGCACAAGCACGTTGCCCCGCCGCTTGCGGGCAGGTGTGGCGTGTGCTTGGTTGACGCCGGCGAGGCCTACATGGCCAGCGGCGAGATCCGCCCGAGGGGAAGGGGCGTGCGCGACCTCGACGGTGACGGGGGACTGCATGGGGTCGTCCATGGCGGCGAGGGACGGCCGGGGAGGAGCAGCCGGAGCTT
>NC_041393.1:754599425-754666990 GCF_002162155.2 Triticum dicoccoides | reverse complement strand
AATGGTGGCGGAGGGTGCGGGGAGCGGGAAAGGGGGTGTGGAAATGTCCCTCCCGCCAAATCTCGCGCCGGATGGGGGTTGAGCTCGGGTCGGCCTCCCAGCCCATGAAGATAGAGGTTGGGGGAGAAGATTTGCCGCGCCCCGCAAAAATTTTTGTGGGCCGGGGCGTTTTGCGAGGTCTACTCGTGTAGATTTTTCGGCCCCAACCCGCAAATTGGCGGTTATTTTGCGGGCCGGGGCGTTTTGTGGGGTCTGCTAGAGTTGCTCTTAGGGCATCTCCAACGGGCAAGCCGTAAAATCTACCCCAATCCGTCCGCGGACAGAAGGACCAGTCCGTGAACACGGATGTGAGAGGACGCCATCCAACGCTAGCCGCATACATTTCAAACTCTTTTTAACAAACCAGACGAATTTCATGCAAACAGGCCAATATTCATCAAAGTTCAGGTAGAAAATAGCACAAATCATCCATACACACCATGCAAATTAAGTCTAGTACAACAAGATCTCAAATTCGACTAGATCCCGGATGTCCAATAACTTTTTCATGAATGGATCATGTCGTCCCACACATACTCCCCTTCAGCTCCATCCAACAACGTGTGCATGTAAATGACCATCCTTCTATCCTGTGATACATCAGGACAGCATGTGCGGGCTACATATAACGTGTAGACCAACATTGAGTGAATGAATCAATCAACAAGTTGAGCAAGAGGAAGAAAAACTTGCGATCTCGTCCTCTGCCGCGTGCAATGGCCACCTTGCCTCGAGCTGACGAACCACGTTGCAAAACTTGGTGACGCTGATCTGGATAGCGTGCCACCGATACGACAATGACCTCGCGTTGTGTGGTTGAATGATGTACATGTCGTAGGGTGCAATGTGCTTTCATGCAGGAAACTTTTCATGCACTTGCTCCCAGAAGGGCTCCCCTCTGGTCCTGCCAATGAAATCCACAAATACGGCAAGCCACACATCGCACAACAACTCATCTCCATGGTTGAGTAGCTGACCATCCTTCGTACTCTAAAAAATGACATAGCATTTGAAAATAAGCTCAATGGCACTTGAGCGAACACCTTCCTGGCGTGGTGCCCACCATGGAGGTCATCGACAGGGGGCGGAGTGTACCTGGGTACAAACGGCTCCATGGTGGAAAGCTCCGTCGTAACTGTTGGGGACGTAGCATGCAATTTAAATTTTTTTCCTATGATCACGCAAGATCTATCTAGGATATGCATAGAAACGAGAGGGGGAGAGTGTGTCTATGTACCCGCATAGACCGAAAGTGGAAGCTGTTAGTTAACACGGTTGATGTAGTCGAACATCTTCGCGATCCAACAGATCCAAGTACCGAACGTATGACACCTCCGCGTTCAGCACACGTTCAGCCCGATGATGTCCCTCGAGCTCTTGATCCAGTTGAGGATGAGGGAGAGTTCCGTCAGCACGACGGCATGGCGACGGTGTTGATGATGTTACCGGCGCAGGGCTTCGCCTAAGCACCACGATGATATGACCGAGGTGTTGACTGTGGAGGGGGGGCACCGCATACAGTTAAGAACAACTGTTGTGTTTTGGGGTGCTCCCCTACCCCGTATATAAAGGAGGAGGGAGGAGGAGGTCGGCCAAGGAGAGGCGCGCCTATAGGGGGAGTCCAACTAGGATTCCCAATCCTAGTTGGAGTCCCCTTCCTTTCCAAGAGGGGGAGAGAGGGAAAGAGGTGGAGAGGGAGAAGAAAAGAGGGGGGCGCCGCCCCCTCCTATTCCAATTCGGACCAGCCATATTTATCGTTATTAGATGGCCTTAAGCCATATTTATTGTAATAAGTTCTCTTTTGAGACATCCGATGTAATAAGTGTGTGATTGCTACTCTGTTATAAATCCTTCAAGTACTGTGGGTGTCAGCATTACCGATCCAGGGATGACACTGATGCACAAAGATCAGACTGTTTGAGGTCTGGTTGCTACAGAACCTCCTCTCCTTTTCCACTAAAGCCCTTCAAGGCCCATTAATCCCCCGGGGGGTTCCGGTAAACTCCCGGTACCCCGAAAAAATGCCCGAACCTTCCGAAACCTTTCCGATGTCCGAACATAGCCTTTCGATATATCAATCTTTATTTCTCGACCATTTCAAGACTCCTTGTCATGTTCGTGATCTCATCCGGGACTCCGAACAAACTTCAGTCATCAAAAACACATAACTCATAATACAAATCGTCATCAAACGTTAAGCATGCGGACCCTACGGGTTTGAGAACCATGTAGACATGATCGAGACACATCTCTGATCAATAACCAATAGCGGAACCTGGATGCTCATATTGGCTCCTACATATTCTACGAAGATCTTTATCGGTCAAACCGCATAACAACATACGTTGTTCCCTTTGTCATCGGTATGTTACTTGGCCAAGATTTGATCGTTGGTATCATCATACCTAGTTCAATCTCGTTACCGACAAGTCTCTTTACTCGTTACGTAATGCTTCATCCTGCAACTAACTCATTAGTCACATTGCTTGCAAGGCTTATAATGATGAGCATTACCGAGAGGGCCTGGAGATACCTCTCCGATACACGGAGTGGCAAATCCTAATCTTGATCTATGCCAACCCAACAAACACTTTCGGAGACACTTGTAGATCATATTTATAAGCACCCAGTTACGTTGTGACATTTGATAGCACACAAGGTGTTCCTCCAGTATTCGGCAGTTCCATAATCTCATAGTCTGAGGAACATGTATAAGTCATGAAGAAAGCAGTAGCAATGAAACCGTAACAATCATAATGCTAAGCTAATGGATGGGTCTTGTCCATCACATCATTCTCCTAATGATGTGATCCCATTCATCAAATGACAACACATGTCGATGGTTAGGAAACATAACCATCTTTGATTAATGAGCTAGTCAAGTAGAGGCATACTAGGGACACTATGTATTGTTTATGTATTCACACATGTACTAAGTTTTTGGTTAATACAATTCTAGCATGAATAATAAATATTTATCATGATACAAGGAAATATAAATAACAACTTTATTATTGCCTCTAGGGCATATTTCCTTTAGTAACGGCGAGGGGGCACGTCGGTGCTGGTTGCAGACGTTCGGCAATGCCTTTGTGGCGGCACGAGACGTACACCAGCGGTGGCGGAGGTGGAGGGTGCGGATGCAAAGCAAGGCGAGAAGGGGCGGAGTGGAAGGAAATGGGACCGGGAGGGGGGATTGGGTGGGCCGATGTTGTTGGAGTCCTCCTTTTTGGGTGTCCGGACTCCCGCAAACCTCCCCTCACTTCATCTCCAATTTGCGAGATAAATCACATCCGGACCGCCCCACAGACTGATACTGGCCCGCATTGGATGATTTCCTCAGTCTAGATAGCGCGATTCAGACAGATGCGGGTGGTTTATCCGTCTTGGAGATACCCTTATATCGGGTCTAATGCCCTAATACTTTTTCAGTTGCTCCTTACCACTATTGTGATCTTTCGTCGACCCGTCGCCTTGGGTTCTTAAAGCCACTGACAAGGTCCACCGAGCTTTTCTTTGGAACGGTTCTGAAGTTGTTGTTGGTGGTCACTTCCCAGTCAAGTGGGGCACAATGTGTAGCCTGAAGAATTCAAAGGTCTTGACATCACTTTGTCTTGCAGCCATGAGCTCCACCATGAAGCTGCGGCGCGCGTGGCTCGGAAGGGTGGACCCGAGCAGGACTTGGCGACATCGGTGTTCCTCTTAGTAGCTGTGACTTGGAAGTTTTCAAAGCTGCTACTACTTGATGACCCACAAGTATAGGGGATCTATCATAGTCCTTTCGATAAGTAAGAGTGTCGAACCCGGCAAGGAGCAGAAGAAAATGACAAGTGGTTTTCAGCAAGGTATTTTCTGCAAGCACTGAAATTATTGGTAACAAATAGTTTTGTAATAAGATAATTCGTAATGGGTAACAAGTAACAAATGTAGCAAAAGTGCAACAAGGTGGCCCGATCCTTTTTGTAGCAAAGGATAAGCCTGGACGGACTCTTATATAAAGCAAAGCGCTCCCGAGGACACATGGGAATTATTGTCAAGTAAGTTTTCATCATGCTCATATTATCCGCGTCCGTTACTTTGATAATTTGATATGTGGGTGGACCGGTGCTTGGGTGCTGTCCTTACTTGGACAAGCCTCCCACTTATGATTAACCCCTCTCGCAAGCATCCGCAACTACGAAAGAAGGATTAAGATAAATCTAACCATAGCAAGAAACATGTGGATCTAAATCAGCCCCTTTCAAAGCAACACATAAACTAGGGTTTAAGATTTCGTCGCCCTAGCAACCCATCATCTACTTATTACTTCCCAATGCCTTACCATAGGCCCAAATCATGGTGAAGTGTCATGTAGTCGACGTTCACATAACACCAGTAGAGGAAAGACAACAACATATCATCAAATTATCGAACGAATACCAAATTCACATGATTACTTATAATAAGACTTCTCCCATGTTCTCAAGAACAAACGTAACTACTCACAAAGCATGTTCATGTTTAAGATCACAGGGGTAATAAATATCATTAAGGATCCAAACATATGATCTTCCATCAAATAAACCAACTAGCATCAACTACGAGGAGTAATCAACACTACTAGCAACCCACAAGTACCAACCTGAGGTTTTGGGACAAAGATTGAATACAATAGATGAACTAGGGTTTGAGAGGAGATGGTGCCGGTGAAGATGTTGATGAAGATTGACTCTCCCACGATGAGAGGATCGATGGTGATCATGATTGCTTCCATTTACCCCTCCTGGAGGGAAGTTTCCCTGGAAGAATAGCTCCACCGGAGCCCTAGATTGCTTCTTCCCAGGTTCCTCCTCGAGATGGCGGCTCTTCATCCCGAAAGCTTCCTTATGATTTTTTTTCTAGGTCAAAACCCTTCATATAGCAGAAGATGGGCACCAGATGATGGCCAGGGGCCCACAAACCCTGGGGGTGCGCCTTGGGGGTAGGGCGCGCCCCCGGGTTTGTGGCCACCTGGCGGGTCCCCTTCTGTTGTTTCTTTGCCCAATTTTTTTATATATTCCAAAACAATTCTCCGTAAAGTTTCAAGACATTTGGAGTTGTGCAGAATGGGTATCTCAGGTTTGCTCTTTTGCGGTCCAGAATTCCAGCTGCCAACATTCTCCCTCTTCATGTAAATCTTGTAAAATAAGAGAGAAAAGGCATAAGTATTGTACCATAATGTGAAATAACATCCCATAATGCAATAAATATGTACATAAAAGCATTATGCAAAATAGTTGGAATAGCTCCTACCCATTTAGTAACATAATCAACAACAACTAGAATATGAGTATACCCATTAGAGGAAGGAAAAGGTCCCATATAATCAAATCCCCAAACATCAAATGGTTCAATAACAAGTGAATTCATAGGCCTTTCCTGATGTCTAATAATGTTGCCAATTCTTTGACATTCATCACAAGACAAGACAAACTTACGGGCATCCTTGAAAAGAGTAGGCCAATAAAAAACAGATTGTAATATCTTGTGTGCAGTTCTATCCCCAGCATGGTGTCCTCCGTAAGCCCCGGAGTGACACTTGTGTAGGATTTGTTCATGTTCATACTCAGGTACACAATGTCTAATAACGTCATCTACTCCTTTATAAAGGTGTGGGTCATCCCAGAAGTAATGTATTAAATCTTTAAAAAACTTCTTCCTTTGTTGGTATGTGAAACTAGGCGGTATAAATTTAGCTACAATATAATTGGCATAGTTTGCATACCAAGGAGTACTACGAGAAGTATTTATGATAGCAAATTGTTCATCAAGAAAGCTATCATCAATAGCTAGTGGGTCATCAAGAATATTTTCTAACCTAGACAAGTTGTCTGCTACGGGGTTCTCAGCCCCTTTCCTGTCTGTAATATGTAAATCAACTTCTTGTAGCAAGAGAACCCACCTAATAAGTCTAGGTTTAGCATCTTTATTTTCCATAAGGTACTTAATAGCAACATGATCAGTGTGAACAATTACTTTGGAATCAACAATGTAAGATCAGAATTTATCACAAGCAAACACAACTGCTAAAAATTCTTTTTCAGTAGTAGCATAATTTCTTTGAGCACTGTCTCGAGTTTTACTAGCATAATGGATAACATTTAATTTCTTATCAACTATTTGTCCTAGAACAACACCAACATCATAATCACTAGCATCACACATCATTTCGAAGGGTAGGTTCCAATCATGTGGTTGAACAATAGGAGCAGAAATTAAGGCTTTCTTAACTATTTCGAATGCTTCCACACAATCATCATCAAAAAACAAATGGAACATTTTTTTGCAAAAGATTAGTGAGAAGCCTAGAAATATTAGAGAAGTCTTTAATAAATCTCCTATAGAAACCAACATCACCAAGGAAACTTCTTATACCTTTAATATCTTTAGGACATGGCATTTTTTCAGTTGCATCAACTTTAGCTTTGTCAACTTCAATACCTCATTCGGAGATTTTATGCCCCAAGACAATACCTTCATTAACCATAAAGTGGCACTTCTCCCAATTCAAGACAAGATTAGTTTCTTCACATCTCTACTCGATCAAGGTCGCTTAAGTAATCGTCAAAAGAAGTTTCATAAACGGAAAAATCATCCATGAAAACCTCAACAATCTTTTCACATAAGTCAGAGAATATAGCATTCATACATCTTTGAAAGGTAGCAGGTGTACATAAACCAAAAGGCATATGTCTATAAGCAATAGTACCGAAAGGGCATGTAAAAGTGTTTTTTCTTGATCCTCTTGTGACCCAGGTATTTGGGAAAAACCAGAGTAACCATCAAGAAAGCAACAGTTTGTATGTTTTGATAGTCTTTCTAGCATTTGATCAATGAAAGTTAGAGGATAATGATCTTTCCTAGTAGCTTTGTTTAGTTTTCTAAAATCAATTACGATTCTATAACCTGTAATAATTATTTGTGGAATCAATTCATTTTTATCATTAGGAACAACAGTAATACCTCCCTTCTTAGGGACACAATGGACATGACTTACCCATCTACTATCAGCTATGGGATAGATTATGCCTGCTTCCGGAAGCTTTAATATTTCATTTCTTACCACTTCTATCATCTTTGGATTTAATCGTCGTTGGTGATCAACAACGGGTTTAGCATCGGGCTCCATATTAATTTTATGCTGACATAGAGTGGGACTAATGCCCTTCAGATCATCAAGAGTATATCCAATAGCGGTTCGGTGCTTCCTTAGAGTTTTCAATAGTCTCTTTTCTTCATGCTCTGAAAGGTTAGCAATAATTATTATTGTTCAAGAAAGGTCTACCAAATATAATTGGACAAAAATCATATTGTGGGGATCCAAGAACTAGAAAATCAGTAGGGTATTTTATTTTCCCACACAAGACTTCAACATCTCTAACGATCCCAAGTGGCGTGATAGTATCTCTATTAGCAAGCTTAATAGTAATATCAATATCTTCAATTTCAGCGGGTGCTATATCATTCATAATTTCTTGATATAAAGTGAACTGGATAACACTCACACTAGCACCCAAATCACATAAGTCATGATAACAATGATGTCCTATTTTAACAGAGACAACAGGCTGCCGACAACAGGTCTATGTTATCTTTTTCATCGGGTTTAGCAATTCTAGTAGCTTCGTCATAGAAATAAATAACATGCCCATCAATATTTTTCAGCCAAGAGATCTTTAACCATAGCAACATTAGGTTCAACTTTAATTTGCTCAGGGGGTGTAGGTGTTCTTGTATAACTCTTACGAACAACGGCTGAAGCTTTAGCATGTTCTTTGATCCTCACAGGAAAGGGTGGTTTCTCAATGTAAGCAGTAGGTACAATTGGATCAACATTATAAGTAATGGCTTCTTCTTTAGCTTTAGCAGGTTCTACTATTTTTACTTCAATGGGAGGATGATATTTAAACCACTTCTCTTTAGGGAGATCAACATGAGTGGCAAATGATTCATAGAAAGAAGCTACTATCTCAAAGTCAAGTCCTTATATTTAGTGCTACATTCACGAAAAACATCGGTATCCATAAAAGATTCAACACAATCAAACACAAGATTTATACCTGACTCCTTACCTTCGGCGAGATCCCAATCTTCGGATTTGCGTTTAATTCTTTCTGAAATATCCCATTGGAATTCAATAGTCATCTTCATAAAAGAACCAGTACAAGAAGTATCGAGCATGGATTGACCATTACGAGAAAGCCGAGCATATAAATTCTGAATAATAATTTCTCTTGAGAGCTATGATTGGGGCATGAATATAACATTGACTTAATCCTCCCCCAAGCTTGAGTGATACTTTCTCCTTAACGACTCCCAAAATTATATATATAATTCCGATCACAATGAACCAGATGCATAGGATAAAAAACTTCTGATGAAATTCCAATTTCAATCGGTTGTAATTCCAAGCCCCAATATCATCACATAGCCTATACCATGCCAATGCATTTCCCTTCAAAGATAAAGGTAAGACATTCTTCTTGAATCCATCTTCGGGCAAACCTACAAGCTTAAATAATCCACAAACTTCATCCACATAGATTAGATGCATATCAGGATGTAGTATTCCATCTCCTGCATAAGGATTAGCTAGCAATTTTTCTATGATACCCGAAGGAATTTCATAATAAATATTTTCATTAGGTGCATTAGGTTGAGGTGCAAATATTTGTTCTTCGGTTCAAGGTGAAGATACCTCGAACAAATTCCATAGTGACAAGTGACAGTAAATTTCAGCACGTAATATAAATTTTCCCTTACCAAATTCCACTCACCAAAGGCGCTTCGCTCCTCGAAAATGGCGCCAGAAAAGAGTCTTGATAACTCACAAGTATAGGGGATCAATCATAGTCCTTTCGATAAGTAAGAGTGACGAACCCAACGAGGAGCAGAAGGAAATGACAAGCGGTTTTCAGCAAGGTATCTTCTGAAGGCACTGAAATTATTTGTAACAGATAGTTTTATGATAAGATAATTCATAATGGGTAACAAGTAACACTTGTAGAAAAAGTGCAGAAAGGTTGCCAGTCCTTTTTGTAGCCAATGATAAGCCTGGGCGAACTCTTACATAAAGCAAAGCGCTCCCGAGGACACATGGGAATTATTGTCAAGTTAGTTTTCATCATGCTCATATGATTCGCGTTCGTTACTTTGATAATTTGATATGTGGGTGGACCGGTGCTTGGGTGCTGTCATTACTTGGACAAGCCTCCCACTTATGATTAAGCCATCTCGCAAGCATCCGCAACTACGAAAGAAGAATTAAGATAAATATAACCATAACATGAAACATGTGGACCCAAATGAGCCCCTTATGAAGCAACACATAAACTAGGGTTTAAGCTTCTGTCACTCTAGCAACCCATCATCTACTTATTACTTCCCAATGCCTTCCCCTAGGCCCAAATCATGGTGAAGTGTCATGTAGTCAATCTTCACATAACACCAGTAGAGGAAAGACAACATACATCTCATCAAAATATCAAACGAATACCAAATTCACATGATTTCTTATAACAAGACTTCTCCCATGTCCTCAGGAACAAATGTAACTACTCACAAAGCATGTTCATGTTCAAGATCAGAGGAGTAATAAATATCATTAAGGATCCGAACATATGATCTTCCACCAAATAAACCAACTAGCATCAACTACGAGGAGTAATCAACACTACTAGTAACCCACATGTACCAATCTGAGGTTTTGGGACAAAGATTGAATACAAGAGATGAACTAGGGTTTGAGAGGAGATGATGCTGGTGAAGATGTTAATGGATATTGACCCTGCCATGATGAGAGGATCATTGGTGATGATGATGGCTTTGGTTTCCCCTCCCAGAGGGAAGGTTCCCCGACATAATAGCTCCGCCGGAGCCCTAGATTGCTTCTGCCCAGGTTCTTCCTCGAGATGGCGGCGCTTCATCCGGAAAGCTTCCTTGTGATTTATTTTGTAGGTCAAAACCCTCCATATAGTAGAAGATGGGCACCGAACGATGGCTAGGGGGCCCACAAGCCCTGGTGGCGCACCCTGGGGGTAGGGTGCGCCCCCGGGCTTGTGGCCACCTGGTGGGTACCCTTCTATTGTTTCTTCGCCCAATATTTTTTATATATTCCAAAACAATTCTCTGTAAAGTTTCGAGACATTTGGAGTTGTGCAGAATATGTATATCAGATTTTCTCTTTTCCGGTCCAGAATTCCAACTGCCGGCATTCTCCCTCTTCATGTAAATCTTGTAACATAAGAGAGAAACGTCATAAGTGTTGTACCATAATGTGAGATAAGAGCCCATAATGCAATAAATATGAACACAAAAGCATGATTCAAAATGGACTTATCACTACTGTAACTTTGTTGGTATAAATTCATGAGGTTGAAAGGATCGAGAAGAGGTGTCTAGGGGGGGGGCGGTTGATTATACACTTAACAAGCAAAAGTGGCGGTTTTTAAGTCTTTCAAGTGAAGGTGGAGTTTTAGGACAAGTTTAAGCATTCATAATACATTTCAAGAAAGCATGGCAAGAGTATATGAGCAGCAGAAAGTAAAGCATGCAAGCTGCAAGAAAGTAAAGGGATGGGATTGGAGTGTGCAAACGCAATTGGAGACACGGAGATTTTTGGCGTGGTTCCGATTGGTGGTGCTATCGTACATCCATGTAGATGGAGACTTCAACCCACGAAGGGTAACAATTGCACGAGTCCATGGAGGGCTCCTCCCACGAAGGGTCCACGAAGAAGCAACCTTGTCTATCCCACCATGACCATCGCTCACAAAGGACTTGCCTCACTTGGGTAGATCTTCACGAAGTAGGCGATCTCCTTGCCCTTACAAACTCCTTGGTTCAACTCCACAATCTTGATGAAGGCTCCCAAGTGACACCTAACCAATCTAGGAGACACCACTCTCCAAAAGGTAATAGATGGTGTGTTGATGATGAACTCCTTGCTCTTGTGCTTCAAATGATAGTCTCCCCAACACTCAACTCTCTGACACAGATTTGGCTATGGTGGAAAGATGATTTCAGTGGAAAGCAACTTGGGGAAGGCTAGAGATCAAGATTCTTGTGGTTGGATTGGAAGGTCTTGGTCTCATCACATGAATAGGTGGTTCTCTCTCAGAAAATGTGTAGTGGAAGTGTAGGCACATTTTGATGGCTCTCTCACAAATGGAGAAGGGGGTGGAGGGGTATACATAGTCTCCACACAAAATCTAACTGTTACACACATTTTACCAAACTCGGTCAGACCGAATAGAGAAACTCGATGGGACCGATCTAGTTCAAAATGTGAACGTTAGGATTTTCGGTGGGACCGATGAGATCAACTCGGTGGGACCGATGTGCTAGGGCTAGAGCAAAACCTCATCTCGGTGAGACCGATCGCACGAACTCGGTGAGACCGATTTCAACAATTCATCAAACATAGAGTTGGTCAAGCAAACTCAGTGGGACCGGTTTCACATTTCGGTGAGATCAAAATAATTGCAATAGGCAACAGAGAGTTTACAATGCCATCTCGGTGAGACCGAGATCCATATCGGTGTGACCGAATTGATTAGGGTTTCTGACAGTGGCTATGTCAATGAACTCGGTGGCGCCGGATAGGTCAAATCGGTGGGGCCAAGTTTGACTTTAGGTTTTGGACATATGTGGAAATGAGAAAGTGGTTGAGGGTTTTTGGAGCAATATCACTAAGCACTTGAGCAAGCAAGCCATTAAGCAACACCTCATCGCCTTTTAATAGTATTGGCTTTCCCTATGGACTCAATGTGATCTTGGATCACTAAAGTGAAAATGAAGAGTCTTGAGCATTTGCCAATCTTTGTCCCTAGAACTTGAAGGGGCTCCACATCCTCTTGTCCTACCACTCCATTATTGAACTCATCTGAAATGTACTAGATAAAAACATTAGTCCAACAAGAGATAAGTTGACATTAAGTACCAAAATCACCCAGGGAGCACTTGTGCTTTCAATCTCCCTCTTTTTGGTAATTGATGACAACATACATCAAAGCTTTAGATAAAGATATGAAGGGCAATAGGTAAAGCTTTGGAAAGACATGTAACATGCATCCCCTACATGTATCCAATCTTGTAATGATGGAATGTAAGAACATGTGAATGCATAAGCATGTCAGAGTAAGCAATGAGTTACATGTATCTTGGCTATATGCATCAGTGCAAATGATGTAGATAGAATAGATATACCTTCATGTTCATGATTCCTTCTTGCAAACAACATGTGCAGTAGCAAGAGATCATCATGCACATGAGTGTGATGCATATACTTACCTTGTGGCCTTGAGATAGCTTTGGAAGAGATGAGCTTGAGGAAACAATGTTAGATAACACAAGAACACTCTAAGTAAAGCAAGTTCAGGGAACCACAAGAGTACCAAGACTGGGATGACATGTAAAGGGTGAGTACTTAGTACTCTATTTGGATATAGACATGTCCCCAAAGATTAAAGATAAGCAATGAATTCCAAAGATTTTATTCTCTAGGATCTGAACTCTTTCCCCCTGAATCTGATATTGGGTAATGGGAGAAGGTAGGGTAAGAGAAAATCAGAGCAAAGAAGGAAAAGAAAACCAGAGCAAGAACTTGATACCAAAAAGGTTCAAATTCTATAAAACAGAGCAAGAACCAATTAAGTAAGAAAATGTTCAAACAAACAAGACTTAACATGTCTTTCCCCTCTTGAAGACATGTGGCTTCTCTCCTCTATTGACAAAAAGCATTTGGCAAAGCTAAGATGTCTCTCTCTCCCATAGGGTCTTTCTCTCCCATAAGATAAGCTTTGATGTGGTCTCTCTCTCCCCCTTTGACATCAATTTCCAAGAAGGGTTCTTCTGAAGTATGAGTCAGTTAGGTTCAGTCCTTGAGACACATAACAAATCATCATGTAGATTATGATGCGGGTAGAGGATAAGAATCATTGAGTGGAGCTGGAAAAGATGTGCAGGAAGCAAAGGCAAAAACTTTTCTGCAGCATTGAAATCGGTACCGCCGATTCGTTTTCATCGGTGACACCGAGTTGGGGTCACAGAAGATCCTGATCAGTGCAACCGTGTTAGACCGTGTTGGTTGGACCGATGATCTATTCACAAGAGTATCTTGTGCTTCAATTAGACCAATAGGTTTGAATCAGAGAGACCGAGTTCAACAATGAGTAAACATTTTGTCATCTCAGCTCACTAGGCAAATAGAATCACTTAAAGATTTGCAAGGAATTTACTAAAGGATTTGGAAAATAATTAGAAATAGAAAGAAAAGAGATCTAGATGAAGTTTTTTTTTCGATAAAAGGAAACACAAAAACAACAACAACAAGCAGAAACACTAGAGAACTTCATCTAGAGGAGGGGGGGGGGGTCGGTGACAAAGTCACCTATGTTAGAGTATATTGACTTAGAGTCAAGTGAAGTCACTTGATCATGGGTCATACTCATCATTTAAGCTCAAAATGGGGTTACCATTTTTCGTTTAAGCATTTTGATGTATTCTCATCTTATTGAGTTGCTTTAACTCATGACTTGGGTCAAAGCTTCTCTAAGATGGAATAACATACCTTGGGTTGTGTGATCTTGGTCATGTAGTTGAAATCGTGTTGGGAGCTCAGAGTTGATGTAGTCCATCAAGAGTTGAGAGCATCACTTGAAGTTTCAGTTCATCTTCCTACATGGGTTATTCTTGCTAGGAAGAGCACTTGTGTATCCAAAATTGATAAACATGTATCTTGATATCAAATGAAATTTGATATAGAGAAATTGTCAAAGGATATATTGAGTGAGGTCATCCTTCCTTGTATTCCACAACCAAATAGTAGAAACTTGGTGATGTAGAGATTGCTTAGGATGTGAGTGTCTTGCAATCTCATGGATTTTAGCTCATCCAAGTACCTACAAGGGTTATGCAAGGGTATAAGTAGATCCAAGACTTATGATCATCATCTTAAGAGAAATATCAAGGATTAGTCATAGAAAGGCTCATGCCTTGCATGCATCTAGATGGAGTTCATACTCCAAGTTTGAAGCATCAATGATGTTCAATTCACCTCTCAAACGACAAAACACTTTCTCATCAAGCGATTTGGTGAAAATATTCGCCAATTGCTTATCGGTACGAACATGCTTAAGATTGATGTCACCTTTAGCAACATGATCTCAAATGAAATGATGACGAACTTCAATATGCTTAGTACGAGAATGTTGCACGGGATTATAAGCAATCTTAATAGCACTTTCATTGTCACAAAGCAATGGAACATGTTTCACATGTATCCCATAATCTTTAAGAGTTTGGGTCATCCAAAGTAATTGAGCACAACATGATCCAGTGGTGATGCATTCCGCTTTGGCGGTGGATAAGGATACCGAGTTTTGCTTCTTAGAGGACCAAGATACAAGAGATCTACCAAGAAATTGACGAGTACCTGAAGTGGATTTTCTATCAACCTTGTCTCCGGCATAGTCCGAGTCGGAGTACCCAACAAGATCAAAAGAGGACCTCTTAGGATACGAAATGCCAAACTTTGGTGTATGAATTAAGTATCTTACTATCCTTTTCACAGCCTTAAGATGACATTCTTTGGGGCCCGCTTGATATCGTGCACACATGCATACACTTAGCATAATATCGGGACGGGAGGCACATAGTTATAACCATGAACCAATCATAGAGCGGTAAACCATTTGGTCAACCGGTTTGGCATCCTTAGTCAAGTGAAGATGTCCGCTAGTAGGCATGGGTGTTTTCATACCTTTGCTTTCTTGCATGTCGAACTTCTTGAATAAGTCCTTGGTATACTTTGTTTGGGAAACAAAGGTACCTTCCTTAGTTTGCTTGATTTGCAAAGCAAGAAAGAACTTGAGTTCACACATCATAGACATCTCAAATTTCTCCGACATTAGCCTTCCAAACTTTTCACTAAAATGAGGGTTAGTTGAACCTAATATGATATCATCCACAGAAATTTACCACAAAAATAATTCACCTCAACCCTTTTAGTAAAAAGTGTAGAATCAAATTTTCCCATCTCAAAGCCTTTTCCAATAAGAAACTTAGTCAAGCATTTATACCATTCTCCGGGAGCTTGTTTAAGATCATAAAGAGCTTTATGAAGTTTGTAAACATGATCACATTTCTTGGGATTAACAAAGCCGGGAGGTTGTTTAACATAAACTTCCTCCTCAATTTCACCATTTATAAAAGCACTTTTTATGTGCATTTGATATAAAGTAATGTCATGATGATTGACATAAGCAAGTAAGATGCGTATGGACTCAAGTCTAGCAACGGGGGCATATGTCTCACCATATCCATACCTTTGACTTGAGTGTAGCCTTGAGCAACGAGACGAGCCTTGTTGCGCACAACTTGTCCATCTTCATCTTGCTTATTCCGAAATACCCATTTGGTTCCAATGACATTGTGCTTCTCATCGGGCTTTTCAGCCAACGTCCACACTTGGTTTGTCTCGAAATTGTGTAGCTATTCATGCATATCGTTCACCCAATCCGGATCATCAAGAGCCTCTTCAACCTTCATAGTTTCAATACTAGAAATGGATGAGTAATATTCACAAAAGTTAGCCAAACGAGTTTTAGAGCGAGTAATTCTTCCGATTTGAATATCATCAAAGATTTGTTCGACGGGATGATCTCTTGAGACTCTTGCTCGAACTCGTGAGAGCTTTTGTTTGGGTCGGGGTGGAACATCCTCTTCATTGTCTTGTTCTTCTCTTGTATTTCTTCATTGCCGTTAGCGTTGTTGTTCTCTTGTGGAGGTGGAGAAGGAGGTCGATGAGGTTCATCTTGTTGTACATCCTTGTTTCCATCATCTTGATGTGTTCCACTTGTGGATGCCTCCAAGTCAACTTGTGGTTCACCTTGGCGTGAAGTTGAGGCTTCCACTTGAACGGGCGAGGTACTCTCCTTCACCTCCGTTGGGCGAATCTTGCCAATAGACAAGTCTTGAATTGCTTCCGAGGGATCTTTATCTCCTACATCAATCGGCAATTGCTCTACTTGCGAGCCGTTAGATTCGTCAAACTTCACATCTACTGTCTCTTCAACCTTTCGAGTGAAATTGGTGTAGACACGGTAAGTGTGAGCGTTTGAGCCGTAACCGAGTAGAAAACCTTCATGAGATTTAGGGGCAAATTTTGAACGATAATGCTTATCAAGAATGTAACAAGTTGAACCAAATACTCGAAAGTATCCAACTTGGGGTTTGTTACCGTTGAGAAGCTTGTACGTCGTCTTCCCAAGCAGCTTGTGAAGATATAGTCGATTTGTTGCGTGACAAGCTGTCTTAACCGCTTCCGCCCGAAAATGTCTTGGCATCTTGTATTCATCAACATCGTTCTTGACATCCCAATGAGCGTCTGGTTCTTCCTCTCAGCAACTCCATTTCGTTGAGGCGTGTATGTAGCTGAGAACTCATGTGAAATCCCTTCCTCGTCAAGAAGGGTGTCCACATTGGCATTCTCTAACTCCATTCTGTCGTTGCTTCGAACCTTCTTGATCTTCACTTCAAATTGGTTTTGGGCCTTCCTAGCGAAGTTTATGAAGATCTTTGGACCTGCGATCTATCATTAAGAAAGAACACCCATGTAAATCTTGAAAAATCATCAACAATGACCAAACCGAATGAGTTACCACCGAGACTCTTGTAGGCGTTGGGACCAAAGAGATCCATATGAAGCAGCTCAAGTGGTCTTCTCATGGTCATGATGTTCTTCACGAGATGACTTCCTCCAACTTGTTTTCCTGCTTGACAAGCACTTCAAAGTCTATCCTTGTCAAATACAACATCTTTAATTCGAAGCATAAGATCACCTTTAATAAGCTTATCAAGATTTAGCATGCCCACGTGACCTAACCTTCTATGCCATAACCAGCCTTTAGAAGATTTAGCAATTAAGAAAGTTCTAGGTTGAGCCTTTTTAGTGAAATCAACAATGTATAGATCACCTCTACGTATACCGGTAAAGACCATATTATGATTATATCTTCGAAACACTTGGCAATCTACTTCAATAAATAGGACATTGAAACCGAAATCGACTATTCTAGATTTAGAAAGCAAATTGTAGCCAAGAGATTCAACAAGCATAACATTTTGAATGGAGCTATCATGTGAGATGGCCACCTTACCAAGGCCAACCACCTTACCCTTTAAAGTGACATACTTTCGGGGACCATTGTTTTCAGCAAGCTCACGAAACATATCCTTGTCACCGGTCATGTGATCGGTACATCCACTATCAAGAACCCATTCCTTTCCTCCGTCCATGTAACCACGAAGGTTAGCCATAAGACCAAAGTGTCTCGTAGATTCATCGAGATCAAAGTCACTATCATCATCCTCATCATAGTATCCATGCTCAACATCGTCTTGAGATTGATCATCACCTAGAGAAGGTGATTCATTAGATTTATGTTCATGACAATGTGCATCTTTGTGAATTCTAATGACTTGAGAAGTGATGCTACTAGTGACTCCAACATCTCCTTTGGCACGCAGGAGATCAGGAAGCTCAAATAGGCAATCATCGAGATTTGGATCACTAGGTTTCATCTTATGAAAAGCTATGGACTTTCAAAGGATCTCATCTAGATTTCTCAAAGAGTAGTTTGGAAAGCATTCCTCAAGATATCTCCAAATAGTATAAGCACAATCAAAGGTAGGCAAGCATGCAAGCAAATTTCTAGGCAATCCTCTTATGATAAGATTGACAGTTCTAAGATTGCAGGTCATGTCAAGATATTCATCAGGGAAGGATTCAAGGGATTAATAGGAGGCATACAAGGGATAGTAATGTACTTGATCAAATCATATTCATTGAAAATCTCAAGCATCTCATTTTTCCAAGCAATAAAGAACTCTTCGTCAAGCATAGGCACTCTATGTCTAACACTCCCGATCATAGACTCATGCATCTTCCTCCAATGGTGATTAAACCAAAGAAATGGAGACCAATGCTCTAATAACAATTGAAAGGACCGAGAAGAGGTGTCTAGAAGGGGGGGAGTGTGAAAGGATCAATATAGTTGACTAGAGGGGGGGGGGGTGAATAGGCAACTAACAATTTTTAGCTTTTCTTTACCAAATATAACTTTGCATCAAAGTAGGTTGTCTAGATATGCAACTAGGTGCGCAACCTATATGATGCAACAACAATAAGCACACAAGCAAGCAAGGATAGATCACAATATAGCTTGCAAAGTAAACGTGAGAGACAACCAAAAGGGGAACCGATGGAGACGAAGATGTGTTACCGAAGTTCCTTCCTTTTGAGGGGAAGTACGTCTCCGTTAGAGCGGTGTGGAGGCACAATGCTCCCCAAGAAGCCACTAGGGCCACCATATTCTCCTCATGCCCTCACACAATGCAAGATGCCGTGATTCCACTATTGGTGCCCTTGGAGGCGGCGACCGAACCTTTACAAATAAGGTTGGGGAAATCTCCACAACTTAATTGGAGGCTCCCAACGACACCATAAAGCTTCACCACAATGGACTATGGCTCCGCGGTGATCTCAACCGTCTAGGGTGCTCAAACACCCAAGAGTAACAAGATTCGCAAGGAATTAGTGGGGGGAATCAAATTTCTCTTGGTGGAAGTGTAGATCGGGGCCTTCTCAACCAATCCCTAGAAAATCAACAAGTTTGATTGCCTAGGGAGAGAGATCAGGCAAAAATGGAGCTTGGAGCAACAATGGAGCTTGGGGATGGAAGAGGTGAGTCTTCTTGGAGAAGAAGACCCCTTTATATAGTGGGGGGACAATTCCAACCGTTACCCACCACTCAGCCCGCGACTCGCGGTACTACCACACCTCTAGAGCGGTACTACCGCACGGGCCTGCGGTAGTACCGCGGGTGCTCGCGATACTAGCGTGGGCGCGGCAGAGCCTGGACCCGACCAGATGAGTACTGACAGGGTGCGGTAGAACCACTGGCGTGGTACTACCGCGACCCTGTGCGGTACTACCGCATGGGAACCACTGTCCAGGCGCGGTAGGCACGGATATAAAAAATTACATCCGTGACTACAACCGCTGAGAATTTATCCATGCAAAAGTCTGACACGGCACTACCGCAACCTTGGTGCGGTACTACCGTGTAGGGTGCGGATGTAAAAAATTACATCTGCCCCTACCTCCGCTCATGCCGCTGTGCTTGGCCAGGCGGCACGGTACTACCGCGCTAGGCGCGGATGTAAAAAATTACATCCGCCCCTACTACCGCTTGTGCAACAGCGCCAGGCCAGAGCTTACGGTACTACCACTCAGAAGGAGCGGTACTACCGTGGGCTCCCACGGTACTACCGTGCTGGAGCCTGGTACTACCGCTGGTGCCTGCGGTAGTACCGCTCTGAGGAGCAGTACTACCGCCAGCCTATGAACAACAACACTAGGAGTCCTTCATTCTGCAGAGACACGGTGAGACGGAGAAAACTCCAAAGAGCCAAAGGAAAGGCGGTGCAAAAAGAATGTGTGTACGTGCGATTCCACCCAAACCTTTCCAACGTGGACCCCCTCTTAATAGTATGGCTTTCCTACGACTCAAATCCACCGAAAAGAAACGTAGAGAAACACTGTCTTCAATAATCTTCAAGGGGCATCAAATTGTCTTGTGTTCAGTCATGATATATCTGAAAAATCTCAATGCACACGATTAGTGCGCAAAAGCATTGTTCTCAATCACCAAAACTACTAAGGGATAAATATGCCCTTACAATCTCCCCCTTTTTGGTGGATTGATGACAATACGGGATTTGCACATAGGGATATAGAGTGAGGCAACGGCAAATCCGCAATCTATAAAATATTGACGGGCTCCTCCTAGATGTGTGCACTCTAGAGATGTGCTTTGGACTGCACGACACAGATATTAGGATAAACACTCCCCCTATATTTTATAGACAAGGCATCTCTTGCAACAGTAAAATCAACATGAAGCAAGTAGGCAAGATGATGGATATAACTAGACATGAAGATAAGCAGGAGTGCATATGTCTTACACCATATGATAGAACTTAGTCTCACAAGAAAAAACCATACCAAAGCAAACGAAGTTCAACAGACTGAAAGGAAAGCGACAAGGGAAACACACGACACGCAAATCCTACACTCTCTCTCCCTTTGGCATCGAGACACCAAAAAGGCAGAGAGGGCACCTACGACATAGGTGGTAGCTCAGGCGGGAAACGACTCCTCGTCGCTCGACTCAGCAGCCGGAATGGTCTCTGATACGTCTCCAACGTATCTATAATTTATGAAGCATTCATGCTATTTTATTATCTGTTTGAATGATTACGGGCTTTATTATACACTTTTATATTACTGTTGGACTAACCTACTAACCGGAGGCCCAACCCGTATTGCTGTTTTATTGCCTGTTTCAGTATTTCGAAGAAAAGGAATATCAAACGGAGTCCAAACGGAATGAAACCTTCAGGAGCGTGCTTTTTGGAACGACCATGATCCGGGAGACTTGGAGTACAAGCCAGGGAAGCTTCGAGGAGGCCAGGAGATAGGAAGGCGCGCCCACCCCCCTGGGCATGCCCCCATGTCTCGTGGGCCCCTCGTGGCTCCCTCAACCGACTTCTTTCGCCTATATATTCCCATATACCCTAAAACCATCGAATACAAAGATAGATCGGGAGTTCCGCCGCCGCAAGCCTCTGTAGCCACCAAAAACCTCTCAGGAGCCTGTTCCAGCACCCTGTCGGAGGGGAATCCCTCACCGGTGGCCATCTTCATCATCCCGGCGCTCTCCATGACGAGGAGGGAGTAGTTCACCCTCGGGGCTGAGGGTATGTACTAGTAGCTATGTGTTTGATCTCTCTCTCTCTCGTGTTCTCTCTATGGCACGATCTTGATGTATCGCGAGCTTTGCTATTATAGTTGGATATTATGATGTTTCTCCCCCTCTACTCTCTTGTGATGAATTGAGTTTTCCCTATGAAGTTATCTTATTGGATTGAGTCTTTAAGGATTTGAGAACACTTGATGTATGTCTTTCCATGCTTATCTGTGGTGACAATGGGATATCACGTGATCCACTTGATGTATGTTTTGGTGATCAACTTGCAGGTTCCGCCCATGAACCTATGCATACGGGTTGCCACATGTTTTTGTCTTGAATCTCCGGTAGAAACTTTGGGGCACTCTTTGAAGTACTTTGTGTTGGTTGAATAGATGAATCTGAGATTGTGTGATGCATATCGTATAATCATGCCCACGGATACTTGAGGTGACAATGGAGTATCTAAGTGACATTAGGGTTTTGTTTGATTTGTGTCTTAAGGTGTTATTCTAGTATGAACTCTATGATAGATTGAACGGAAAGAATAGCTTCATGTTATTTTACTACAGACTCTTGAATAGATAGAACAAAAAGGATAACTTTGAGGTGGTTTCGTACCCTACGATAATCTCTTCGTTTGTTCTCCGCTATTAGTGGCTTTGGAGTGACTCTTTGTTGCATGTTGAGGGATTGTTATATGATCTATCTATGTTATTATTGTTGAGAGAACTTGCACTAGTGAAAGTATGAACCCTATGCCTTGTTTCCTACCATTGCAATACTGCTTACGCTCACTTCTATCATTAGTTACCTTGCTGTTTTTATATTTTCAGATTACAAAAACCTTTATCTACCATCCATATTGCACTTGTATCACCATCTCTTCGCCGAACTAGTGCACCTATACAATTTACCATTGTATTGGGTGTGTTGGGGGCACAAGAGACTCTTTGTTATTTGGTTGCAGGGTTGCTTGAGGGAGACCATCTTCATCCTATGCCTTCCACGGATTGATAAACCTTAGGTCATACACTTGAGGGAAATTTGCTACTGTCCTACAAACCTCTGCACTTGGAGGCTCAACAACGTCTACAAGAAGGTTGTGTAGTAGACATCAAGCTCTTTTCTGGCGCCGTTGCCGGGGAGGCTAGGTAAGAGGAACTCACACCCCGTCAATCAAGATCTTTTCTGGCTCCGTTGCCGGGGAGGTGAGTGCTTGAAGGTATATCTTTAGATCTTGCAATCAAATCTTCTTGTTTCTTGTTTTATCACTAGTTTAGTCTATAAAAGAAAACTACTAAAAATGGAATTGAGTTTGTCTCATACGCTTAATCTTTTTAATATCTTTCGTGAGTATGATGAAAAGGAAAATTGTGCTCAAGTGCTAGAAGAAGAAGTCTATAAATTTTTTGGTACTAGATCTTTGAATGATGAGCATGATTGCAATGTTGTTAGTATGAATTCCTTGAATATCCATGATGCTAATGATATGCAAAGCCACAAGCTTGGGGATGCTATGTTTGATGACGATGATATGTTTAGTCCCCCAAGTTTTGATGAGAATATTTATTATGATGAAATCATGCCCCCTATTTATGATGATTATATTTATGAAAGTGGATTTGGATAGGTCATGAATTTATTTAGTGATGAATCCACTATTTCGGAAGAGGTTCCAATTGATTATGAGAACAAAGTTGCTATCTATGATGATCATTGTGATGACTTGTATGCTATTAAGAATAATGATAACCATGAAACTTGTCATCATGATTTTAGTATTCAATTGGATTATGCCTCACATGATAATTATTTTGTTAAGTTTGCTCCCACTACTATTCATGAGAAGAATTTTGCTTATGTGGAGAGTAGTAAATTTTCTATGCAAGTAGATCATGAAAATAATGCTTTATGTGCTGGTTATATTGTTGAATTCATTCATGATGCTACTGAAAATTATTATGAGGGAGGAACATATGCTTGTAGGGATTGCAATAATATCAAGTTTCCTCTCTATGTGCTTAAAATTTTGAAGTTATGTTTGTTTTGCCTTCCTGTGCTAGTTGATTATTGTTCCCATAAGTTTTCCTCTCACAAAATCCCTATGCATAAGAAGTGGGTTAGGCTTAAATGTGCTAGTCATATGCTTCATGATGCTCCCGTTATGTTTCAACTCTTATCTTTTATGTGAGCATCATTGTCATCATCATGCCTAGCTAGAAAGGCATTAAAGAAAAGCGCTTGTGGGGAGACAACCCAATATTTAAATTTACTGTTTTTATGTGTTCACATGATTATGCTACTGTAGTAATCATTTTTTATAGCTTTTTTTTCAATAAAGGGCCAAGTAAGACCTTTAGGATAGCTTACGGTGATAGTTGTGTTGATCCTGCTGAGAATCAGAAACTTTTGCACCCAGTAAATTAGTTTTGTTAATTCACAGAAACATTCTTTTGATCTGATTATTTTTGATCCGGATTGGTACACGAATTGCTTAGGACTTACTAATTTGTAAGGATTGTTGGAGTTCAAGAAGTATACATTTGATACAGATTACTACAGACTGTTCTGTTTTTGAAAGATTCTGTTCATGTGTTGTTTGCTTATTTTAATGCATGTATGGCTAGTATTAAGTGGTATGAACCATAGAGAACTTGAAATACAGTAGGTTTAACACCAATATAAATAAAGAATGAGTTCATTACAGTACCTTATGTGGTGGTTTTGTTTTCTTTCACTAATGGAGCTTATGAGATTTCCTGTTGAGTTTTGTGTTGTGAAGTTTTCAAGTTTTGGGTAAAGGTTTGATGGACTATGGAATAAGGAGTGGAAAAAGCCTAAGCTTGGGGATGCCCATGGCACCCCAAGATATTCAAGAATAGCCAAAAGCCTAAGCTTGGGGATGCCCCCGGAAGGCATCCCCTCTTTCGTCTTCGTTCATCGGTAACTTTACTTTGAGCTATATTTTTATTCATCACATGATATGTGTTTTGCTTGGAGCGTCATTTTATCTTGTTAGTATTTGCTTGCTGTTATTTATAATAATGTTTTGCATCTTTATTTTCAATAAAAATGTCAAGGATAGCCTTTACCATGCTTATTTGGCTAGTATACATGTTGCTGTTTCAAAACAGAAAGTTTACCGCTGTTGCAGAAATTCCCTAGAAAAGTCAGAGAATGGTATAATGTTGAAACTTTTTGCATATTGAGTAGTGATAAATATTCTACAGCGTAATATTTTTCTCATTATTTTTGGAGTTAGGGAAGTATTGATACTCTTGCATTCTTTACAGACTATACTGTTTTGGCAAATTGCTGTTATGTTTGCATTGTTTGCATATGTTTGCTTGTCTAATGATTCTATTTGAGGATATGAGTATTAAATATGCAGAGACATTTAGTATGCAATGTTGAATAATAATTTTAGTGATTTGTCACAGTAGAAAATGATAAGGTTTTGCATTGTTTTATACTAACTTATCTCATGAGTTCTTGTTGAGTTTTATGTGGATGTAGTTTTTGAGAAATAGAGAAACCATGATATGAGAGGAATTAAGGAGACACAAAAGTTCAAGCTTGGGGGTGCCCAAGGCACCCCAAGATAATATTTCAAGAAGTCTCAAGCATCTAAGCATGGGGATGCCCCGGTAGGCATCCCACCTTTCTTCTTCAACAACTATCGGTTAGTATCGGTTGATCCTAAGTTTTTGCTTCTTCACATGAGTTGTGCTATCCTTGCAATGTCATTTTATTTTGTTTTGCTTGCTGCTTGATTAGAATACCAAGATCTGAAATTCTTTAATGGGAGAGAATCTTCACATATTTACATAATTTAGCTACTCATTGATCTTCACTTATATCTTTTTGGAGTAGTTTGTCATTTACTTGTGTGCTTCACTTGTATACTATGAGTAAATGGTTGAATGAGTTGAATGTCATAAATCTGAAATTATATATGTCTCATTTGCTTATCCCATGGGTAGTAATGACTTCACGTCTAAGAAGTAGAGGTTGCCAATTTATTGAAGGTTAGCGAGCATTGTATTAGTCATTTGAACAATTCATGAAAGAATATTGAAGGAAGAGAGATTTCACATATAAATATACTATCTTAGACATATTTTATAATTGTGAGCACTCATTAAGTATGACATGCTAAAGAGTTGGTGTTGGACAAGGAAGACAACGTAATGGGTTATGTTTTCCCACATCTCAGTTAAAGTATATTGTCATGGATCATTCAAACATGTTGAGCTTGCCTTTCCCCCTCATGCTAGCCAAATTCCTTGCACCAAGTAGAGATACTACTTGTGCTTCCAAATATCCTTAAACCAAGTTTAGCCATGAGAGTCCACCATACCTACCTATGGATTGAGTAAGATCCTTCAAGTAAGTTGTCATCGGTTCAAGCAATGAAAATTGCTCTCTAAATATGTATGATCTATTAGTGTGAAGAAAATAAGCTTTATACGATCTTGTTATGGAAGCAATAAAAGTGACGGACTGCATAATAAAGGTCCATATACAAGTGGCAATATAAGGTGACGTTCTTTTGCATTAAGATTTTGTGCATCCAACCATAAAAGCGCATGACAACCTCTGTTCCCTCTGCGAAGGGCCTATCTTTTACTTTATGTCTTTTACTTTATGAAAGAGTCAAGGTGATCTTCACCTTTCCCTTTTTCATTTTATCCTTTGGCAAGCACCTCGTGTTGGAAAGATCCTGATATATATATCCAACTGGATGTAAGTTAGCATGAACTATTATTGTTGACATCACCCAAAGGTGAATACGTTGGGAGGAAACACTATAAGCCCCTATCTTTCTGAGTGTCCGATTGAAACTCCATAACCATAAGTATTGCGTGAGTGTTAGCAATTGTAGAAGACTATATGGTAGTTGAGTATGTGTAGTTTGCTAAATCAAAGCTCTGACATAGACCCTTCCTGAAAATAAGATGAATTGTAACTGTTTGATGACTAAGAATGAAGTTTGCTAGTTTTCAAGAAAGTTTATGGTCTATGTTTTAACATGTGAATAGCTTGTTACTTGATCTTGAGAAGTTTTATGAGATGAACTACTGTTATGACATATAATCATGCTAGAAAAGGTAATTAAAATTATCTTTGATCAAACTTGTGCACCTTCTAGCATTCACACTTCATAAATTCTTTCTTTTATCATTTACCTACTCGAGGACGAGCAGGAATTAAGCTTAAGGATGCTGATATGTCTCCATCATATCTATAATTTATGAAGCATTCATGGTATTTTATTATCTGTTTTGAATGACTACGGGCTTTATTATACACTTATATTACTTTTGGGACTAACCTACTAACCGGAGGCCTAGCCTGTATTGCTGTTTTATTGCCTGTTTCAGTATTTCGAAGAAAAAGGAATATCAAACGGAGTCCAAATGGAATGAAACCTTCGTGAGCGTGATTTTTGGAACGAACATGATCCGGGAGACTTGGAGTACAAGCCAGGGAAGCTTCGAGGAGGCCAGGAGATACGATGGCGCGCCCACCCCCCTGGGCGTGCCCCCATGTCTCGTGGGCCCCTCGTGGCTCCCTCGACCGACTTATTTCTCTTATATATTCCCATATACCCTAAAACCATCGAATACAAAGATAGATCGGGAGTTCTGCCGCTGCAAGCCTCTGTAGCCACCAAAAACCTCTCGGGAGCCTGTTCCGGCACCCTGCCGGAGGGGAAATCCCTCACCGGTGGCCATCTTCATCATCCCGGCGCTCTCCATGACAAGGAGGGAGTAGTTCACCCTCGGGGCTAAGGGTATGTACTAGTAGCTATGTGTTTGATCTCTCTCTCTCTCATGTTCTCTCTATGGCGCAATCTTGATGTATCGCGAGCTTTGCTATTATAGTTGGATCTTATGATGTTTCTCCCCCTCTACTCTCTTGTGATGAATTGAGTTTTCCCTTTGAAGTTATCTTATCGGATTGAGTCTTTAAAGATTTGAGAACACTTGATGTATGTCTTGCCGTGCTTATCTGTGGTGAGAATGGGATATCACGTGATCCACTTGATGTATGTTTTTGTGATCAACTTGCGGGTTCCGCCCATGAACCTATGCATAGGGGTTGGCACACGTTTTCGTCTTGACTCTCCGGTAGAAACTTTGGGGCACTCTTTGAAGTACTTTTTCTTGGTTGAATAGATGAATCTGAGATTGTGTGATGCATATCGTATAATCATGCCCACGGATACTTGAGGTGACAATGGAGTATCTAGGTGACATTAGGGTTTTAGTTGATTTGTGTCTTAAGGTGTTATTCTAGTATGAACTCTATGATAGATTGAACGGAAAGAATAGCTTCATGTTATTTTACTACGGACTCTTGAATAGATAGAACAGAAAGGATAACTTTGAGGTGGTTTTGTACCCTACCATAATCTCTTCGTTTGTTCTCTGCTATTAGTGGCTTTGGAGTGACTATTTGTTGCATGTTGAGGGATTGTTATATGATCTATCTATGTTATTATTGTTGAGAGAACTTGCACTAGTGAAAGTATGAACCCTATGCCTTGTTTCCTACCATTGCAATACCGTTTATGCTCACTTCTATCATTAGTTACCTTGCTGTTTTTATATCTTCAGATTACAAAACCTTTATCTACCATCCATATTGCACTTGTATCACCATCTCTTCGCCGAACTAGTGCACCTATACAATTTACCATTGTATTGGGTGTGTTGGGGACACAAGAGACTCTTTGTTATTTGGTTGCAGGGTTGCTTGAGAGAGACCATCTTCATCCTACGCCTCCCACGGATTGATAAACCTTAGGTCATCCACTTGAGGGAAATTTGCTACTGTCATACAAACCTCTGCACTTGGAGGCCCAACAACATCTATAAGAAGAAGGTTGTGTAGTAGACATCAGTCTCCTCCTTAGAATCAGTCCACTGTTAGCCCTGCTTAGCCATCCAGCCAGACTCGGGGGTGATGTGCTTCTCAGATCCGCTAGACGCGTCCTCACCGCATGCCCTCAAGATCCTCTTGTCGCAAAGACAACTCTCCTTCTGAGCAACATCGGCCTTGTACTGACCCTGGGTCTGCATGCAGAACAACCTCTTCATCTTGATCTTCAGCTTCTTCGCCCAAGAGGGCTCAACAGAGGGAGGAGTGTAATCGGCAGAACGGTCCTCAGCAGCTTCTTCCTCCTCAATCTCCTCCTCACCCACAGCCATCTTGGCAGCCTCAGTAGCAGTGGTGGTATTAGCCCATTGGCTCTTGATGCGGAGCTTGATGGGCTCATGACGAATCCAGCCTGGGGCTTCAAACTCATCATTGGGATAGAGCTTCTCCCAAGTCTTGGAGATCAAGTGAAACATGTAAGGCCCATAGATGGGGACCTTACGGTTGAGCACGGCAAACTAAAGCTCATACCACATGATATGTGAGACATCAAGTGGTTGAGTCTGAACCTGACGAGCCTCCTCACAAATGAGCATCATGGCAACAAGGTAAGCTTGCACCTGGCCCTTGTCACCAATGCATGGGAAGAGGGTGTTGCGGAAGAGCCGATGCATGATGTCAAGGAAGGGGTTTAGCACCCACACCTTCTTCTTGCTGGGAAGTGTCTTCTGAACAAGGAAGGGCAGGAGCTTGTTCTTGTTGGTGGACTCAGACTTGGCATGAGGGCGAACTCCAACGGGCGTGTCGAGCCCTTCATCTGGAACTTGAAGCAACTCCATGAAATCCTTCCATTTAGCAGTCATCCGTCGACCATTGGTCATCCATGTCATGGTCCTTGCTTCATCGAAGTCGAAGTGGACCAAAGCAAAGAACTGAGCCACAATTTCCGGATCAAAGTCCATGGGGAAGGTAAGCATGTGCTCAATGCCGAACTGCTCCACCAGATCCAAGGCCTCTCCAAAGTAGCCACGGTTCTTGTCCTGCATCATATGATGCATGTCAATCCAGTGAACTTCCACGTAGATGTTCTGCTTGGCCTTGATCACATCTAGATAGATAAGATTCTGCTGCTTGGTCCAGAATAGATCATTGCGTCTGAAGTTAGCACAGGGATTCACATGTGGGTGGAGCTTCCTTCAAATGACGAACTCGGCCGGAGGCATCTCATCCATGCCCATGACAGGCTCCCTCTGCTTGGTGGTGGTGTGCTTGGTCCTGCGTTGGGAGGCATTGGACCCCTCTGGAGCTTCATCTTGGTTGCGCAACCGCTTTGACCCTGTGTCACGGCTGGGATTCGAGCGACGAGCATGGAAACCAGAGCCACCACCTAGACACAACACAAGAACATGAACGAAAAACAAGAAGGATCAATGCAAATGCCAATGCCAAAGCCAAAAGAAACAAATAAGCACGAGATTTGGACAGAAAAAGAGCTCTGGATGCATCTACGATAGTACCGGGCTGTTGTACGGATGTAAAAAATTACATCCGCACCAGCCGCGGTAGTACCATGACGGGGTGGCACGGTAGTACGCCTGGAGCGGAAGTAATTTTTTACTTCCGCGCTCCAAGCGGTAGTACCGCACCAAGGAGCGGAAGTACCGCGCGGAGCCGGCTACGAGCGAGGGTGCGGTAGTACCGCTCCAGGAGGAGCGGTAGTACCGCACGGATCGAAAAACGCGACAGGAGCTGTGGATCTAGATCTAGAACCTGTGCAATTCTACATCGGTACTACCGTTGATCAAACGGAACTATATTGACAATCCAAAAACATGCTTACTACACTACCACTCTCCTACAAATCCCTCTTGCACAGATTTAGCCAAAAATCTCAAGAACACCACATGCATCTCGCTAAGACCTAGAAGCACAAGAACGGAAGAAAAGGAGAGGAACTTGGGGAAAACCTTGGTCCATGGCAAGGGGGCGAGGTGGGGAACGATCCCACCGGTCGGAATCCGAGGAGAGCGGCCGGAGACGGAGATCCGGCAAGGGCCTCCGGCGCTGTTCTTGGGCAGGAGAGAGAGAGATGGGGTGGGGAATAGAGATGAATGGGTATGGGGGAGTTAGAACTCCCCCTGCCCCACTCTTAACCCCCACCCGCTCGTGTGGGCACGGTAGTACCGCGGGTCATTGCGGTAGTACCGCCCAGCGGAAGTACCGCACGCTGGGCGGTAGTACCGCTCTTCCAGCTGCAGTAAAAAAATTACTGCCGCGATGGAAGCTGTGGTACCATGCCCCTGGGATGCAACTGTGCACGCATAGAGCCACCAACTCCTGCGGTAGTACCGTGGCTCGCCACGGTAGTACCGTAACCCCAAGAAAGTGCAAGTTTGACAAGAGATGGAAACGGCATTTGCAAGACAACCTTCAAGACGCCGAACAGCCAAGAAGAAAGCACAAGTGACGACACAAACACGACGGAGAGAAAAAGGCACAAGACGACAAAGACCAACACACTAACCACAACTCTCAGGAAGAGAGGGCGGTGGCCGAAGCCACCTATGTATAAGTCACTTGGTATGGCACCGCGAAGAATTATCCTTGGGCCCATGACCGAGACTCGTCTTTGAAGCACAAGTACCACAAAAAATGACTAATGTGAAAGAGTTTGATCAATTTATGCATAATGGGGGGAGGGAAAGTTCATTGAGAGAACAACACTCCCCCTATGTCCATGCCTACACCTAGACAAGATAGCATGATGAGTATGGTGGGGGTGTGCAAGGGTTCAAACCACATTGCTCGAATCAATGACATTTAGCTCATGCCTTAACTCACGAAATCTTGCTTCATCCAAGGGCTTCGTGAAATATCTGCAAGGTTATCATGAGTGTTGACATACTTGAGCTTGATCTCCCCTCGCCTAATGTGATCCCGGATGAAGTGATACCGAATCTCAATATGCTTCATCTTTAAGTGTTACACCGGGTTGAGAGAGATCTTGATGGCACTTTCATTGTCACACCAAAGAGGCACTTCATCAAAAGTGACACCGTAATCCTTCAAAGTTTGCCTCATCCATAGGAGTTGAGCACAACAACTACCAGTAGCCACATACTCCGCCTCAGTGGACGAGAGAGATACACAACTTTGCTTCTTAGAAGACCAACTCACTAAAGAGCAACCAAGCAATTGGCACCCTCCGGAGGTGGACTTCCTATCCACTTTGTCTCCCGCCCAATCTGAATGTGTATAGCCCAAAAGATCAAAGTTGGCTCCTCTTGGGTACCATAAGCCAAAGTTTGGGGTATGAGCCAAATATCGAAAGATTCGCTTGACCGCTACAAAGTAGCTTTCCTTAGGTGCGGCTTGAAACCGTGCACAAATTCCCACGCTCAACATGATATCCGGTCTAGATGCACAAAGGTAAAGCAAGGAGCCAATCATGGAGCAATATACCTTTTGATCCACCTCTTTACCATTGGAATCAATGTCAAGTTGGCATTTGACAGGCATTGGAGTGGAGGCCGGCTTGACATCACTTAGCTTGAATCTCTTGAGCATGTCTTGAGTGTATTTGGCTTGGTTATGAAGGTTCCTTCTCTTCTTTGCTTGATTTCGAACCCGAGAAAGAACTTCAACTCTCCTATCATAGACATCTTGAACTTTGAGGTCATGAGAGCGACAAATTCTTCATTGAAAGCTTTGTTAGGGGAACCAAAAATAATATCATCAACATATAGTTGGCACACAAACAACTCCCCTTTGACCTTCTTAGTAAAAAGAGTGGGGTCGATTTTCCCGATTTCAAACCCACGATCTTGTAACAACTCCGTAAGATGCTCATACCATGCACGTGGAGCTTGTTTAAGGCCATAGAGCGCCTTGTGGAGTTGGTACACATGATCGGGGAAATAAGGATCCTCGAACCCCGGGGGTTGTTTGACATACACCAACTCATTTATGGGACCATTAAGAAAGCACTCTTCACATCCATTTGTTTCAACTTGAAATTATGATGAGAGGCATAAGCAATTAACAAACGAATAGATTCAAGGCGAGCAACAGGGGCAAAGGTTTCACCGTAGTCGATACCCTCGACTTGGGACTAGCCTTGTGCCACCAGACGAGCCTTGTTGTGAACAATGATCCCATGAGCATCTTGCTTGTTCTTGAATATCCACTTGGTTCCAATGACATTATGATTCTCAGTTGGCCTTGGCACTAATTTCCACACTTGGTTGTGCTCGAAGTTGTTGAGTTCTTCATGCATGGCATTGAGCCAATCTGGATCCTCGAGCGCCTTAGAAAACCTTTTGGGGTTCGACACAAGAAACAAACGCATGATGTTCACAATAGTTTGCTAATTGTCTACGAGTGCTTACCCCCTTTCTTAGGCTTACAACAACATTCTCCATGAGATGACCTTTGGTAGTGAGCTTGGAAGTGATCTTCACGGCACGACGCTCTAATTCCTCCTCGGATGTGAAAAGAGGAGTGGTAACTTGATCATCTTGAGCGCCGTCTTGAGCTTGTTCTTGATCTTGAGCTTGCTCTTGATCTTGAACTTGCTCGAAGGGGAGAACTTGACCTTGGTCATCAATTGGTGGTTCACCACCATCTTGAGGTTGATCTTGCCCTTGATCTTGTTCACGAGGTTGAGGGCCTTCACTTTGTTCTTCGGAAGTGTGTGGGTCTTGGGTTGGTGATGGCTCCACTTGAGTGGAGCATTGTCCTTCTGCTTCGTCCACAAGGGCTTCCTCAATGGGTAGGATATGATCAACACCCATTCTTCTTATGGATTGGGGAGGAATTTCATCACCTACATCACAAGTACCACTTTGCTCCACTTGGGAGCCGTTATTCTCGTCAAACTCCACGTTACACGTCTCCTCAATGAGTCCGGTGGACTTGTTGAGGACACGGTAAGCATGAGAGTTTGTAGCATAACCAACAAATATGCCTTCATGGGCTCTAGCCTCAAATTTAGAAAAACGAACACCTTTCTTGAGAATGAAACACTTACACCCGAACACCCAAAAGTACTTGAGGTTGGGCTTGTTACCGGTAAGTATTTCATAAGGAGTATTGTTCAAGCCTTTGCGGAGATAGAGCCGATTGGATGCATGACATGCTGTGTTGATGGCTTCGGCCCAAAAGTTGTATGGAGACTTGAACTCCGCCATCATGGTCCTTGCCGCATCCATCAACGTCTGGTTCTTCCTCTCCTTGACACCATTTTGTTGAGGGGTGTATGGTGCAGAATATTGATGCTTGATCCCCTCTGTTGTGGAATTAACACGGCAGATGTCCTTCGAGTGAGGACTTAGTCGCGAGGCCAACGCATCTATGCGGTAGCTTGAGAGGGGTTGATCGGGACGAGAGACGCAACACACAAGACAAGGATTTAGACAGCTTCGGGCCCCGGGAAACATCATCCGGTAATAGCCCTACATGCTGTTTGTGGCTAGATCTCATTATGCTCATCAGGGAGACGCCGCATAAGCCGGCTCCCCTTGTTGTGTCTAGCCCTAGAGATTATTGTTTCTTCTTGCTTGTCCCTCTTTGGGGAGCCCTGTCCCTCCTTATATAAGTTAGAGGGGCGGGTTACAGGTGGAGTCCAAATAGGATTAGGACTAGCCGATCTTCTACTACAAGCCGGATACAAGTCCGGGTCTTGATTCCTTGTGAGGGAGCTATTCCTCACGCCTTTCCTCTTAAGCCGGCCTACCATAACGTAAGCCGGCCTTCTGGGCCTTGAGCCTCCTGGGCCCCTGGGTCTTGTCGCTCCTCTGATCCGCTTGCCAGGTCACCCATAAGTCGCCAAGATCGGGCGGGTCACTTAGTGTGTCGTCCAGTCAGGGTGTGTCATCTGTAAGTCGCCAAGTCCGGCCGGGTTATACTTCCGGCCGGGTTACACCGTGGGGTATATCCCCGACATTAGCCCCCAAGTTTAGCTTGGATTTATCCATGGTAAACCTATGCTGCAAAATAAACACAAAAACAAATTTGACAGGTTGTGCTCCAGGTTAATAATTCTTGTAAACCGGCACCTGGACATCCTTAAATCCTTGTCATTTCCTTCTTCTAGAAAATCCGGGTCAATAGACCATCTTCACAATCAATTTGCTTGTAGAAGAAGTATTGTAAACAAATAATCCATTTGAGTCGGATTCCAAAGCGCCGGCTTGAAAAATATAGATCTTGAAATACTCATCTGATTTTCAACCGGCTTAAAGATGTAGATCTTGCCGAGTTATAATTTCCAAAATCACCGAGTTATAAAAGACTGATGATGTCGAGCCATAATTGTTGTTGACACCGGGTCATGTAATTGATCTTCCTAATTTACTCAAAGCTGAGAATTTGAAGATGTCCCTTCTTTATATGCATAATACCTGTAGCCCCCAAGTCTTAAGAGGAGAACATAGTGATAACTTAAGACTTGCTTCAATATAAGTGTTGCAACCTTGAAGAAATCCGGGTTATTCATCTCAATCATTAGTCATAAACTGAATATTCCACATATGTAGCCCCCAAGTGCCGGGTTGTCATGCTTGCAAAAACCTGGGACTTGTAATTGCCTTATGCTCATAAAAACTTCAACCAGTATAGCCCCCAAGGGTCGGGTTATTATGCAATAATGAGCAGGGACTTTGTAAATAATTCATTAATAATAACATCATATGATGTAATCTCCACCATGGGGCTTGAACCCACGTCTATAAGGTTAAGAGTTTTGTACTTTACCAACTGAGTAGTGGATCTCTTAATGTACTGGACTGAGGCTTGTGTACCTTTGAATTTTCGATGGGAGCAATTGGTAGCCCCCAAGGGCCGGCTCATTTAAAATGTGATGAGTCAGGTGTTCAAGTTGCGCAAAAATTGACTTTGCATTAGCCCCAAGTGCCATGGTGCATGCTGGCAGTGACATGGGACTTGTATATTCGATGTAATCTCAATTTGAATAATGTAGCCCTCAAGTGCCGGGTCGTAAGCCTGCAGCGACTCGGGACTATTCCTTTCATTGTAGAATAAATCATATCCATTGATAAAATAATAGCCATTGCGCTGAAGCGACTTTGAAAACCTCAATCATAACACTGGTTATTGATAATCACAATAGAAATCCAGCCATGTTGTCTATTCAAGATTTGGACAATATAATCCGGTATGAAAACCTCAATCATTCAATATCATCATGAAAATCCAGCCAGTTTTGGCTATTAAAGATTTGAATACCTCATCGGTTGACAAGTAAATCCGGAGTTTAAATACCTGGCGGCTTTTGGCCGATGTGCATTCATTGTAACCCGGTGGCATATAGCGTTTGAGAAAATCAAGAATTAATAACCCTTTTGAGACATCAATTTCAATCTTTGATGTTGGGCTTGAACTTGATCATTTATGTAAGCCATAGCTCTGTAGATCCTGCACAGAGTTTAAACAACATATGCCCTGGCGACTTAATGTCAAAAGCCAGGGCGGGTAACCACCCAAATATAGTCTTATCCTGCACACAAGTAGATCACAAGATCCCTATGATCCTTTGAAGTTGATAACTTAACTCTGTAAGAGCCGGCACATATGATATTTGTGACAACTCAAATACTTGTGATTATATAAAAATAGATAAAATTTTTGAGGCTTCTGATTCGAATACGATCAGTAAACCGTTCCAAAGGGGTTAAGCTAAGATTCGAATACGATCATATAGCCCCCAGTGGCATTGGCGTTGCCGATCAAAGTGGGTATCGACAGCTATGTTCTCTTTGGTTCGAATACGACCTATGTTTGAACAGGAAGCCCCCAAATGACTTTAAGAGTTGTTTAACGACGCTGATTCGAATATGATCCACGTCGATTCCCAAAGGGGTTGAGCTATGATTCGGATACGATCAAGAAGCCCCCAAGTATGTTCAGCAGTTTGCTAATCAAAAGGGTATCGACAGCTATGTTCTCTTTGGTTCGAATACGACCTATGTTTGAACAGGAAGCCCCCAAGTGACCATATAAGTTTTGGCATTGCGCCAATCAAGAGGATACTAATAGCTATGCCTGATGAGCAGGAAGCCCCCAAGTGATCATAATAAGATAAGACGTAAGGCATGATACCTATGTTTGAACCGCGCATCATGGCAGCAAGTTCTTTTTGTCACCCTTTAATCTTTCTGAGAACTCGAACTTGCGAGAGATTAATTCTTTTTGAACCAGAAGTTTAAACCGGATTTGAAAGCTTCAAAACTTTGAGAGAGATAAATTTACCTTCAACCGGATTTGATCCGGATTTGAGAGCTTCAAAGCCTTGCGGTAAATAAATTTCCCTTGAACCGGTTTTTAAACCAGATATTAAGAGTGTCAGTGCTTTGTGGGAGAGAGATGTCTCTTGAACTGGATTTTAAACCGGAGTCCTTCTTTTTAAGCCGGAAATGTTCTGACGGCCTTTAAATTTTTCACCAATATAGCGGTAGCCTCTAGAACCGGGTTACCTTCCCTCCAATGACCCGGAGTTCTTGAATCCATTGAAACCGGCTAATTTTGCCGAGCCATACCATTGTATCCCCCGAGTCTCAAGATGACTCGAAGAGTTGGTTTGAGATTCTCCATATTTTTCCATAGCAGAAGGTGTATATCATTGGCGTTGATAACGCGATGTGAATCCACAGAAGGTTGAGATGACTGCGGCGGGTTATAACTGATCCCGTATGAACCGTGTCAGCAACTCGGCCAATGGTTCCTTCCAACTGGCTGTTTGAAGTTAACCAAATCGTAGTGGCGGCGACTTGTGCGCCTGTCCATTGAGCCATCCAGTGCAGACGGCGGCTGATAATACATGATAATTTGCCTCCAATTTGTTGGAAGAAAACCGGGCTTCCCAAGTAGTGACTTGCTCATACTCAATAAACAGCTGATGCAGATAGGTGCGGCCTGGTGTGTTGATGTAGACCAAGCCGTGAGAGACGGACGGTAAAGACGATCGTAGCATCATAGGCGGTACAGACAGATGAATCGGCCGCGGTTTTGTAAGTCGGCGCGGACGGGCGAGTCAATTGCGAGCGCGGTAAATCGCACGGATGGGCGAGGCAAATCACGGGCGCGGTAAACCGCACGGACGGGCAAGTCAACCATGTCGTGTTGATGTAGTGAACAATTGTCCTGCATCAAAAACATCACACGCCAGAGTAATTGTTCTTCAAAAGAAAAAAGTTAATATGTGCTATTAAAAATAGTCTGGACGGATATCACCTGATGTGTTAGGCCGAAAATTATCCGCCGTGGAGTTAATGATCACCACGGTGAAGCTAAAAGCAATCAGGGATGAGTCGCCCGCAGGAGCAGACGGATGAGTCGGCCATGGAATTGTAAGCCGGTGCAAACGGGAAAATTGTCCTCGTTGTAAACCGGCGCAGTCGTGAGAGACGGCCATGATGTTTTAAGCCGATGCGGTCGCGAGAGATGGCCACGGCGTTGTAAGCCGGTGTGGTCCGTATTCGCGGTATAATGCCACTTTTCTAGTAAATGGTTACCCTGCATATAAAAAACACCGTAGATCAGAGTAGTTGTGCTCAAATGAATTAATATGTGCTTTAAAAATAAATAGGGTAAATAGCACCTGGTATTTTTATGTGATGTCGAGCCAGTCTTCATAACAAGGCAACCAGAAAGATGAGTTGGCAATTATAGTGAACCGGCCGAGAAGAAATTCTTGATGAGTATAACCGATTGTCCGGTCCATCGCTTCCTTCATTAAATTTGCCTGCTCGTGGCAGATTCCTCTCCTCAATTAGGCTCTGATTGTCAGTTCCATTTTTATCTCCTTAGTAAGAAATTTTCAAACCATGATTTACCCATCAACAGGTGCTTCATGGTGAAGATGAACAATAAGCAGCTCAGAGGCGTCCTGACAATAGGCAACTCACAGTGGCAGTCGACGAGAAAAACAGACAAGGTGTCCTGGCGGTGCAGACCGGGTGTTTTGTTGGCAAGAAGTGTCTGTTGGTTTTGAACCTTAAATCAACTCCTCCATGAGCGCCACGTACTTGCAAAGCTAGCCAGCTTCTGAAGTAGTGACAATAGGACAGATGGATCTTCTCCTCACGGGAACTCTTGGTGTCTTGGCGAAACAAGAGGTAGCGGAGACGTAGCTAGACGGAGGGAGACAAGCTCACGGGGAATGCGCAACGCCCAAACTCCATCTGCTGCTCGAACTTGCTCTCGTCCAGCTTCTCCATTGCAGCCCACCCAGACAGACACCCTTCTTTACCTGAGGTTTCTAAGGCTTTGGACGTGGGGTGCGTGGACGCGCACAGGATCGGGGAGCCGACGCAGCACAATCAGTTTAGGCGAGGCGGTGAACCAAGGTGCGACAGCGTGGGTCACAACCAGCGCAGATGGGGTGACACGGTGCGCGGGGTCAGTCGGAGCTCGTGAGCCATGACTCCGGCGCGTAAACGTCTCACGGACGGCGCAATTTTTTTTCTTTTCCTGATCTTGACTGACGAACTCAAGGATGATGTAGATCCTTTCCAATATGCTCTCCATCTGAAAATTGCGGACTTCTCGAACCCTAGAAAAGATCCCTCCAAGAACTCAACACCACCATGCGCGAGCCCCACGGTGGGCTCCAACTGTCGTGGAATTAACACGGCAGATGTCCTTCGAGTGAGGACTTTATCGCGAGGCCAACGCATCTATGCGGTAGCTTGAGAGGGGTTGATCGGGACGAGAGACACAACACACAAGACAAGGATTTAGACAGCTTCGGGCCCCGGGAAACATCATCCGGTAATAGCCCTACATGCTGTTTGTGGCTAGATCTCATTATGCTCATCAGGGAGACGTCGCAGAAGCCGGCTCCCCTTGTTGTGTCTAGCCCTAGAGATTATTGTTTCTTCTTGCTTGTACCTCTTTGGGGAGCCCTATCCCTCCTTATATAAGTTAGAGGGGCGGGTTACAGGTGGAGTCCAAATAGGATTAGGACTAGCCGATCTTCTACTACAAGCCGGATACAAGTCCGGGTCTTGATTCCTTGTGAGGGAGATATTCCTCACGCCTTTCCTCTTAAGCCGGCCTACCATAACGTAAGCCGGCCTTCTGGGCCTTGAGCCTCCTGGGCCCCCGGGTCTTGTCGCTCCTCTGATCCGCTTGCCAGGTCACCCATAAGTCGCCAGGATCGGGTGGGTCACTTAGTGTGTCGTCCAGTCAGGGAGGGTCATCAGTAAGTCGCCAAGTCCGGCCGGGTTATACTTCCGGCCGGGTTACACCACGGGGTATATCCCCGACACCCTCATCACTAAGAAACTCATCTAAGGTGTAGTTCTTGAACTCGGTGCCATTGTCACTCCTTATTGTCAAGATCTTTGCATCATGTTGACGTTGAGCTTCATTTGCAAAGTCGATGAAGGTTTGTTGAGTCTCACTCTTCCTATTGAAGAAATATACCCAAGTGTATCTTGAATAACCATCCACAATCACCAAGCAATACTTTCTACCCCCAAGACTATCAAAGGATAGAGGCCCAAAGAGATCCATGTGAAGGAGCTCCAAGGGTCTCTTCGAGTAGATGATAGTTGTGGGAGGGTGAGCCTTCCCATGAAGTTTTCCTTCGATACAAGCACTGCAAGCACGATTTTTGGCAAAACTAACATTTGTTAGTCCATGAACATGGTCCCCTTTGAGAAGATTTTGCAAAGATCTTATATTGACGTGGGCTAAACGGTGACGCCAAAGCCAACCCACATCAACTTTAGCCATTAGGCATGTCGCGGTCTTAGTGGGTCGGTCCGAAAAGTTAATCACATAAAGACCGTTCTCGACATGCCCAACAAAGGCTACTTTAAGAGTATTGCTCCACAAGAGGGCCACGGTATCAATATCAAAGAAAGTGGCAAAGCACATGAGTGCAAGTTGACGAATGGAAAGTAGATTGTAAGCAAGGGACTCAACAAGCATGACTTTCTCGATCGTGAGATCATGAGAAATGACAACCTTGCCAAGACCCAATACCTTAGAAGACGAGGCATCACCCCACTCGATGTTGGTGGGCATAGATGGGATCTTGTGCACGTCCACCACCAAGTCCTTGCTTCCGGTCATATGATTTGTGGCTCCACTATAGAGCAACCATGATACCCCACCGGAAGCAAACACCTACAACAGATCAATGCTTGGTTTTAGGTACCCATTTAGTAATGGCTCCTTTGATGTTAGTAACAAGGGTCTTAGGAACCCAAATAGACCATTCAATGTACTCATGAGGAGAACCAATGAATTTAGCATAAACATGCCCATCACTAGCATGGCACAACACATAAGAAGGGTTAAAGTCGCCGGCTTTGTTGGAAGGAGTGGCATTGCCATTTTTGACATCACCACCCTTCACATTGTTCTTCTTCTCCTTAGGAGCACCCTCTCCCTCCTTCACAAAAGTTTGCTTGAGAGGGGGAGGTCGTTTGGTCTTGTCGTTCTTCTTCTTGTTCTTGGAATTGGGTGCGAACCCAACTCCCTCTTGGGCCACAACTTCCTTTTGATTTCTCAAAAGGTCATTGAGGTTCTTCTCACCTTGTATGCACATCACAAGGCCTTTCTCAAGTTGCTCCTTCAACTTGGCATTTTCCTCCACAATATGCACATGCTCACAACACAGGTTAGTAGCATTTGCATTATCAATTAATACCATATGAGGAAAAGTGCCTTTCTCCTTGGTTAGCTTCACTTGGAGTTGATCATGAGACTCCTTGAGGCTTGCATGAGCACCCTTCAAGACCTTGTGGGCCTTGTCGAGTAAATCAAACTCCTCCTTGAGTCTAGCATGGTCAACCACAAGTTTAGCCTTCTCGGAGCTTAGCACACAAGATACAACAAGAGCATGATCAAGATCTTTCTTTAATTTAGCATGGTCATCGTTGTGTGACTCCTCAAGAGCCAAACGGTGCACACGCTCTTCCTCAAGAGCAATAGAAAGATCTGATATCTCATCGGCATAGTCACGACTATGACCTTCCATCGTAGAGATGGTTTCCTGATGAGCCTCGATCATGTCATTGGCTTCACCAAGTTGTTCCAAGAGAGCAACGAAGTGCTTCTTGGATTTTCCCTTGACCTTACTCATAAAAGACTCAATTCATTTACCTCCTTATTAGACCCCTCACTTTCATCAATGCAATCCATCAAGGAGGGAGTATTAATGATAGTGGTTTTGATGTTGGGGGTTACCTTGTTGGTGGCTTTAGCCATGAGGCACTTGGCGGTGATGTTCTGATTGGGTGAGTCGAAGAGGGATATCCGTGGAGTTGTGGCAATGGCAACGGAGGCCATGGCCACGGCTTCACTATCTTCATCATCATCATCATTGTCGGTGTCAAAACCGGCGGATCTCGGGTAGGGGGTCCCGAACTGTGCGTCTAGGCGGATGGTAACAGGAGACAAGGGACACGATATTTTTACCCAGGTTCGGGCCCTCTCGATGGAGGTAAAACCCTACTCCCGCTTGATTAATATTGATGATATGGGTAGTACAAGAGTGGATCTACCACGAGATCAAGGAGGCTAAACCCTAGAAGCTAGCCTATGGTATGATTGTTGTAATGGTTGTTCGTCCTACGGACTAAAACCCTCCGGTTTATAGACACCGGAGAGGGCTAGGGTTACACAGAGTCGGTTACAATGGTAGGAGATCTACATATCCGTATTGCCAAGCTTGCCTTCCACGCCAAGGAAAGTCCCATCCGGACACGGGACGAAGTCTTCAATCTTGTATCTTCATAGTCTTGGAGTCCGGCCGATGATGATAGTCCGGCTATCCGGACACCCCCCAATCCAGGACTCCCTCAGTAGCCCCCGAACCAGGCTTCAATGACGACGAGTCCGACACGTATATTGTCTTCGGCGTTGCAAGGCGGGTTCTCCTCCAAATTCCTTGTGCTTGCCGAATAGTGTCCGGCTTCCTTATAAACGTTGCGCTCCTTGGCTTCCACGCCCAATAATGGCCCTCTTCCACGTGTCGCGCGAATGCGAAAGGCCAGGGTATTTTTATATTTTACCCCCTAGCTGCACAAATAATCCGCCTATAAGAGAGGCAAGAATCCAGATCCAAATCACACCATCTTCCTTCCGCGAGTACTCATCGGAGCGCTTATGACCAAAAATCCATTCCATCATGGACCGTCGACGCGGCTCCTCCTCTTGCGCTCCTAGCCCTCCGCCAGGAGTTTGGAGGAGATGTTCAGTTCCGCACAACGAGTTGGTGACGCTCCAAGCGGAGGGATACCTTCCTCCGGCCTTTATGGTCCCAGTTCGAGCCGGGCTGGCCACCTACAAAGGTGGAAAGCAAGCGGAGGCCACCCCTAGTCCCTCGAAAGGAGAGCGGGTGTGCTTCGTCCCTTATCTAATAAGGGGGCTTGGATTTCCCATACATCCGTTTCTCCGGGGGCTTCTGGAGTTCTACGGACTCCAGCTTCATCACCTCACGCCCGCCTCTATTCTGCACATCGCGGGTTTCGTAGCTCTTTGCGAGCTGTTCCTGGGCATCGAGCCCCATTTTGCGCTGTGGAAGAGACTATTTTGCCTCGTACCCCATTCCCACGAGGGGTCAATATATCAAGTGGGTGGAGCCAAAATATGGCGCATCGCCGGGACCGGATATCTATCCGGAACCCCAAAGAAGGTGTCCGAAGACTGGCCCTCGGAATGGTTTTATGTGGAAGATGCTCCACTGCCGGACCTAGTTCAGATCGGCCTCCCGAAGGTCAGCAAGGCTCCTCTGAAGAAAGGCCTAAGTTGGCACCCGCGGAGCCCTCAACAGGAGGAAGACAGGAGCGTCCATTATTTGATGGGTCGGATAAGGTTGCTGGCCCATTCCAGATTGACCATGATTGGAGTCATGGCCACGTGCATCATGCGAGGGGTGCAGCAGCTCCAATATAGGGGCCACCCCATGTGGGATTTCAACTGGGAGAATGACGCCACCCGTCATGGCCGCAAGGGGCCGGGATCGGCCGCGGATCTGGTGAAGATCCTGTCCGGCCTATACAAGGGGGAGAAGGAGGACTTCCTCCAGACGAGCCCATTGAATGGGTTCTCCATGAATAACCCTCGGAGCTGGGTAAGCGGACGTTTATTCATCCGACCCGTGCTTTCAAAGTTAAGCGCCTTACTTTATGATTTTGACGCAGGAACTGCGTCGGGATGTGGAGGGCATACACAGTCCGGCTCCACAACCCGAGGACCCGGAAAGATCCCTTGACCCGGCCTCCGAAGAGGATCCGGACATAAAGGTGGAGCTAATCGACGGGGTGTTCCACCAACTCAGCATGGACAATGCTCTAGTCGCCATTACGGCTGACTACCCCGGCTTGTCTCCGGCTTCCCAGGTAATTATGACCGGAGTCCTGACATCATTACTTCGTCCTTGCGTATTTCTGACCACCGTACCCAACGGTGTCTTGCAGGAGGTGCCTTCAAGGCGGGAAGCCGAACCCGTGGCGGCTGACCAACAAGGGTCAGTTCGGCCCAGCAGGCGGAAGAGGGGTGCGGTGCGAATCGAAACGTCACCGCAACGGTATAGCTCGTGACCGTTGTTTAGGAAAAAGATTCCTGGGAGGCGTATTAATGCTCATGACTTTTCCAGGAGAAAGAGCGCTCGCCGGACTGTGCCCGGAGAGGTTGCTAACCAAGCCTCCGCCAGCTAGGCTCCAACACCTGGTCCGGAGGGGGAGGCGAGCACAAGGCGTGAGCCGGATACTCCTCCAACGGAGGATGCCGACAGGCTGTCCGCCACCAGGTCTGAGGTGGAGAGCTCCATGAATCATAGGCGCCGCCGGATAGTTCTTCGTGACGCGTGTTTCTCCCCAGAGGCGTTGAATGCCTTTAACGCGGGAGACGCGCACCTCCGTGCCACTCAAGATGGTTTAACCAGAGCCACGGAGCAGTATGTAAAAGACATACGGGTAAAGGATTTTAATAGTTGTATATGCCAGTAGCCCCCGAGACATAAAGTAGTTAAAATAACTGATTTAAGGATCATTTGATATGCAGGATCTCACGGAGAAGAATGCCCAATTGTCTCAGGAGCTACAAGGGTGCAAGGCCCAACTTGAGGCCGCACTGGCCGCCGCAGGAGGAGACATCGAGACCCCCTCCGGTAACACATATTTCAAAAAGATAAGCAGTGTGCGGCGTGCGTATAAGTCTGACAATAATATTGCAGATGTTGCCGGACTTGATCCAGACAAGCAACAGCTACTACGCCAGCTGAAGGCCGGCGAGAGGGTGCTTATGAAGGTGCAGCGGGAGAGGAACAAGCTCCAAGATGCCCACACCCAGCTTGGAGAAGAGCTAAAAGGTATTCGGGCCCAGCTGTCTGGCTCCGTGAAGGAGAATCAGCGGCTTCGTCGCGGCATCTATAGTAAGTGCTTGAGCAAACTCTTTTGAAAAGAAGAGTTCGGCGAGGAAGTCAATTGACAGAAATATGTCTATAGGTGTGCTCACAGGTCGCCCTGCGGAGGAAATGCCCGGTTCAACGGGTGACCAACTTCTCGAGCTGCTGCAACTGCTCGAACGTGTTCGGCAGGCGATGAGTGGCGTCGTCCAGGCCTTATGGCCATCCGTATCCCTACCCGAAGGCCTTGGAGAGCTTGCGGAGAAGCTTCAGGGAGCACGGCAGCACTTCCGTTTATGGAAGATGTCGGCCTGCCGTCAAGGTGCCAGGGAGGCCTGGGCCATGGTGAAGACACGGTACAAGAAGGCAGATCCAAACCACATGGCCGAGGTCGGACCTGTGGGGCCCGATGGGCAGGAGATCCCTGTGAGCTTAGTGTACGGCCAGGTAGAGTTGGCCGCTAAGTATTCCCAACAGGACTGTAAATTAGACAGCCTGTTAGACGGGATTGAGGAGGAGTACAGTCAACCGATTTGACGATGTATTTAAAATGACATGTAAAATGCCTTCTAGCCGGATTGTAGATCGTTTGTCTTTGCCGACCTTTTCGCTTCAACCTCGGGACCCTAGAGTCCGGAGTGTGTCCGAATACCTTCTCGGTTATGAAAAAACCGGGGCATGCATGGAGACCAGGCGTAGGGGTCATTAGTGCTTTATCAGACAAGTGCCCAACTAGTTATGTTATATTACATGGTTAGTAAGAAACATCTTCCAGGGAGAATAGTTCCGTTAAGGGTTCCTTTCCCTGGGAGGCATGCCCTAAAGTGCATGTCCGGACTGCGAAAAGAGCAGGAAAACATCTGGGGGCAGATAAATAAATAGGTAAAAAATCATCTTTCAAGTCACCAACCGAATATTCCCTTAAGAACGCTAGCTTTCGGCTTCACCCAGTCTGAGGTACACATCTGGCTGACCCGGCAGTAGCAATCGCAGAGGTGCTCCCTTTACCTCCTAGCCGAACAATCGGGAACGTAGGGGTAAGCACAGGAGCCAGGCAACCCAGCTTGGCCAAAACTTAAGTCATATCGATGCATATAATCGTGAGTAAAAGGTACATGCGGAAGTTTGACACATGTGTTGGGCATAAAGCCCGTATAAGTAAGCTTCTATTAAAGAAGCCCCCAGGTATAATGAGTGCGGGTAGCACATCAAGTGTGTGCGAACAATGCGCAAATTGGCCCTCAAGGGCTTTACGAAAAAGGTGGGAGAAAAGAAAGAAACAAAAGACAGCTAAAGTGTAAAAATGTGGATGGAGGAAGGAGACGAACTCTGAGTCCGGTGCTAGGCGTAGAATCTTCGGAGGCGTGCTGCGTTCCATGGGTTCGGATCGAGTCGGTTGTCCGATGCGTTTCGCAGACGGTATGCTCCGCCGGTCAGAACTTGGTCGATGATGAAGGGACCTTCCCATTTGGGCTTGAGTTTGTCCTTTTTCTTGTCCGGCAGGCGTAGAACTAGCTCGCCAACATTGTACGTCTTGGCTCGTACCTCTCTGCTGTGATATCTTCGAGCCTGCTGCTGATAGAATGCGGAACGAGCCTTGGCCACGTCGCGTTCCTCCTCCAATGCATCCAAGCTGTCCTGCCGATCCAACTCGGCTTCTCTTTCTTCGTACATGCGCACTCGAGGTGAGTCATGAGTTATGTCGCAGGGCAAAACTGCCTCTACGCCGTATACCATAAAGAATGATGTGAACCCGGTAGTACGGTTTGGCATGGTCCGCAGCCCCCAGAGTACGGAGTCGAGCTCCTCTACCCAGTGCGTGTTAGATTCCGTAAGGGACCGCACTAATCTGGGTTAGATGCCGCTCATGATTAGACCATTTGCTCGTTCAACTTGACCGTTGGTTTGAGGGTGATAGACTGAAGCGTAGTCGAGCTTAATGCCCATATTTTTGCACCAGAGTTTAACCTCGTCGGCCGTGAAGTTTGTGCCGTTATCGGTGATGATGCTGTGGGGGACACCGTAACGGTGTACTACCCAGGATATGAAGTCTATCACAGGTCCGGATTCGGCCGTTTTAACTGGCTTGGCCTCTATCCATTTGGTGAATTTGTCCACCATGACCAATAGGTATTTTTGCTTGTGGGTTCCCCCTTTAAGGTGTCCAACCATGTCAAGCCCCCAGACCGCAAACGGCCAGGTGATGGGTATGGTTTTGAGGGCGGTGGGTGGCATGTAGCTCTGATTAGCAAAGAGCTGACAACCGATGCATCGTTGGACTAAGTCCTGAGCATCTGCCCGGGCCGTCGGCCAATAAAATCCTGTACGGAAGGCCTTACCTACAAGGGCCCGGGCTGCAGCGTGGTGTCCTCCTAGTCCGGCATGAATTTCAGCCAGAAGATTTCGCCCTTCCTCTTCGGAGATACACCTTTGAAGGACTCCGGTTGTGCTTTTCTTATAAAGTTCCCCCTCATGGACCTTGTAGGCTTTAGATCGCCGAACTATGCAGCGGGCCTCATTTTGGTCTTCGAGAAGTTCCTGCCTAATTAAGTAGGCTAGGAATGGTTCCGTCCACGGGGCAATGACTGCCATTATTTCATGGGCGGAAGGTGTTATGTCATTGGCTGAGCCACCGGTTGTGTCAGAATGTTCGGTGTTGGGCGGTGCGGTTGGTTCCGGATTTATGTTTCCGGACTCCTCATCCCATACAACGGATGGCTTAAAGAGCCGCTCCAGGAAGATGTTTGGAGGGACGGCGTCGCGTTTTGCGCCGATGCGTGCCAACACGTCGGCCGCCTGGTTATTATCCGGGCTACATGGTGAAATTCGAGTCCCTCGAACTGAGCTGACATTTTTAAGACAACGTTACGGCAGGCTTCCATTTTCGGATCTTTGGCATCGAAGTCTCCGTTTACTTGTGATATTGCGAGGTTTGAATCCCCGCGTTCCTCGAGGCGTTGAATGCCCATGGAGATTGCTATCCGGAGACCGTGCAGAAGGGCCTCGTATTCGGCTGCGTTGTTGGAGTATGTGTACATTATTTGAAGTACATATTGGACTGTGTCTCCGGTTGGGGACGTCAAAACGACGCCAGCCCCCAAGCCGGCCAACATTTTAGAGCCGTCGAAATGCATGATCCAATTGGAGTACGCGCCGTACTCTTTAGGGAGTTCGGCTTCAGTCCATTCCGCGACGAAGTCAGCCAAGACTTGCGACTTTATAGCTCGCCGTGGTTTGGTGGGTTATGTCAAATGGTAAGAGCTCAATGGCCCATTTTGCAATCCTGCCCGTTGCGTCGCGGTTGTTTATGATGTCGTTGAGGGGTACTTCAGAGGCCACTATTATCGAACACTCTTGAAAGTAGTGTCACAGCTTCCGGGATGCCATGAACACCGCGTATGCTATCTTTTGATAATGCGGGTACCGGGACTTGCAGGGACTTAAGACAGTGGATACGTAGTACACTGGTTTTTGAAGAGGGAATTTATGCCCTTATGTTTCTCGTTCGACGACAAGCACCGCGCTTACAACTTGATGTGTTGCCGCGATATATAACAACATTGGTTCGCCCAGGTTAGGCGCGGCTAGGACCGGATTTGTTGCCAATATGGCCTTTATTTCTTCGAGTCCGGCAGTGGCAGCATCCGTCCACTCAAAGTGTTCAGTGCGCCTGAGGAGGCATAGAGGGGCAATGCCTTTTCTCCCAAACGGGAGATGAAGCGGCTTAGAGCCGCCACGCATCCAGTCAATTTTTGTATTTGTTTGAGGTCTTTTGGAATATCCAGCTGTGACAGAGCTCGGATCTTGGCTGGGTTTGCTTCAATTCCTCTACCGGATACAATGAAGCCCAGGAACTTTCCGGCTGGAACGCCCAAAACGCATTTTTCCGGGTTCAGCTTAATGCCATATGCTCAGAGGTTGTCGAATGTGAGCCTCAAATCGTCTACTAGAGTTTCGACGTGTTTGGTTTTGACGACCACGTCGTCTACGTATGCCTTTACTGTTTTGCCGATCTGGGTAGCCAACCATGTCTGAATCATGCGTTGATATGTTGCGCCGGCATTTTTGAGTCCGAAGGGCATCGTGTTGAAGCAGAATGGTCCGTATGGAGTAATGAATGCCGTTGCGGCTTGGTCCGCCTCCGCCATCTTGATTTGATGGTAGCCGGAGTATGCGTCGAGGAAGCACAATGAATCGTGCCCTGTAGTAGCATCGATTATTTGGTCGATGCGGGGAAGGGGGAAAGGATCCTTTGGGCAAGCCTTGTTGAGGTCTTTAAAATCGACACATAGGCGCCAGGATTTGTCCTTCTTTGGTACCATTACCAGGTTTGCTAGCCAGTCTGGATGTTTGATGTCTCTGATGAATCCGGCTTCCAATAGTTTGGCTAGCTCCTCTCCCATTGCCTGTGTTTTGGGTTCGGAAAATCGCCGAAGAGCCTGTTTGACTGGCTTGAATCCTTTTAGGATGTTTAGGCTGTGTTTTGCCAATCTGCGTGGGATTCCTGGCATATCTGAAGGGTGCCAGGCAAAGATGTCCCAATTCTCCCGAAGGAATTCTCGTAGTGCGGCGTCTACATCAGGGTTCAACTGTGCCCCGATGGAGGCCGTCTTTGTTGGGTCCGTTGGATGGACCTGGAATTTGACTATTTTGTCCGCTGGTTTAAAAGAGGTGGACTTGGATCTCTTATCGAGTATCACATCATCCCTGTTCACTGTAGAGCGCAACGCAGTGAGTTCCTCCGCTGCTAGGGCTTCGGATAGTGCCTCTAGGGCTAATGCGGCTGTCTTGTTTTCGGCGCGGAGTGCTATGTCTGGATCACTGGCAAGGGTGATGGTTCCTTTGGGCCCGGGCATTTTAAGCTTCATGTACCCGTAATGGGGTATGGCTTGGAAAATTGTGAATGCCTCTCGTCCTAATAAAGTGTGATATCCGCTGCTGAAAGGGGCCACTTGGAACGTGACCTCCTCGGACCTGTAATTGTTCGGCGGGCCGAACACCACATCAAGTGTGATTTTTCCTGTGCAGTGTGCTTCCCGGCTAGGGATTATTCCTCTAAAGGTTGTGCTGCTTCGCTCAATGCGGCTCCAGTCTATTTCCATTTTTTGAAGGGTTTCCTCGTAGATGAGGTTTAATCCGCTGCCGCCATCCATGAGTACCTTGGTAAGATGAAAGCCGTCCACTATTGGACTGAGGACCAATGCGGCTGGTGCTCGGGCTGTTCGGAATTTAGGTTCGTCGCTGGCATTGAAGGTGATGGCCGTGTCGCTCCATGGATTTGTTGTTGCTACTTGGTAGACTTCGGCGAGGCTGCGGATTGTTCTTTTCCGCATATTATTTGATGCGAAAGTCTCGAAGACTGTTAATACCGTACTGGTACTGATGGGGTGGGTCTCCGGGGCTAGAAGCTCCTCACCACTTTTGGTCACCTGCCGCAGTATCCAACATGCTCGAAGGCTATGAGTTGGAGTGGCGCCCTCTGTACTATGGATTTTACAGGGTCCGCTCAGCCATCCCTCCAGTACGGTTCCGTGCCCTTTATGGGGTTTTTGCTTTTTGGTTCTTGTCCTGGGTGCCTGAGCATTGTGCACCCTTTTGTTTCGAACTAGGCTTGTGTTCGGAGCCGGATTGTCCCAAAACTTAGTTTCGGTTTTACGGACACTCTCCATCGCACAGTATTTTCGTACTATGGATGCCAGGTCGGCGAAGCGTGTAATTTCGCGACGACTTACGGCGTTCAAGATTCCCTTGTCCGTGCAATTGTTGCAGAAAATTGAAATTGCTTTTTCCTCACGGCAGTCCTTTATCCTTTCCATAACTAGGAGGAATCTGGCCCAGTAATGATGTACTGTTTCAGCGGGCTCTTGCCGGATGTGAGATAGATCGCATATGTTTGGGTGGGTGGGTGGAATTGAGTCCGGAACCCTTCCCATCTTGTGGCTCAAGGGCCGAAAAATTTCCGAATTTGGAAGCTTGGATTGCTGGACGTTGTCCGACGAGTCTGGTCCGCTGCCTGACTTTAGGTTCAGTACTTGATTGACGTCCGTCCCTCCGCGGGAATCCGGCATGGAGGGTTCGGAAGTCCGGACATAACTAGTTTTTAATACAGAAGAAGAGTCGCCGCTTTGTTCCTCTACCACCGCAACGTGGTGGGTAACCTGCGGAGAGTTAATCTCTCTCAGATCGGTTTTAAGCCCAATCTGATTGTAGTCTGTAGCGACTCCCAGGGCGGCGATGCGATCCAAGAGCTTGTTTACGGAAGAGAGCTCCATTGGATCCAGCTGCTCGGTGAATTCCGAGTTGACGTGAAGATTGCTTTTGATGACCCGAGAGGCCATCGTCGAAGCAGTGGCCGAACAGGCGGTCATGAGAAAACCACCTAGCCGGATAGTTTGGCCGACGGCCAAAGCTCCTTTGGCGATGGTACCGTCTTTAAAGACGGGGAGAGGCATCCTTCCTGATCGTGACGACACAGAGGAACTCTCAATGAAAGCACCAATGTCGGTGTCAAAACCGGCGGATCTCGGGTAGGGGGTCCCGAACTGTGCGTCTAGGCGGATGGTAATAGGAGACAAGGGACACGATATTTTTACCCAGGTTCGGGCCCTCTCGATGGAGGTAAAACCCTACTCCTGCTTGATTAATATTGATGATATGGGTAGTACAAGAGTGGATCTACCACGAGATCAAGGAGGCTAAACCCTAGAAGCTAGCCTATGGTATGATTGTTGTAATGGTTGTTCGTCCTACGGACTAAAACCCGCCAGTTTATATAGACGCCGGAGAGGGCTAGGGTTACATAGAGTCGGTTACAATGGTAGGAGATCTACATATCCGTATTGCCAAGCTTGCCTTCCACGCCAAGGAAAGTCCCATCCAGACACGGGACGAAGTCTTCAATCTTGTATCTTCATAGTCTTGGAGTCCGGCCGATGATGATAGTCCGGCTATCCGGACACCCCCAATCTAGGACTCCCTCAATCATCCTCATGGTATTCTTCTTGAACCACCAACCCTCTAGATGTAGTCCTCTTGGTGAAGTTGTTCTTGTTGGGGAAGGACTTGGCTTTGTCTTTTCGGATGAGCTTGCCACCATTCTCTTCCCGCTTCTCTTAAGGGCAATCCACAACAAAGTGGCTCACATTGCCACAATTGTAACATGTTCTCACAAGTTTCTTGCCCTTGAAGCCACTTGAGTTGTTTTTGTTGAAGTTTGGACTTGTGTTCTTCTTGCTCCAAAATTTCCTTGAAGCGAGAGCCATGTGTTCATGATAATCATACTTAGTATCTTCGGGGTTGCTCTCATCTTCTTCCTCATCATCCTATTCTTCCACACTAACCCTGGCCTTCAAGGCAAGGTTGGGATTCTTTGCTCTTTGAGAACATAACACCGCATTGTCGGCGGTCTTGCCCAAGATGCTCATAGCCACAAACTCATCCAACACTTCACTTGAGGATAAGGTGTGAAAGTCCGGCCTTTGACGAATGACGGAGGACATGGCCTTATGGTAAGGCATCATGGCCTTGATAAATTTGTGCTTGATCCAATTGTCATCCGTATCCTTGCTCCCATGATCTCGGAGTGAGATCGTGAGAGTAGTTAATCTCCGATAGATCTCACGAGGTTATTCATCTTCTTTCATGGCAAACTCATCGGCTTCATCTTGCACTACTTCATAGTTGGAGCGTTGAATGCTTGCGCTTCCCCAGTAGAGAGAAACAATGTGCCTCCATGCATCCTTGGCCACGGTGAAGGGTCGGAGATGAGCAAGATCTTCGGGTGGAATTGCATCTTGGATGATGAAGAGAGCATTCTCATTGAATTGATTATCCACGGCTTCTCGAGGAGTGAAGTTACTTCGGTCATGCGGATAAAAACCTTCTTCAATGATTCTCCAAAGGTTAGTATTAACATGGTTCAAATGATGCTTAAAGCGATAAACCCAAGAATCAAAGTCCTCATTTTTGACAATCTTAGGGGAGGACCGGCATGATTCAAATGGGTGGAAGGAATCGGTCCACCATAAGTAAGTGGAGGTTCCACATGGGAAAAGATGCCATTGCCATTTTTACCACTAGTAGAAGGAGCCTTTTCACTAGTAGCTTCCCCCTTGTCGGAGTTAGTATCCGTCACCTTGTTAGTGGGATCACCCACTTTCATCGGCGCGGTAGATAGTTTAAGCCCTTCTAAGAATTTATTAAACATGCTTTCAACCCCGGTCGTCATGGAGGTTTTCAATGTGTCCAAAGCCGCATTGAATTCCTCACGAGAGACCGCGGTTCCCCCATCGGCCGTAGACGAGACCGGATTCACACCGGAGTGCTCCTCCCCATCGTCTACGGTGTCAACCATACTCTTCGGACGGCAAAGTCCTTAATAAAGAGACGAGGCTCTGATACTAATTGAAAGGATCAATATAGTTGACTAGAGGGGGGTGAATAGGCAACTAACAATTTTTAGCTTTTCTTTACCAAATATAAGTTTGCACCAAAGTAGGTTGTCTATATATGCAACTAGGTGAGCAACCAATATGATGCAACAACAATAAGCACACCAGAAAGCAAGGATAGATCACAACATAGCTTGCAAAGTAAAGGTGAGAGATAACCAGAAGGGGAACCGATGGAGACGATGTGTTACCGAAGTTCCTTCCTTTTGAGGGGAAGTACGTCTCCGTTAGAGCGGGGTGGAGGCACAATGCTCCCCAAGAAGCCACTAGGGCCACCGTATTCTCCTCATGCCCTCACACAATGCGAGATGATGTGATTCCACTATTGGTGCCTTGGAGGCGGCGACCAAACCTTTACAAACAAGGTTGGGGCAATCTCCACAACTTAATTGGAGGCTCCGAACGACACCATGAAGCTTCACCACAATGGACTATGGCTCCATGGTGACCTCAACCGTCTAGGGTGCTCAAACACCCAAGAGTAACAAGATCCACAAGGGATTAGTGGGGGGAATCAAATTTCTCTTGGTGGAAGTGTAGGTCGGGGCCTTCTCAACCAATCCCTAGAAAATCAACAAGTTTGACTGGCTCGGGAGAGAGATCGGGCGAAAATCAACAATGGAGCTTGGGGATGGAAGAGGTGAGTCTTCTTGGAGAAGAAGACCCCTTTATATAGTGGGGGGACAATTCCAACCGTTACCCACCACTTAGCCCGCGACCCGCGGTACTACTGCACCTCTGGAGCGGTACTACCGAACGGCCCTGCGGTACTACCGTGGGTGCTCGCGGTACTACCGTGGGCGTGGCAGAGCCTGGACCCAACCAGATGAGTACCGACAGGGTGTGGTAGAACCGCTGGCGCGGTACTACCGCGACCCTGTGCGGTACTACCGCATGGGAACCACTGTCCAGGCGCGGTAGGCACGGATATAAAAAATTACATCCGTGACTACAACTGCTGAGAATTTATCCATGCAACAGTCCGACATGATACTACCGCAACTCAGGTGCGGTACTACCGTGTAGGGTGCGGATGTAAAAATTACATCAGCCCTTACCTCAGCTCATGCCACTGTGCCTGGCCAGGCGGCACGGTACTACCGCGCCAGAGCATGGTACTACCGCGCTGGGCGCGGATGTAAAATATTACATCTGCCCTACTACCGCTTGCGCAGCAGCGCCAGGCCAAAGCTCATGGTACTACTGCTCAGAAGGAGCTGTACTACCATGGGTGCCCAAGGTACTACCATGCCGGAGCCCGGTACTACCGCTGGTGCCTGCGGTAGTACCGCTCTGAGGAGCAGTACTATCGCCAGCCTATGAACAACAACACTAGGAGTCCTTCATTCTGTAGAGACACAGTGAGACGGAGAAAACTCCAAAGAGCCAAAGGAAAGGCGGTGCAAAAAGAATGTGTGTACGTGAGATTCCACCCAAACCTTTCCAACGCGGACCCCCTCTTAATAGTACGACTTTCCTACGACTCAAAGCCACCAAAAAGAAACATAGAGAAACGCCATCTTCAATAATCTTCGAGGGGCAACAAATCGTCTTGTGTTCAGTCATGATATATCTGAAAAAGCTCAATGCACACGATTAGTCCGCAAAAGCATTGTCATCAATCACCAAAACTACTAAGGGATAAATATGCCCTTACAGGGTGTTTAGACACTCAGCAAGCAAAAGTGGCAGTTTTTAAGTCTTTCAAGTTGAGGTGGAGTTTTAGCACAAGGTTAAGCATTCACAATACATTTCAACCAAGCATCACTGGTACACGTCGGTGTTATACAAACGTTTTTTCACCCCTTTCCGCGATGGAATTTGGAACTGTCACCAAGTGAGTGTGGGCAATACGGGGGGTCCTTCCCACATGACCCAAAAATCGTCGGGGATAGGGAGCCAAGATGCATATACAGTACTCCTACTCGTTTGTGCTCGCATTGCCATCGCAGTCAGTATTATGTGGTGCTACACTTACGATGCACGACCCATAACAAAAGATTCACTATTATAGAACGTGTATGATAAGCATTCCCAAACCGTATGCAATAACTAATTAAGAAGATTAGCTAATTGTCGTACGAGGGTGCCGGACAGGATTACGAAACGTCGGACCGTTGTAAAATTGTCGTACACGACAACTATCGCACACACTATTCTATGGTGCAATGTTTACGATGCATACTTCATCATAAACAGTTCATGGTTCGAATCGTGTACGATAAGGCAACTATCACAAATGTTTAGTTTGCCCGCACCGTTTGTGATATTGCCTGACATCACACATGCTTTGCAAACGACAACTGTGTGCACGCTTACACATGTTTCCTCTTGAACTGTCTCGGATTATGGTGTACATTGCAAACATTTGTGTTTTACCAACCGTGTGTGCCGTAACGACCTGGGGAGTGTAATTTCATCGTAATTTAATTGCTGCTATATCAAATTGTACCAGATTTGAATTTGAATTTGAATTTGAATGTATGCTATAGCTTTGTTCATATCCATCAGGTTCAGACAACCAATGCATTATTTGATTCGTAGGTGCATATCAAGAATTACATAAGAACCAAATAAAGAATGTTGAACCACAGTTGTGTACTTGTACTATTAAAGATGGTAAAGAAAGAGGCGAAATACATTCTGGTTGCTGAACAAGGTGAAGCGAAATGCCCATATTGTGCCCTCCTCCATGCAGAAGGCACGTACGACTCTAGTCCAACCCCTTGTGATGGCCGACCGCCCATCCTTCACGGTCTTCATGAAAACATCTAGATAATCATCATGTTTTGGTAGAAATACTTTAACCTTTGCATGCCTACCAATCATGTAGTATGAGAGGTAATCTTGAGTAAACTGCTTTGGGAACCACTTCAAAGGAAAAAAGATTCAGACATTGTCATCTAACACAACTCATTATGGGCAGTAAAAAGAAGGTTGCAGATTTCTCACTTACCATCCTGCAGTTCACTGTTGTATTGGATAAAGTGTAAACAAATTGTTTAATTGCCATCTTTTGACCCAATTTACTAGCAATCTTTATCAGCTTCCTCACTTGATGCTGGTTCATCGATATCTCATTTCCCCATACGCAGAAAGGGTTGAAGCTCGGATCATTACCAATGACATATGTACCTAAAAGCACCAAGTTATTATTAGAAGCTAAAGACCAATTGCACAATGATGTAGTACACCACTCCTTTATAATATCTTATAACATCCAATCACTACAAAAAAAGACACATCCGTGGCAATTTGGGCCGAACGAAATTTTTTCTATCATACTTATGGCATTTCTATGACGATAATTGTGACAAAACCCGGTATCATCATAGATGTGGTGGGATCCTACTTCTATGACAAAAAATCATGATAGAAAATGGGCTTTTCGTCCTGGGCGGGCGGAGAGGCAGCTGCATGACATTCTTTGGGCCGTCCATGATGGAAAAACCGTGGTAGAAGCGAGGGCGAGGAAAATTTCGAGGAGTTCCCACTTACGGTGGGTGGTCGGGGGCCGAGCGATGCATGTTTCTATCGCACACCTACGTGCGTGGGTGTGAGGCATCGCCTAACTGAACCGAGCGATTGCACTGCAGGCTACGCATTACTGAACCCGAGCGATCGAGCGATTCCTTTGCTACTGCTGGTACCTGAAGCCGATCGATGCTGCCTCTGAATGAACAGTGAGCGTTGCTGGGGGGTTTGGATGAACAGTTCCTGGTGGGGGTTGGATGAACAGGACCCCGTGGTGTTGCCGCTGGATGAACAGGACCCCGATCGATCGAGCGGGTTGGGCGTGGATGAACAAGACCCCGTGGAGGGCCAGATGAACAGGACCCCGTGGAGGGAAGGTTGAACAGTAGCCGATGGAGGGCTGGTTGAACAGTAGCTGGTGGAGGGCTGGATGAACAGTAGCCCATGGAGGGGTGGTTGAACAAGACCCCATGGAGAGGGCTGGTTGAATAGTGGTCGGTGGAGGAGCGTGCAGTGGAGGCTGGATGAACAGGAGCCCGTGGAGGCTGGAGGAGGTCAACGGTGGATGGACAGTAGCCCATGGAGGCTGGAGGAGGTCGACGATGGAGTTGACCAGTATCCCGTGGAGTCCCGTTTTGCGGTACGCCACACCCCTCCTGATGAACAAGACCCCCGTTTCAACCGTAGCGCTCCAACACAAGTCCGTTTCCTCCGTTTTGCGGTATGCCACACCCGTCTCGATCAACAGGACCCCGTTTCGACTGTAGGAGGTCCAACAGAAGTCTGTTTCCTCTATTTTGCGGTACGCCAGACCCCTCCTGATGAACAGGATCCCGTGTCGAACATGGTTGGTCGAACACAAGGCCGTTTCCTCCATTCTGCGGTACGCCAGGCCTCGTTTCCATCGGCTGTTCCATCCAAGCCGGTTGGCTCCCACATGTTCCATTGCCTCCCAATGAACACGACGCATTCCATTGCCTTCCCCATGAACAGGATGAGGACACAGTTTCTCTGTTCCGACCCAGCCATGTACACAAGTCCTGGCCATACGTATGCGTGAGTAGGTGTTCGAGACCCCGCCCGTATGTACGTACGTGGCCGTATTTTCTTTCTTGCACCCTGGCCGCTGTACGTACATGTACATGCTATGTGCGTGCCTCTACTACAACATGTGCGCGCCTCTACTACGACATATGAGCGCCTCTACATCGACCAGTATGTACGTACACGCTCGTGACAAAAATGACAACACTACGTACGCTTTGACCAGGTGGGTCCCGAGTGTCAGGCACTTCCTTGCGTGCGAAGATGTAGCTGGTGGGTCCTAGCAGTCAGGTGGCGGATCATTTTTTGCTCATAATATGGACGCACTTCCTTGTGTGTGAAGATGTAGCTAGTAGGTCCCAGCAGTCAGGGGGAAACGTTTTTTCACAAAATACGGTTGCCCGTCCGGTAGGTCCTTGCTGTTAGGTGGAGGAATAATTAATTTGCGCGTAATAAGGAGGCACTTCCTTGCTGCGGCCGTGGACCCAGCTGTCAGCCTCTCCACGTACAGTACTCTTCCGATGGAAGTCGGTCGTTGACCACATTGACCACGCCATGCCGAGAGCACCAAGGCAGTGGACGACGGCGAGGCCTAGGAAGGGGACTTCGCGGAGCCGGGGAAGACGCGGTAGTGGATGCCCACGCGGAGAGTACGAGGGTTCACTGGTTCGGCTGCGGTGTGAGGCTACCATCGCTGCAGAGTAACAGGGGATATGGGTGAGTAGAGGGATGGCCTGGCCAGCGGTGGGAGTAGTAGGGGGCGGTGAGGCCTCTGCAGCATCACAGCCGGCCACGAGAGGCAGGAGCACGCGACATGATCGGCGTTGCTTTCGGCGGCTGGAGCAAGAAGACCAGAGGTTGAAGAATCACTACGGCCGTTGGGTGAACATCGTACGGTAATTGGAGCTATAATCGTTCATATTGACTAAGTTGACAAAGCCCTCCATCCCCGTCAACTTAGTAGGCCCACAAGTCAGCCTCCCACTATGCTTGGTTCCAGCTAGCAGGGGGAGTATTCATTTTTTTGTGCGTAATAAGGAGGCACTTCCTTGCGTGCAAAGATATAGCTGGTGGGTCCGACCTGTCAGCGGGGGGCACGTTTTTTTCGCGAAATACAGAGGCCCTTCCGGTGGGTTCCATATGTCAGGTGGAGGAATCATTATTTTGCGCGTAATAAGGAGGCATTTCCTTGTGTGCGGCCGTGGACCCAGCTATCAGCCTCTCCACGTACAGTCCACGTCCGATGGATGTTGCTCGTTGACCACGTTGACCAAGCCGCGCCGAGAGCACCATGGCGGTGGACGATGGTGAGGCCTAGGAAGGGAACGACATAGGGTCGAGGAAGACTCAGCAATGGTTGCCCACACGTTGGGGAGTACGAGGGTTTACTGGTTCGGCTGCCGTCGCCGGAAAATAACAGGAGGTGTGGGTGAGTAGAGAATGGCCTAGCCAGCAATGGAGTAGGGTGGGGGTAGTGCATCTTGTGCGGCAGCACAACCAGCCACGGGAGGCGGGAGCAGGCAGTCCCACCGGCGCTGGTTTGGGCGGCTGGAGCAAGAAGACCAGATATTGAAGAAGCAGCACGGCCGTTGGAGTAACATCCAACGGTCACTACTGCTAGAATCGTTTATGGACTAAGTTGACAAAGCCTTTCGTACACGTCAACCTAGTAGACCCACAAATCAGCCTCCAAATCTGTCCTAAACAGCATACAGCCCGAAATTTCTAGCCAGGTTCAAATTAATTTTAAAACTAAATATACCTTAATTTAAATTCAATGAAATTTTACCCACACGAAAACAATGAAATTTAAAATATCAAAATCCTAAAGAAAAAAGTATTTTGGAACTAATTGCCTGTTTGCTGTATTTTTTCATTTTCCAGCCCATTTATTATTACTTATAGCCCATTTCTTATTACTTATAGCCCATTTTTTGGGCAAAATGCATCCCCCTCGTCTTGAAAGATTTCCGGCCTAGTAGGGCGTAGAAAAGCAAGTAGGCCTATGTTGGTTATTCTACAAAAACAAAATAGCTGGCTAGCATTTTCAGAAAGGAAAAAAACAAACTGGGTTGGTCATGTGCTGAACATATGAAATAAAAGCCTGGGCTAGACGGGCCACAGCTCCCGCACAACCCAGTTGATACCCTTCTCCGTCCCGAAAAAACAAAATTACTGTGCGCGCTGCTGGGTCCCTACTGTCATCCTCACCATGTACAGTCATCTCCTTATTCCTCTTGGTTTTTGACCATGCTGACAACACAGGAGGGTGGCGCTGCAGCGGGCGAACCAAGGCGGAGAACGATGGTGAGGTCTCGGACGGGAACGAACAGGAGCCGGGGAAGATGCACAGAGTTTTAGTGTGCGATGTGGCCACGATGCGTGCGCGGCAGCACAATGGTACGTCTTGAGCTTGCGTTGGTTTTCCTTGAAGAGGAAAGGGTGATGCAACAATAGTAGCATAAGTACTTCCCTCAGTTTTTGAGAACCAACGTATCAATCCAGTAGGAGTGTCGGGGGGATGAACCCCATTCAGGCAACAGAACCCGGATCCTTTTCAAAAATAGCAGGGCCCGCATCACCCCGCAAACCAGCACGCGCCTGGCCGGGTCGCTCGACCTGGCAGGGCCTGCAACCCAGCCGAACCCTCCGACCCGGCAAGGTACGTCAACCCGGCCACAGCAGCTGGCGCGAGACGACTCAACCCGGCGCAACCAAGGCTTCCACAGCAAGCTAGCCCCACCCATGGCGTCCACGGCAACCCAGCCACGGGTCAGCTCCCGTCCCATCGTGGCAACAGTGCTCCCGCCCTCACCGCTGACGACAACAAGCGGCATCCTGACGGAGAGCACTGTACACGACTCGACTCGTCCATCCCCTGACGATCGACAAGACGGAACACAGTCCCCCTAGGCACGTGGGGCCTGCACCTACAGGAACCCGGCGAACCACAAGCCCACAAGCGGGACCCAGCCAGGAGTCCCAAACACCGACAATATGGACCCACCGACTCGGCATATTACCATTGTAACCCTGGGTGGGTTGATCTGTAAAACCCCCCAGGAACCCGCGCCTAGAGGGGCAGGAGGCAATCGCAACACATAGGAGATCATCGCATCACATGTAAGGAAACGAGAGACAGAAGCACAAGCAAGCATAGCACTAGCCACCCAACAGCAGTACCGGAGAGAAGGAGCAGCCCAAGCCGTGGCCAGCTTCCTTCCTCCTCCACACAGCTCCAGGAGCAACATTGTAATATCAATCTCCAACCAAACTCGGCAGGACTAGGGGTGTTATCTCTCTGGAGAGCCCGGAACCTGGGTATGTCCGGCGTCCTGCGCCCGCGCATGCCAACCACGCCTCTGGAGCCCACCAGCGCCCTCGAGCCTCCTCCTCTCTTTAGCCATCCCTTGGCATCTGTCGTGCACCCACCACGACAGTTGGCGCCCACCGTGGGGCGGCTCTAGGAGCTGGCCGGGAGCATGCTTCAGACGGGGCCCTTCTCCTACACCGACGAGTCCGTCGTGCTGGCGGACGACGTTGTCGGCGCGCTCGCTGCCTCCTTCGCCACGCTCCGCTTCTCCCATGCGCTCGTGGCTGACGAATACCCCAGCGAGGTGCTCAGCTACTCCGACTCTCCCCTTTCCCTCGGCGGTGGCATTGCTGCCGGGGGGATGGACGTCCATGTGGAGGTCTACGTCACGGGCGACGCCGCCTCTTCCTCGTCGAGCAAGACGGGGAAGACCGCGGAGGCCAGGGCCATCGCGGAACGGACAGAGCCGTCCAATCCGTTGCACGCTGCGATGAAGAGCCTCCGCATCTCCATCGGCACCGACGTCGACGCCACCAACATCGCTGAAGCCCGAACCCAGCTCGAGGATAGGCACCAGGAGATGTTGTACCTGTCCGAGACGCTGGCCGCCACCAGGCGCCGCCTGGAGGCCGCTCAGATGGAGCACGACGCCGCTCACGGAGTTACGCCCACCACAGCCGAGCCAAGCCGGGTCGCCGACGCATGCACCAGGGGAGGAGCGATCGGTCGAGCCTTCGCCACCGTCCCGACCGTCTACGAAACCCCACTGAAGAACATGCGTGCTACGGAGGCATCCGTGGTCGGCCTCGACCAACTCGCGGGCGAGGAGCTCAAGGAGCGCATCGGGCGGATGCGCGAGCTCCTCCGCGCCGCCAACGCCCAGCAGGATCGCCTCAACTAGCTCGCCAAGCCGGTAGGGTCCGGCTTCGCCCGTCTTGGCGGACCCGGCGAACTTCTGCACACGGCTTCCTTGCCACTCGGCGAGGCGCACTCCGGCCAAACCCGGACTCGATGCAACCCAGTCGCCACCGCCGCCGACGCTCTGGGCAATGAGCCCGCCCCGGAGATCCAGCGCGGACCCAACCAGCTTGGCCGGCGTCCGGCTCCAACTGACCCGGCCCCTTGGGGCCTGGCCGCCAGTCGACTCGGCCTGAGCGCGATCGACGACGCCGACGCACGCCACCGCCTCGATCAGCTCGCTCGCTCCCTGGAGGTGGAGGAGAGCGGCGCTATCGGGCCGGCGTGCTTCGGCCCACGCATTCGGGAGGAGCCCTTTCCGAAAGGGTTCGTGATCCCCCGCGACACCCCTAGTACAATGGGACCATGAAGCCAGAAGACTGGCTCACCGACTACACCATGGCCATTGGCATCACTGGTGCCAATCATCGTCTAGCCGTGCGCTACGCACCGCTCATGCTCCAGGGGTCGGCCCACACGTGGTTGAACAGTCAGCCAATGGGCAACATCAACGCGTGGGTCGACTTCAAGGAGGCCTTCGTCCGCAACTTCACGGGGACCTACAAGCGACCCGGTCGCCCTAGCCAGCTCGCCATGTGCGTGCAGGGGCCGACGGAGACAGGCCGCGAGTACCTCGCACGCTGGACCAAGCTCCAAAACAGCTGCGAGGACGTCCATGAAGTCAAGGCGATCCAGTACTTCATCAGCGGGTGCCGAGATGGCACCCTCCTCAAGCACAAGCTCCTACGCTCCGAGCCGGCCACCATGGCCGCGCTCATGGTGATGGCGGACAAGTACGCCAACGCCGACTCCGCCATGAAGATCCAGGTGGCGCTGGACGAAGCCGGCAAAGCAAAGACGTTTCCTCCTCCGAAGCCGGCATCAACATCATCAGAACAACAAGCGAAAGGCCTACCAACCGGCACAGCATCACAACAACCGGCTCGTCGTGGCCGCCGAGCCCGCGGCAGACCCGGCAGCAAAGCGCCGGCAGACCAGCAAGATGGCATGGCAGCCCACCATGAGTTTCAAAGAGATGCTCGACGCCCCATGCAAGCACCACAGCGGCGCATGACCCTCCACGCACACGCTTCGGCAGTGCGCCATCACCAAGCGCATCATGAGGGGAGACGTTCCGCCTCCTCCGGCTCCGGCTGCAGCTCCAGGCGCGGGGCAACCGCCTCCGCCTCCTCCGCCACCTCCCGCCGGCGGCGCGACGCAGAACGACTCCTACCCAGACCAGAGCGCGGCCTACGACGTCTTCACCAGCCTCGGCAATGACAAACATAGCGAGTGCCTTCTCCGGCAGGAGGTGAACATCATCATCCCGGCCAAGCCGGATTTCATGCACTGGTCGGATCACCCGATCACCTGGACCCGAGAGGATCACCCGGCAGTCATGCCGAGTCCAGGTGGATACACCCTCGTCCTCAACCCCACCATCGTCGCGCAGCGCACATGCAAGTTCTCTTGAGTCCTCATCGACGGCGGCAACAACATCAACATCCTCTACCGCGACACGATGACCAAGCTTGGCCTCAAGGCCGAGGACCTGGAGCCGACCCGGACAGTCTTCCACGGCATCGTGCCCGGCCTTTTCTGCTCGCCCATTGGCCAGGTCCGGATCGATGTCCGATTCGGCGACAGCAGCCACTTCCGACGTGAGCCAATCTGGTTCGAGGTGCTGGACCTGTCCAGCGCATATCATGCATTGCTGGGCCAGCCCGCGCTCGCCAAGTTCATGGCGGTTCCCCACTACGCATACCAGAAGATGAAGATGGCCGGTCCCAAGGGCCTCATTACCGTCACCAGCGACTACCACAAGTCTCTGGAGTGCGCCCGAGACGGCGCCAAGCTGGCCGAGTCGCTGGTCATCGCCGAGGAGCGGTGCCAGCTCGACCGGATCATCGCCTTGGCAGGTGAGGCCTCCGATGCATCGATCCCGACCTCGGACCCGGCCGACGAGGCTACCTTCAAGCCCTCCAAGGAGACCAAGAAAGTGAAGCTCAACCCTGAATACCCCAGCTACAACAAGTACGTTGTCGTGGGCGCCCCCTCGACAGCAAATAGGAAGGCGAGCTCATCGACTTCCTCTGTGAGAATCGGGATATCTTCGCATGGACCCCAAAGCACATGCCGGGTATCCCGAGGAAGTACACCGAGCACAAACTTCACGTCCACAAGGACTCCAAGCCTGTTTGTCAACCCCTCCGACGATTTTCTAAAGAGAAGAGAAGAATCATTGGTCAAGAGGTCGCTAAGATTTTGGCGGCCGGCTTCATAATGGAAGTGTTTCACCCCGAGTGGCTGGCCAATCCAGTCCTCATCCTGAAGAAGAACAAAACCTGGCGAATGTGTATCGACTACACCAGCCTCAATAAGGCCTGTCCCAAGGATCCGTTCGCTCTCCCGCGGATCGACCAAGTCATCGACTCGACCGTCGAGTGCGAGCTCCTGTCCTTCCTGGACGCTTACTCCGGCTATCACCAGATTAAGCTGGACCCGGCTGATGCCCTGAAGACGTCCTTCATCACGCCCTTTGGGGCGTACTGCTACATTACCATGTCGTTCGGATTGAAGAACGCCGGCGCCACCTTCCAACGCTGCATGCAGAAATGCATGCTGCCGCAACTCGGCCGCAACATCCACGTGTATGTGGACGACATTGTGGTGAAGACCAAGCAGCACCTCACACTCCTCAACGATTTGAAGGAAACATTCGCCAACCTCCGCGAATACAAGGTCAAGCTCAACCCGGAAAAGTGCGTTTTCGGCGTCCCGACCGGAAAGCTACTCAGCTTCCTCGTCTCGGAGCGCGGCAATGAGGCGAACCCGGAGAAGATCACGTGTACGTGGACGACATTGTGGTGAAGACCAAGCAGCACCTCACACTCCTCGACGATTTGAAGGAAACATTCGCCAACCTCCGCGAATACAAGGTCAAGCTCAACCCAGAAAAGTGCGTTTTCGGCGTCCCAGCCTAAAAGCTACTCGGTTTCCTCGTCTCGGAGCGCGGCACTGAGGCGAACCCGGAGAAGATCAAGGCCATCGAGCGCATGCGCAAGCTGGCTCGGCTGCGCGACGTCCAGAAGTTCATCGGGTGCTTGGCTTCGGTCAGCCGGTTCCTAAGCCGGCTGGGCGAGAGGGCGCTCCCCCTGTACCAGTTGATGAAGAAGACAAGCCCGTTCGAATGGAACATCACGGCAGACGAGGCCTTCCAAGACCTCAAGCGCATGCTCTCCACTGCACCAGTCCTATCCGCGCCGACCAACAAGGAGCCATTGTTGCTCTACATAGCCGCGACCTCGCGGGCGGTTAGCACGGTGCTGGTGGTCGAGCGACCAGAGAAGGGCAAGATCCAAGCCGTCCAGCGACCAGTGTACTACCTGAGAGAGGTGCTCTCCATTTCCAAGAAGAACTACCCGCATTACCAGAAGATGTGTTATGGCGTGTACCTCACCGCCAAGAAGCTGAAGCAGTACTTCCAAGAGCACGTCATCACCGTCATCAGCACGGCGCCTATCGGAGAAATCATCGGTTGCCGGGACGTTTCCGGCCGGGTTGCCAAGTGGGCGATTCAGCTAGCCGGCCACACCATCCTCTACGAGCCCCGCACCACGATCAAGTCTCAGGCCCTAGCCGATTTCCTCATCGACTGGATCGAGACCCAGTACTTGCCGCCGCCTCCAGACTCGACGCACTGGCGCATGCACTTCGATGGGTCCACGATGCGACTCGGCTTGGGGGTCGGCATCGTATTGTCATCTCCAAAGGGCGACTGGCTCCGCTACACGCTCCAGATCCACTTCGCCACCTCCAACAACGTCGCCGAGTATGAAGCCCCTGCGCACGGCTTTCGGCTTGCCAAGGAATTCGGCATTCAGTGCATCCTGTGCTACGGCGACTCGGACCTGGTGGTGCAGCAGTGCTCCGGCGAGTGGGACGCCCGCGACTCCAACATGGCAAGCTACCGCTTCCTCGGCCAGAAGCTATCTGGATCCTTCGAGGGTTGCGAGTTCCTCCACGTCCCGCGTGCGAAGAACGAAGCAGCCGACACGCTCGCCAAGATCGCCTTGTCACGACAAGCCATCCCATCCGGCGTCTCCCTCGAGCACCTGTGCAAGCCGTCCGTCAAGCCATCACCGGACTCCGAGTCTATTCGTGTTCTAGACGACCCGACCGCGCCCCAAGTCGGCCTGGGGACTGCTGAACCCGGCCCGGGGCTGGTTAGCTGGACCCGGCCACCATCATCCCGGACCCGGCCGTCTCCATCCCCGACCCCGGGGCTGCTCAACCCGGCTCGAGGGCTGCCGACCCGGAACCCACCCTGGTGGCCGTTTTCGCAGTAGTTGCAGCTCCATCTTGGGCTCTCCCAATATCAGAGTTTCTGGAGAACGGGATTCTCCCCATGGACGAGACCGAAGCTCGGCAAATTCAGCGCCGGGTATCCGCCTACAGCATCATCAACAACGAGCTCATCAAGCGCAGCTCTACCGGCGTGTTCTAGCGCTACGTCAAGCAGGATCGCGGCATCGACATCCTCCTCGACATTCACCAGGGCGAGTGCGGGCACCACGCCGCATCACGATCCTTGGTGGCCAAGGCGTTCCGCCACGGTTTCTATTGGCCCACGGCCCTCGAAGACGCCGAGTCGCTCGTTCTCAAATGTGAAGGGTGCCAACGCTTCAGCAAACGTAGCCACCAGCCGGCGTCAGCACTCCGCACCATACCGATCGCCTGGCCCTTCGTGGTCTAGGGACTCGACATGGTGGGACCCTTCAAAACCGCTCGAGGCGGCATGACACACTTACTAGTGGCAGTGGACAAATTTACCAAGTGGATCGAGGCAAGACCTATCAAGAAATTGGATGGGCCAACAGCCGTCCGGTTCATCAAGGATATAGCGGTGCGCTACAGTATGCCGAACAGCATCATCATCGATAACGGCACCAACTTTGCCAAGGGCACGCTCGAGCAATACTGCTCCGTCTCCGGCATCCGCCTCGACCTGGCCTCCGTGGCATATCCACAGTCTAACGGGCAGGTCGAGCAGGCAATGGACTCATCCTGTCTGACATCAAGCCGCGACTCGTCGAGCCACTTATCCGCTCACGTGACAGCTGGCTTGACGAGTTGCCAGCAGTACTCTGGAGTCTGCACACAACGCCGAATTGGTCGACCGGGTTCACCCCGTTCTTCCTCGTTTATGGAGCTGAAGCCGTCATCCCGACCGACATCGAGTTCGACTCACCACGCTTCGTGATGTACACCGAAGCCGAAGCCAGAGAGGCACGCGAAGACGGTGTCGACCTGCTCGAAGAAGCACGCCTTCTGGTACTTAGCCATTCGGCTATCTACCAGCAAGGCCTGAGGCACTACCATAGCAAGAAGATCAAGCCCCTCGCGTTCCGCGAGGGCGACCTCATCCTCCAACTTGTCCAAGAGCAGGCAGGCCAGCACAAGCTGTCCCCTCCATGGGAGGGCCCATTCATCATGAGCAGGGCCCTACGCGACCACAACGCCTACTACCTCATCGACGCGCGCAGGTCAAAGAAGCGCAAGAAGGACACCACCGGCGAAGAAACGACCCGGCCGTGGAACGCAGAACTCCTCCGCCCGTTTTACATTTAGCCGCACGAGTGTATGTATCGTCGCCTTTTGTAAATGCATGAAACTACGGGGTCCCCGAACAAGACTCGGGGGCTGCCTTTTGCCGACCAATTTATTGCGTCCCTATTTTTTCTGCATCACTTTACCACTGAACCTGGCCACCGGCTCGACTCGCTCGACCCGGGGGCTCGGGGGCAGGCCGGCTCGGTCGCCACCCCACCGCCTGACTTGGTGATTCCTGATAAAGTTGGGACACCGCGGTCCCCGACTTTGCCCTAAAACCGCAGACCCAACTTTGGCTGTCGGTGGGCAAGCACAACGGGCCAAAGCTCCCTTAGGATTCATACACTAAGTCAAAGGCCGCCGGGTCGACCGACCCGTCCCGTCACTCATAAGATAAGTAGCCGCACGACCGGCTGCTCGCCAACCGGCCAAGCCGGATTGCCACCAGCCGGCCCAGTGGGTGTTTCGCTCTCGCTCAACGTTTCTAAGGACCCAAGTCCTGCGCGCCCCTCTCGAAGAATCGAACCCTTTGTCACGGACCGGAGCCTCGGCCGTCTGACTCGCGGGGAGGGGGG